>NC_081760.1:1810000-2177500 GCF_963082965.1 Carassius carassius
GTTATATAATTAAAATAAAATCTATAAAAAATTAAATCTAAATAAATACTTACAAACTGATTACATAATTAAATTACTGCACTAATGGCTCTCTAAAATGTATTGCATTACTTATAACTAATTACTTCCAAAATATTAACCTCAACCTGTTGAAGAATACAAGGATAGACATGAAATATAAAATTGCATGAATTATTCTTGAACTGTCCAGGGATTGAGGTTACATTAATAATATACCTTTTAACATTAAATGTAAAATTTTTATGTTAAATATAATTGTTATGTGGTCTATACAGTATTATGAAGTAAGTAAGTGAAGTAAGTTCAATTAAAGTAAGGATAAATTAAGAGTAATCGCTTACTTAATTTTTCAAGGGAAAAGTAATTAAATGAAAGTATTAATTACTTGGTGATGCATTACACCAAACACTGCTTACAAATAATAAATAACGAAACATATAAAAGCAAATTATAATATAAATTAAATAAAACTTAATCAAAATATATATATATTTTTTTAACTTTTTTACATGTGTTAAATGTGACCTTTCATTTTCAGTGTTATGAATCTCTACTGACAGATTTTTTGGATGACCAAAAGCTAAGATTATATATTTATTTATTTATTTATGACAAAATTGGAATCTGAATGCAAAATAATAATAATAATATTTTTTAAGATCACATTTAACTCTCCAGAACAACTTGTAAGATTAAGTATATACTGCAGAGTTTTCAGTACATAGTAAGCAAGTATTCCATTCTGAACACAGATGCAGTCACATACTCGCAGATAATTACTGGTCCACACTGAAAAGATCATATAAGGGAGATAAACTAAAATTAATATATGGAGAATGTCTGGACGTCTGTATTTATGTGTGTGTGTGTGTGTGTGTGTGTGTGTGTGTAAATAACATAAAGCAGTTTAGAGAACAAGGGACAGAGAGAGCAGCTTAGTAAACTACCTATCTTATTTTCCCATATTGTACGTACTATTTCTATGCAATGTATTATTATATTTCAAGTCAATACCTGAATTTTATTGTTTTACTGTTTATAATAAGTGACAATTAGTTTCCTGTGTGATTCTAATTTGTAAGAGTATTAGAGTATTAGAGTATTTTAAAATATATATATATATATAGTCATTTGTCTACTCTGATTATTATTATTTTTTTAATTGACACTAATTAGCCGTAATTGATTTGATGATAATTAGTATTGTCCGTCTCTGGTCCCCAGCCTAAACGTGTCGCCGGGGAAACGAAGGGTGGCGGGTGGCTGGAGGCGGAGCTTAGCTAGGTGAGTGACACATGCAGACAGTTATCAAGCAAGGTGTGCTGTCTTAAGGAGCTACTTAGCAATGCAAATTTGCTTAATTAGCACATATGTTGTTATTTAGGTGTTCTCTGTCTGAAAAAAACCCCATCTAATTAAAGACCAAAGAGCTAGTATCTGGAGACAAGTTTGTGTGCATGTGTGTGTATGACTGCATATTTAACAAAGCTTGTGTGTACACCCATGTTTTTTATATATGTAAATATATTCATTATTATCTACTGTATGCTTGCATTAGCTATATTACAAGTTTAGTTTTAGGAAAATAACAGCCATAAATTATTCTGCTTTCTGTCGGGTTTTTTTCTCTCTCTTTTTACTCCCCCACCATTTTCTCTCTCTCTCTCTCTCCCTCCCTCTCTCTCTTTCTCTCTCTCTGTCTCTCTCTCGCACTCTCTGTCTCTCTCCCTCTCTCTCTCTATCTCTCGCACTCTCTTTCCCTCCTTCTCCCTCTCTCTCTCTCTCTCTCTCCCTCTCCCTCTCTCTCTCTCTCTCCCCCTCTCTCCCTCTCTCTCTGCCTCTCTCTCTCTGTCTCTCCCTCCCCCTCCCCCTCCCCCTCCCCCTCCCTCTCCTTCTCCCTCTCCCTCTCCCTCTCACCCTCCCCCTCCCCCTCCCCCTCCCTCTCCTTCTCCCTCCCCCTCCCTCTCTCTCTAGGATGTGATGATGGTAGGAGAGCCCTCTCTAATGGGAGGGGAGTTGGGTGACGTGGACGAGCGTTTGATCACACGCCTAGAGAACGAACAATACGACCCCGTCAATGGTCTCCATGATGACGGTCTCCATGACTACACCGACTCACCGACACTTGGAAACGGCAGCTCCTGGAACAGCCAGCACCCTAGCAACCAGGACAGTAAGGCAGATACCATGGCGATGCAGCAGTTGGAGTAATGTGATCTGACAGTGGGTAGCTATGGCAATGGTGCTGTCAAGGGATGGGATGGGGGAATCTTCATCTATAGAGGAGAGATTGCTGGAGAGAGAGGTGTGTGTGTGTGTGTGTGTGTGTGTGCATGCTTGCGTTTATGTCGGTGTAACATGGTATTCCATACTTGAGACATACAGCTTCAACCATTTAAAGTATAAAAAAAAAAAAAAATCAGTTCATTTCATATAAGAATTTTTCAGCCTTTTTAAAAACTCATTGGATGTCTTGGCTTCATTCTGTGCCATACTGTTTGGTTTCTACGACGATGTTTTAGTGCCACGTTGAAATAAAAAAAAATCTAAGATTATGAGATTAAAGTCGTAATATTTCGAAAATAAAGTCAAAATGTTTCGAGAATAAAGTTGAAATATTACGAGAATAAAGTCAAAATACTATGAGAATAAAGTCGTAATATTATGAGAATAAAGTTGAAATATTACGAGACTAAAGTCGAAATATTATGAGAATAAAGTCATAATACTACGAGAATAAAGTCGAAATACTATAAGAATAAAGTCAAAATGTTATGAGAATAAAGTTGAAATATTACGAGAATAAAGTTGAAATACTACGAGAATAATGTCGAAATATTACAAGAAAAAAGGCCTAAATCTCTTAACATTTTGACTTTATTCTCGTAATATTTCGACTTTAATCTTTTAATATTTCAACTTTAAAAACATTTCGACTTTATTCTCGTAATATTTCAACTTTATTCTCGTAATATTTCGACTTTATTCTCGTAGCATTTTGACTTTATTCTCGTAATATTTCAACTTTATTATTTTAGTATTACGACTTTAATCTCGTAATATTTCGACTTTATTCTCGAAATATTTTGACTTTATTCTCGTAATATTTCAACTTTATTATTGTAGTATTACGACTTTAATCTCGTAATATTTCGACTTTATTCTCGAAATATTTCGACTTTATTCTCGAAACATTTCGACTTTATTCTCGAAACATTTTGACTTTATTCTCTGAATATTTCGACTTTATTCTCAAAACATTTTGACTTTATTCTCGTAATATTTCGACTTTATTTTTTAAATATTATGACTTTAATCTCGTGATCTTAGACTAAAACGCTGTCGTAGGTTTTGCTACAACAACTCAATGAAAAAATTCCCATTGTGAGCATTAATGCAGATATCTTTATTGCTCTAAAGTTTAATGCTATTGTAAAACACATGCAGATCTGTGCTGTTAGTTGTGTATTTTATGTATGGTTTTCAATCATTTGCATTAATAAAATGTGTTTGGTTATGACATCAGACTCTGTGTTTGGTTATTGATATCAATATAATAAATGTAAAAAAATAAATAATCGAGGGCTCAAAGTAAGTTATTTGTAATCTAAAAAGTGGCAAAGCTATGTATTTAATTATATAACGTTAATACCTAAATAAATAAATAATAAATACATATCTGAATATTTCAACCCCTCTAGTGGTCGAAAAAAGTTCACCCTAAAATTTAAATCCTGTCATTTATTCATTCTCACCTTGTTCCAAACTTATATTACTATTTTTTTTAATGTAAAACATAATAATGTATTTTGAGAAATGTTGGTACCCAAACAGTATTGATGACCATCGACGTCCATTGTATGCGCTTTTTTATATTGACATTGAAAAATACTCGTAATCAGACTACAGTTGCTATTTTATTGATTACATGATATTATTAGCAATAGCAATAAATTATAATTTCTATGCACTTAGAAACTCTTCTAGTTTTGTGGGCATTAAGTAACAAACAGGTGTCTAATTACATAAATGGAAGAATTCAGTCCATAACTGATAAAAGAAGAATTAATGATTAAAACACAGTTTAGAGGGTCACCTTGTATGTTTACGATAGTTACCAGCTGCATTGTGGGAATTGTAGTCGTGCGTCGTGACGTAGGCCGTGAATTGTAGCTTTGCGTCAATGACGTAGGCCGTGACGCATGAATGTTGTGTCTGCGAGGATGATGGCGGACTCAGTAGCGACTGGCCTTGCGGACGAAAATGAGACCGAAAATGAGGATAAAGAGAGGGAGAAACGACTCTTCAGAAAGACGAAGGAACAAGCCGCATCAGACCTCACAGAAACTCTGGGATTTTACGAGAGGAAGGCGAAATACAAAGAGAGAAAGAGCAATGTGTCAGGTAAGTTACGAGTGACAGACAGCGGCTCTGTGCGCTGTTTCCAACCTAAAGTTACATAGACAGCATCATAATAAACACATTAGGAAGATCTAGGTAAGCCGTGTTTGATATAAACGTTAGAACGCATCGAAAGGCAGGGTTTGAAAATGCCAAAAAAGCTGATTGCATCAATACTGCGTGAAGCGTCACCAGTAAGTCACTAGTGCTTATTTAACGCTACCTTTAACAAGATCAGATATTTCGGCGTGCATCGGTTTATTTAAGGCACCGTGAATACTGACCCAGTGTGGCTCATGTGACCCTTCAGCCGCTTGTATAACGAGCCTAACGTTAACTTTAGTAGCACGAGGATCAAATCAGGTGTGAAGATGAGAATAAAGACCTGAGCTGCATCAGCATCTTCCCTGAAATCATCCCCATCATTAATTCAACAAATGGAAGGACACTGATTATATTCATAATAACCTCATTTAACCTTATATTAATAAGCTGTTGGGAATAAAGCTGGTGTGTTGTCATATATCTGTTTACACGAGTTTGCTTAGAAAACATAACTCTCATCATTATGTAATGCAAAATTTATAGGTAGTTTAAAATAAATACATTTATGCATTTAGCAGACGCTTTTATCCAAAGCGACTGACAATACATTCAGGCTTACGTTTTTCTGAAAGTGGCAAACAGTAATATAATATATATAATATAAGATCTCATACATTTGTAATTGACTATAAAAATTGATATTCGTCTTTATAAAATAAAACAATCCTGGAAAATATTTAATTGAAATTCTGGGAGGAAACGGGTGTATGCATATAGGGGGACTGAAACAATTTATTTATTTTATTTTAAAACGTAACGTATGATTAGTTTAATTACTGAAATATTAACTTAAACTCTCTGAAGGGATACTTCAAGTAAATATGTTTTGCCAAAAGAGGTTCAGTTCCTGAGGAAGCCAAAATGTATCCAAACAATCTCATTTTAAATTCACATAATGTATGAAACAAGAGCCTCTCTCTGTTATTTTTTCCATGAGTCAAAAGCTTTTAGACATTGTCATGGACTCGTGTTCATTGGATGATACATTTAGTCATTATATCATACAAGACATTTAAACTGTTTGTTTTCCCATTCACTGTGATCATCCTCAAGTTTAACCTTTTCTATTACTTTTAAAAATAGAAAGTAAGTACTGTGTGTGTTGGCCACAGAACGCAGTGTGTGCTGTTTATCTCAGGACGCTGTCTTGCCCTTATCACAACACAGTTGGCCTCAGGTCAACATAAACATGCCCTAAAACAGTCCAGCGCTTTCTGTGCTTCTTTTATGCCACTTAGCTGCCCTGTTGTAAAATCAGTGTCAACAATGTTCCTAATCAAATCACAGAACTGCTGTAGTGTTGTAAACATAGTGGAAAGAAAACGTGTGTATTGTGGATTTGTGAGAGGATTATTGCTTATTGTAGTTTTTAGGTTTGGACAGTGCTGTCCACATCTGGAAAATCTGGGATTTAAATTTAAACTTGAAATTTAAACAAAGTTAAAAGTTTTGAAAAATGCACAATTAAAAGATGAGGCTCATAAACATATGCACTTTATCTTCACTTGAAAGAAAGGGCTCTAAATGAACAAACGAGGAGCCTCGGCTTTTTGTTTTGTTAAATTGTTTTTTTTTTTTTAGTTTAATTTTTTTTGCTTTGTTTGAACCTTTCTCCATTATTGCAGATGGTTAAAGACTATTGTCATTAAAAACTAAGGTTGCAAAACGGTGGAAAATTTCCAGTAAAGTTCAGACACATTCCAGACATTTTGGAAACTTTCCAGGATTAATATTAAGGCATAATATTTTTGGCATGTTTGCAACCCTATTACAAACACTGAATTAGGTTAGTGTTACAATGAACACAGCATGAGTACTAAAAAACCCTGCAATTTAAAACAGGTTTTAAAATAGAGCACGATGCAAAGGAAATGACTCAAAATGACCAGAATTATCTAATGAATAAAAATCTACCGTCTTATATTGGACAACTAAATTCTAAAATCCTAATTCATTTTTAAAAGAGTAATTTCACAAGTGGACTCAAACTTCTGAAACCCACTTTTGGTTGCAAAAAAACTCTCTGTGTTTTTATAGCAGTACTGTACATCATGATGCATTTGAGAGAAATGGACAGAGGTTTATGCTCCTAGGCTTGTTTATTTTACCACTTTCTTTCACACACTCGTGTGTTTACAGGATACAGGATAGTGCTAAATAATGAGTAAAATGCTTTTCATTGTGCTGGCCTATGCATTCATGTGTGTGTTCATTGGTGTGTGTGTGTGTGTGTGTGTGTGTGTGTGTGTGTGCAGATCTCTCTCTGGTGAGGTTTATCAGTGCTGAGTTGACTAGAGGATATTTTCTGGAACACAATGAGGCCAAATACACAGAGCGGAGAGAGAAGGTCTACACCTGCCTGCGTATCCCGAAAGAACTGGAGAAGGTACCAAACACAAATGCATAAAACATCAACGCCTAAGTAAAATAATAGAACCGCATCCCTTATTTCACTGTGCATTAAAGCTGATGTGTTTGATTGATCTGCCACCAAAAATTATTACAAAAAATGATATATGAGTATTATTAATTAAAAAATATTTTATGAACATTTGTGTCCCAAACTCACTCCATTGGTTGTTGTGTCAGGGTTCTTTTATAAATATAGTGCGTAATTTTATCTACTACTTAATGCTGCTTTTTTGTAATACTGGAGCCAGTTTGAAGTAAGTTATAGCACATCTAGGTAGTGTTGTCAAAAGACCCGGTACTTCGGTACCAAGTCGGTACTAAAAAATTTTAAATGTTACGGTACCAGGTTTCTTTAAGTACCGGTAGTACCGAGGTCCCGTTCAAACCCGGTTCAGCGCTATGATTTCCGCGAAGCAGAAAACAAGGTCGGAATCTCAAAATCCAGTCATGAAAATGAAACTTACATTTTAATATGGACAGTCACAGAATTTGTCAAAGTTAGCATAAATTAATCAAATCAAATCTCCATATGGACCGGTATCTGTAAATGTTAAGCTGCGAAAGTTGTTTGAAATATGAATCCGTGTCCTGCGCGTCTCTGTGAATTAATGAATGGCAGAGACGTGCGGGTTTGTTTACTACATAGACTGAAGCAAATGATGCTTGCATTAATTTCAGCATCTGAGCTTCAGAGTTCTCTCTCCATCAAGCGATCTGAACTTTTCAGTTCATCTCAATGGACGCACAGCGTCCTGTATTTGATGCTCTGTAAACTCTGTGAAGGAGCACGAGTCACCGTCGCTTTACTGATAGCGACGGTGACACACATGCAAAGAGAGAGAGAGCGAGAGTCTTACGACGCTGAATCGACACGCTATATGGAAACTATTCTTTGTTGTCTTCTCCTGTCAAAATAATGGAGTTCATTTAGAATTTTTCATTTTCGAACAAGCAGAAGACATACCGGTTTCTCCGGTAGTGGGCGGAGCTAATACGCAAATGGCAATTTCATTGGCTGGCGCTGATCTAGTACCGCCCCTGTTTGGATTTCAGCAAAACAGTTTGACCGAACGCAGACAACGTGATTAATATTCATGAACCCAGCAGCTCATCAATTCATAGTGCATTGTATATACATTAGTGAAGTGAGTGAAGTGAAGTGACATTCGGCCAAGTATGGTGACCCATACTCAGAATTTGTGCTCTGCATTTAACCCATCCGAAATGCACACACACAGAGCAGTGAACACACACACACACTGTGAGCACACACCCGGAGCAGTGGGCAGCCATTTATGCTGCGGCGCCCGGGGAGCAGTTGGGGGTTCGATGCCTTGCTCAAGGGCACCTCTGTCGTGGTATTGAGGGTGGTGAGAGAACTGTACATGCACTCCCCCCACCCACAATTCCTGCCGGCCCGGGACTCGAACCCACAACCCTTCGATTGGGAGTCCGATTCTCTAACCACCAGGCCACGACTTCCCCACATATGATAGTATGATAGTAGAATTAGTAGTAGTATTATCTTTTAATAATAATTTATATGATCTATTACTATTTTTTTACAGAAACCCTCAATGACCAAAAATATCTTAAACATCACCACCAGTCTTAAGTTCAGTTAATATGACAAATATGCATTCATTAGGCCTGAAAGTTAAAAAAAAGTAGTATTTTTACATAAAGGCATTGTGCTAGAAATATTACTTTTATTTAGTAAAATGTATGTGATGCTGCTACTACTGTTGAAAAATTTTATAAAACTTTATTTTTTAAAGAAATAAATCACAATATTTCTTCCATGTTTTAATTTTAATAGCAAATCCTCTTTATTTACCAAAAATAAAATGTGTTTAAATTTCATAAATTAAAAGACAAATTAAATTTTGGTGAAACTTGTTTACTGTTTTTCATAATTATATAACTTGTAGAAAAACTTTAAACACAATTGTAAATAAGTATAAAGAATGGCATTGGTTTTATTTTTAGTGCTAAAAAGTAGTTTTTTTTTTTTAAATTAGCATATTTTTGTGTTTTGCTTTGGTACCGAAATTGGTACCGAGAACCGTGGATTTTCACTGGTATCGGTACAGAATACTGAAATTTTGGTACCGTGACAACACTACATCTAGTACTATAACTGATCTCTCTTATTCTCTCTCTGCAGCTGATGATGTTTGGGTTTTTCCTGTGTCTGGATGTGTTTCTGTACGTGTTCACCCTGCTGCCTCTCAGAGTGTTGCTAGCCTTGGTCCGACTGTTGACACTGCCCTGCTGTGGCCTCAGGTAATGCATGGAGGGATATTCCCAAAAGTAGCACTTTCATAAGATTCTGATAAACATCTGAGCTGTCCACCTTTTTTTATACACACAAATACCTACCCACACTTAAGTCCAAAATGAGTTATACTGATAAAATACAATCTAAAATAACAATATATATATATATATATATATTAAATGCATGTATAATTGTTTTTTTTTATATAAAGCCATGCAGTCTACTTTTCTAAAGATTTATTGCACAGGAAACATTTCTTATTATTATCGGTGTTAAAAACAGTTCTGCTGCTTTATGTTTGTGGAAGCATGATGCACAAGAGTGTGTGACTCAAGATCACTAACCCTGTGGCTTTATGTGGAAGAAGATCTGCTTTGTGATTATAATCAGCCACTATATAGTAATTTCAGATGTCTATGGAGCCAGTTTAACCAGAAGATGTTTTATTTTTTTTCTTATGTGTGTGTGTTTGCAGTGGATCTCGTATCTTGCAGCCCGCTCAGGTGTGTGATGTTCTGAAGGGTGTCATTATGATCCTGTGTTATTTCATGATGCATTATGTGGATTATTCCATGATGTACCACATGATCCGGGGTCAGTCTGTCATAAAACTCTACATCATCTACAACATGCTGGAGGTACACTATCACATCACTCACATTTGTTGCTTTTGTAGTAGCAATAGCAGAATGAACACGCTCTCTTTTTCTCCTCTAGGTGGCAGATCGCTTGTTTTCATCTTTCGGTCAGGATATTCTGGATGCTTTGTACTGGACTGCCACTGAACCGAAAGAGAGGAAGAGAGCTCATATAGGAGTCATCCCACATTTCTTCATGGCTGTTCTCTACGTCTGTATCCTACACACTAGCTCCATGCCCCATGTAAGTAAGGGGCATTTTATATAGATTAATTAAATATTCAAGCGATAATAATCATTAATATATTTAATATATACAGGGTAATAATACTTAAATTGAACACACCAATAAATACAAAATTAAAGTTCTGTGTGAAATCTATCTAATGGCATTGAAACTGCGCAATGTTATTAAAAAAATACTATAAGTTTTGTGTCATATTTGACCTTTTTACAATCAGTCGGAGGTTATAACTTTCCTTAATTAATAATTCAGTTATGCATGCCATTCTGATTATGGTTCAGGCCACCACACTGAACGTGGCTTTCAATTCACATAACAAGTCGCTGCTTACCATCATGATGTCTAATAATGTGAGTACAAGCACAGCAAGCATTAAATACACTCAAACTGACCTTAATCTCTGCATGTGACATTATATTACATTATGAAAGAACAGAAGCTTTCATAGGCTACCTCTGTTTGAAGGTTTGTATTGATGTACTGTATGTGTTTTTCTCTGTGAAGTTTGTTGAGATCAAAGGAAGCGTATTCAAGAAATTTGAGAAAAACAACCTCTTCCAGATGTCCAATAGCGGTAGGTACATATATATTTAGCAAATGAAAACATGTCTGTCTCAGCTTGTCACCTGTCTCACCGTCACTTTCTGTTTTTCACACTATAGACATTAAAGAAAGATTTACAAACTACATACTCTTACTAATCGTCTGTCTCAGAAACATGGAGCAGTTCTCCTGGAACCCAGGTATCTTTTGTTAACAGCTGATGCATTTCAGTTTGTGCATATACATGACATAGACGTGTGTATTAATCTTTGATTATTGGTCACAGATCATCTATGGGTGTTGTTTCCTGATGTTTGTATGGTGATCGCTTCAGAAATTGCAGTGGACGTTGTCAAACATGCCTTCATCACCAAGTTTAACGACATCACGGCAGATGTGAGTTGCATGGTATACCAGCCTCAAAATACTGGCAGTGCCATAGTATTCTTTAAACAGTAGTAACATAAATATGATATTTAAGTAGCTACCATGATATGCATTATAACAGGATTTCTAGCGCAACCAAAATTGGGAAAATTTGCAGTTACACTACCAGTACCAGGCATAATGCAGTAAGAACTAAAATATTGTGAAATATTAAATAAAATTAAGATTTTTTGTGTAATATCAAATGCAAATAAATAAAAATATAAAATTTTATAACAAAAATCTCATCCATACAACATGCATCACCATATACACAAATATTGTAATTGTGATTTAAAGGGATAGTTTACAATTTTGGGGATAATAATCTGTTAAGATTTGCAAGTGTTACCTCATGCTATTGAAATGACAAGACACTAATATGCATACATTAATCTAGAAAAAAAAGAATACAACATGAGAACTATGAAATGCCTATATAGCGCTCCCCCATGTGCAGATACTGGACTGTTCCTTCTTGTCTGAAAAACAAAAACCTCTGTTCCAGTCGAAAGAAAGTCTTTACAAAGAGAGACGGGTTCCCTTTGGGAGTGTGTCTGAAAATCAGCACCACTCTCAGTGTCTTGGATAACCCTGACAGATCCACTGACCCAGATCTATCAGCATACACGGAGTCAGCACTGGGATGATTTCATGGATTCTGTCCAGTACAGAGCCTCTCTACTCTCTACTTATAAGATAACCGATAAGTAGGGATGCACCGATACAATTTTTTTCAAAACCGATCTGATTCCAAAAATTCTTTAGTATCAGCCAATACGCAAACTTTATGGAATGTTTTTGTGTCTTTTGTGGGGCAGTTACACAATACTCACAATGTCGGTTTTGCCTGACCGATATCTGTTATGGCAATATCGGTGCCGATAATGATACTTCGTCTCGTATCGGATCGGTGCATCTCTAATGATACGTGCCACTAAAAACTAATAGGTCCTTAAACATGGGTCTAAAAGAGGGACAATAGAAGCAAAAGATGAGGACACTAGGGGTGTAGCAGGTGGAATACACTGTGGATGAGGGGTAGAGATGTATGTAAGGACAGAAAGAGGAGTGTAGTTACCGGCAGGGATTAGAGACAGATCTGCTTAGTTTAGGCAGGAAGATTAGTGTCACAGCACACACATGCACTTTTCTCTCTCGTACAGCATCTTTTCTAGAGGTGGACACTATATTTATTTTGGGATCATTTTTAGCAGTTGTACCATATTCAGTATATATCTTAATGTTTATGATTTTTGTTTATTAAATAGATTTTTCTTTATCAGAAACTGCATTTCAACAAAACTCCACTTATTAAAGTGACATCAGATGCCCATTTTCCACAAGTTTTTTTTTAATCTTTTTTTGATTGAGCTTTGAAAAAATATTCAAAGTTTTTGAGATACTCAATTTTGGATTTTCCTTAGATGTGACTCATAAAAAACTGTTGAAATATTTCCGTTTGTGTGCAATGAATCTAGAATATAAGAAAGTTTGCTTTTTTTAATTAAATTACAAAAAATAAATAACTTTTCCATGATATTACAATTTTTTTAGATGCACCTGTAATTAAAAATAAAAGAATAAATACAGAATCAATGCACAGGTTTGTTGGGTAAAATACAAAAATGTGTAAAATGCCATCGTTAACTGTCTGACACGAAGACTACACTGTCATATTCCCTTGAAATGATAAATAGCGAATACCACACCAACACAAAACTTTAGTTATGTTTTATTTATATAGGTTTTAATAAAAACAAATGTGATCTGTTCTTTGTAATTATGGTAATGTCTGTCCAAATACAACCTCAACTGCACAAAACAGCTCACACTACGTCCCGTGTGAAATTGTCTTAACTTTTTTACTTAAAACTGTGTGTGTGTGTGTGTGTGTGTGTGTGTGTAGGTCTACAGTGAATACAGAGCAAGCTTGGCATTTGATCTGGTCAGCAGCAGACAGAAGAATGTAAGTGGATAGTATACCCTTTTAATCATATGAGAAACCCTTCTGAAGCAGAACCCTGAAGATTTACGTCAATTTGTCAAATGATTTAAATTTTCAAGAAGTGGCTTGTCTCCTCCTGTTCATGGTTCTGATTTCGTTGACTTCATTTGAAGAGCATTTCATCCAGTTTTATAAATGAGATGCTGATATGTGTGTGTTTTCCAGGCATACACAGACTACAGTGACAGTGTGTCTAGGAGGATGGGCTTCATTCCTCTTCCTCTTGCACTAGTGGTAACCTGCCTTCTTATTTCATAATAATCACAGTAAATCTATCGCACAGTACAATATAAAGGCTGATATAATTAAAGTCTGTGTAAAGGCAATTCAGAGAATCGAAATGTAATGCTAAAACACGTTACAAAGACAGTGAACTATGTAGTACTGAGTTATGGAGTTCATTTAAAACGTAACCAGTTTTTCACCATTTTTCTGTGGCGTTGTATTGCAGTTATGCTTATGTAGTATTTGGTTTACAGTTGATCCGAGTGGTGACCAGCTCTGTGAAGATCCAGGGATCTCTGTCCATTGTGTGTGTTGTGCTCTTCTACCTGGGGTATGAGCTCACATTTTTTGTAACAGTTTAAAATAAGTTTATATATATACACTGATTTTTCTTTAAATAAACTGATACTTTGACTCCGCAGGGATGCATAAAATTAATGAACAGTTATAGTAATGACATTTATAATGTTCAAAAAGTTATTCTAGCTTTATTAAACAAAAGAAACACTGTATTTACATGCTTCATTAAGCACCACAACCATTTCCAACTGGTATAAAAAAAAAAAAAACTTTTATTACTAGTACTAGAGTAATGGCTGCTGAAAATTTAACTTTGACATGTTTTACAATTGAAAACCGTTTTTAATTTACAATATTACTGTTATTGCTCACTGTTTTTGCTCTTAGTGAACAATCTTGTGTCAGAAATGTTACTGATCCCAAACATCTGTAAACAGAAGTGTATATGATCTGAATGTTGCGCTAAGCCTGTTTGTGTGTTTATTCAGTATGATCACCCTGAAGGTGCTGAACAGTATTGTGTTGTTGGGGAAATCCTGTAAGTATGTGAAAGAGGCCAATATGGAGGAGAAGTTGTTCCAGAATCCTCCCTCTGCAGCTCCCAGCAGAGCGTCAAGCAGAGCCCATAGAACCAAACACACACGAGAACCAGCAGGTAACACACACACCTTCTGACACACACAACAAACCCTGATAATAGGTAATCTTACATATGGTAGAAAAATAATGACAAATGTCTTTGAAACAAAACAAAAAATTTCATCTGTCATTAATTTCATCTGTCATTACTTGTCTTCCATACTTATAAAAGTGTTATTCTCACTAACCGATTGCGTTCACACCCGTCTGAAGGTGAGCCAGAGGAGGAGGGCTTGTCTGCATCAGTCACCACTCAGCCCAGCCGAAGTGACGAATGCCCCGCCCCTCAGCTCCCCACCAGCCAATCAGATCAGTTCCTCACTACACCAGATGAATCAGAAGAGAAAAGCCTTATTCAGGACGATACCGAACTTAAACACAGGGCGCCTAATAAAGACTTACTTGAGATTGACCGCTTTACTATCTGCGGGAACCGTATCGACTGACATTGATGTGTGTAAGAGTGACGCCAGGTTTGCACTGAATGCCCGCCCTCTCTGCTAGCTGGATTTGTTTGACATTTGAGCTCGTTGGATTGGGACAGCGAGAAACTGCAGGATATTTATTAATAAGTGATGCAGCTAATTTATTTAAGACTTAAACACAGACGGTCACACACAGTTTTACCCATCTGGAATCCACCGGGTGATGTTTTCAAGAGGTTGGAGATCAGTGGGGGACGGCTGATATCGCGGTATATCTTGGTCTGATGGTCGCTGTGCTTACCTTAGGAAGCATCGAATGAGAAAAGGGATGGATTACATTCCCAAATCACAAAAATGTAACATGCAGTGCTCCAAAACAAATGACAGAAATGCTTAAGTTTAGTTTTTCTCTATTTGCACGCTACAGTTCTCCAATTCCCTCAAAGACTTTTAGTTTGAAATATAACCATGTTCATTGTCGGTCAGTTCTGAAATGTAATTACAGATGTGTTTTGCAGATTTTTTTATGTTTTGTATCTTTGAGACAGCAGGCTAAAATACCATATCACGTTTGTTCATTTATTTATGTTTTTAAGACAGTTGCTCATGACTAAATTTCAGTTTAAAGACAGGGTTACCAATGACAATTTATCATTTTATTTTATTTTTTTGCATCATTTGAGGATATGACCTTTTAAAAGGCCATTGTGAGTAAGTGACACTGCGATGGAAAGCATGCCTGTGAATTTTGGATTGATTAAAATGTGCATCTAAATGAAAGGATCATTGATTAATGCAAGATATTCGACTAGAATCTAAAATGAAGGAATGAAATATTTGGAAGTCAGTTTGTCCCCCGCAAGCGTTTATTGTACAGAGAGTAGAGTATCAGATGAATTGAAACATTGATGCTGATGTTGGGAGCAGATAATAAATGGTCAATTACCAACATTCCAAACGTCAGAATCTTGACCAAAGCAATGCTGAATTTTAAAGGCTTTTGCTAATATCTTGGGTTTTTACAGGTCAATGAGCTTCAGAATCCAGTAATGTAAGCTAGTTACAATGAGTCAAAGTTTCAGAATAACCAACTTATCAGTGAATACACATGATCAGTAATAATGCATCATGTATAGTGCGTTATCATCATAGACAGTAATGTTTTGCACATTTGATTTGCATAACAGGCCACACTGTCTTAAAAAACATACTTTTTGTGAATCACTTATGTCTCTTTGTAGAGCTGGAGGTCAGAATTTAAGTTTTTGTTTTTTCTCTCAGTAATGACAATGATGTTTTGTTTTGCTGCTTTTGGCATTTGTATTTCTTGTGTTACAAATGTGTAAATTGCTTTGCTTTGTAATATTATCATGGTGGCATGTAGTCTGACAATTCACACTCGAGTCATCATGTCAACAAGGTGCTCAGTTTTTCAAAAAAAAAACTTTAATAATCATTTAGGAAAATTATTATGTGAAAATATCAACTATGCCAAGGAATTGTTTACCCTCAGTTATCAAACTAATGCAAACTCTGATTCACATTTTTCAAAACCTTTGCATTCACTTTAACTTTCAAAATTATATCACCCGAGCATTTCTCACTGTTTTTACATTTGAAACACTTGATGTTAAAAATGCTTCTGCTTTTTTTTGAAAGAAAGAGAGAATTTTAAGCAGATGTTTGGTTCTGTTGTGCTTTTCAGTGTAACTGCCTGTGCTTTCCCGTAGGTTCAGCCGCCTTTTGGCTCTTGAAATAAATCCGAAGTGTAGCTGTGCTGGATATGGCTCAGTACTCAAAAGGGTGATTTTGCTTGATTGAACCTTTCTAATTCATACTCATATCCATTTATTTGGAAATGCATTAAGATCCAGCCATCCCGCTCTTTCCAGACTGCTGTTTTCTCTTACTGGTCGATAACAGTTTGTTGTTTTCGGTACCCATATTGACTTCCGATTCGAGAAACTGAAGAGGAATGATCCCTTGTATGTTTCAGAGAATTGGGGGGAGGAATCAGGGCATTGGGTTAATTAAAGTTTTGATGTTTTGTACCTTGTTGTTATTGTCATTTGTTTAGGGTTGGAGAATTATAT
Source organism: Carassius carassius (assembly GCF_963082965.1). NCBI lineage: Eukaryota > Metazoa > Chordata > Actinopteri > Cypriniformes > Cyprinidae > Carassius > Carassius carassius. The sequence goes on from NC_081760.1 coordinate 1,826,762, forward strand.
TCTTATTATTATTACTATATTAGTAATTACCCCTAAACATCACATGCACAGCTAAAACAAGTCCAGAACGAATTAAATCCAACCTCTCCGACCCCACGCCAAAAATAGTTGCCTAAAGATTATGTAACGCTAAACTGATCTGTGCTAAACAATAGAGATATAAACACTAAACTGAATGAGATTTTGATTAATCAAAATTCACAGAATTACTGAATATTGCTATGAGACAAGTTGATTTAAATTCGGATTAGATATGTCAAGTCACTCTCATGTTTTCATTAAATTTCTTCTAGTTTGCTTCCCATTTGCTTTAATAAGAGTAGCTCTCATGCTTAAATTAACAAAACACATACTCATTGTCACAAACTTGCTTATTAATTTTGCTCTGTGATCTAAAAACTGTGCATGAGCTTACATTTGAAAGTACATAAAATACATTTGAAATATATCATTTGAATATATAAAATAATTGTATACATATATAGATAAAATAGATAGATAGATACAGGTTTAGATTAGATTTTGACTCTTTGACCCCAACCTAGTGAATAAAATATGTAATTTCCAATATGTATAATTACAGTACCAAGAATTCATGTGACTCGTTACATTTTTAGAGATTCAATGCAGGGTATGATACGTAATATTAAAAATAAAATAATATTTCTTTATTCTTTTTTTTTTTTGTACAGATCATGTAATATTAAAATGCTTTATCATACCCTTGATCAAAGCTCTCATTTTTTCTGTCCTTCTGTGATGTGTGTGTGTGTGTGTGTGTGTGTATTGAGTTTTGTCATGATGTCTGACACAATACAGATTGTGGTCTCTTTCTACGTCTGTCTTTCTCTTTCTCTTTCTCTCTGTCTCTGTTGGTATTCATCTCCATGCACACACGATTGCACAGAGGCTTTTCATCCGTTCCAAATGTAACTGTGGTGGCACATTTCAGTCAAGAGAACCATCAGCTAGTGTCTTGGCAGAGTCCGTATTTGCTGCTTTTCTGCTCATTTGACTCTTTGACTGTGTGAAAAGAGAATATTGCTGTGTATTTCTGTAAACAATGACTGTTAGTTAGTAAAGTTGTGACCACAGTTGTCATAAGTTACTGTATCATCTTTCTTTGACTGTTGAGTCTTAATAATTTTTTTATATTTTGTGGAGTACATAATTATAAAAAGATAACATATTTCATAAATGGACATATATGTTGTAGTATAGGATTTACTGCATATGTAGTTTGTTTAACATCCATTTAAACTGGTCTCACTTTATTTTAAGCTCCAATTCGTACTATTAACAAACCATTTTGCCTAAAACAGACTTTTGGCTAAATAAACTCCAAATCTGCTGTTTTTTTAATAGTTAATTTTTAACTTTAGGGATTAGGAATGTGGAATATGTTTTTGCAAAATAAGTGCAGAGTTAATACTGAGAACTAGTCCCTAAACTAAAGTGTAAACATTAAATTATGAATTATGATTAATAAATGTGTGATCATTTCATTGTTATGATGCTGCAATTCATTTGAATTTGTTCTAGTTCAATCAAACAATCAATCAAGCCAGAAAAATCTACTTTTGGGGGAAGAAAAGGTTTTGTCACATAATAACTAACAAAAACACTATAAAGCTGACTCTGTTAATCTAAGATGAAATATACGTTTTAACAAAAATCAACTACTGGGGCAAAACAGCTCGACTCACTAAAGCCATCTCCAGTGCGCGTGCACTGCAGAGCAGACAGAGGAGCGCGCAGAGGTCAGACAAACACTCAGCTCATCCTGAGCTCTCCAGACCGGAGGGACGTTTAACATGAAGCCATCAAAAGGAAGCGGGGAATAAACGCACCAGCTGGAATATATATATCTTTTTCATTATTTTGTGTTTTATTTTTTATGTATCTCTGGTTATTTATTTATTTTTTTTAATTTGAATTTTTGATGTCGAGGGCTAGAGAGCAATCCAAACAAACATACTTTTATCTCACTTTCCTTCCCTCCCGTTTTTTATCAAAACCTCCCTGCGTAAAGGACTGACAGGCATGTGGTGGAAAGTGGGGCTCGTGCTGGTGATGTGCTCGGGTCTCACGAGCAGCGAAGCCCGAGAGGAGCACCGGGATTCGCCTCCGCGCAACACGATGCTCAGAGCGCCCGTGGAAACGCTGGACTTTGGCTTCGTGCCGTCGGTGACGTACGAAACGCACGCGTATTATGAACCGGGTCCCATCGGTATTGTTTTCCACATGGTCCACGCGTTTCTGTACGTGGTTCAACCAAACCCTTTCCCCAAAGGTGAGATGCGCACTGTCTTTGAGAACGCGCAAAAGTTATCCACATTCTTGCGCGCGTGTTTTGGGGTGATTTCCAGATGGCAACCGTCCACAAGTACTCACAGAAGTGTGATGTAGACTTCAGATTGATGAATACTGCTGCAGGTGCATGCTTTAGTTAGTATGAGATAAAGAAATTCTTAAGGCAAGCCGTTTTAACCTTTATTCCTTAAACCTTGGTAGCACTTAAAGTAACACCTTGGAAACATTTCAAGGTTTTACTTGTTGCAGTGTAATTATACATATAAGTACTGAGTAATATTTATTAACAACGTATTTACTAAACACTGAAAGTAATGGGTGTACATTCAATTTTTCAGTCATAAGTAGCTAGTAAATTTCAGAATTATATATGAAGAAACACAAGTAGCCTAACACATTGAATTAAAAGTGGGATTTGAAATAAAAATGACTAAATGGTATATATGTAAAATATACAAAAGTATTTTTTTGTTTTAGGGGTTAGTTTTTGTTTTTGTTTTAGGGTTTGGGTTAGTTGCATGTAAATGTGCAACACATGTCACACAGTTTTATTTCTGCCTATGTTCATAGTGGCCAATTTATTTTATTTAGTGATCTAATAGTTGCTAGCATGTTTTTAAATTTCACTTGCTATTCATTACATACCACTATTCCTGCTTTTTGCAGTAGCGACATATATGTATTCAGTCGCTTATAATAATATGTATAAAGTTATTTCTTTGCTACTAACCATTAGTCCAGTAGTGATAACAATTCCATTGTTCCTGGTAAGAAATGGCTATTATTAATATTTTACTTATATGTTTATTTCATATTAGTGGATTTGTAGAAAAGTAGATATGAAACAATAGTATCTTATTTGCTACCTTTAACAAACTGTAAATGAACAAACTAATTAAACAGGTGTTCACTACTAGTGTCTAATAAATTGTTACACAAATTATCAATAACGAAGATGATTACCTTTCATGACATTACTTTTTAAAATAGATTTGCTATCAATATTACATGTCGAAAAAGGTCTTGTTTTGTGATTGGTGACAGTGTAATAAAACATGCACAATGTAGCAGTTTCTTCCTGAATGGACCAGAATGCAGGGTCTTTACCTATTTAAGTCCAAACTATTTTTAACCGGACACGCAATGATTAGTGGCAAATTCAGTCAATTTGTAATTTTGTAACAGGGCAATAATAATAATAATAATAACTGCAATCCAAAAACAGTGAGGCACAAAGGTCTGATTTACATAGACACATATATTTAAACAATCTGCACTACTAACATAAAAACTATTGCTAGTAAAATTTAAGGAATAAATGCTCAAATGGCTTGCCATAAAGATATGAATTGAAAATATGTGATATGATGTATAATATTATGCTTGGCTGATACGTTCATGAGTTACCATCACCCATTTGCTGGCTGAACCTGCAGAAAGTATTGATAGATAGGGATGGAAATGATTACTATTCACTTGATAAGACTGCACTGGTTTCGTTACTGTACCGTTTGTAATAACTGTACAGTCTGACTATGAATAGAGTTCTGGGAAGTTCACTAATCTACAGATTTCCAGGTGTAATTCAAAAAGAAGAAGGTCTTTGGTTTATTCAGGGAGGCAATGAGGAGTGCTTAGAGACTGGAATTATGTTGAACTGTTACATTACAATGTATAAGTAAGTGATTGGCTGTTTAATGGCAAGTTCCACTGTGACAACTTACGCTACACTTTTACCTTTTTGTTTTGTGAAAACTATAATTGAAACATTGCTGAAACATTGCATTTTACAAGGAAATAGTTGTCCAGTCTTCAAATTTTCACATTTAATTCAATATTACTTGCTGTTTCTTTGTCATTATTTGTGACATTAACATTTTTGTGGCATTTTTTTTAGCATGACAACATGCATCACTATTGGCAGTAATGGAAATATTTATATTGGTACATGCCTACACTGAAATTAAAATTCAAAAATAAACCTAGAGTAAAAAGTGTCAACTAGTCCAAGTCTATTTAAGGTCAGACTGTTGGCAGGTGGATTTCTTTGTGAGGTCAGCATGTTGAGCATAGAGGAGCGCTTGTGTGTGTGTGTGTGTGTGTGTGTGTGTGTTTAGAGTACAATAGGATTGCATGGTTAAATCTCTGCTGCCAGACCAATTAGCCGATCCGCTGTGTGAGTCACCTGCCCAATCAGGTAATCTGATAATCTGAGTGCCATATGCTCCAAAGATACACGCAATGCTCCTGACAAAACATACAACCATTTAGCAAAAATTCTGATTTGAAATCACAGATTTTAATGAAAACACATCAAACACAAGCCACAAACAGATATTATTCCCTCTGCAATCTCTTTACTAACGCTAAATCATTCTTTGCAGATTTGTAACTCTTGATTTTATAGAAAGGTACTCCTGATGTAGAGATGAGTCTGGATTAAACAGCAGTAACACACACATGATTCAAGTTAAAACTTGCTATATTTCTCCATTCTGTCTGTCTGCAACTCTTTTTCCGGATTAGTCACAGCTCACAGGTTTGAACACTGTTGGAGTGTGTTGTCTGTGAAGGAATAGATGGATTTATAGTTTAATATCACGACATTCATTCTGTCATTTGGTCGGGGCTTTAATCCAGGGGCTCCCTTCGTCTCAGCCCAGATAAACCTTAATATCACTGATCACTGGATTAAAAAAAACTGCACTGTAATTGAAGGACAGGAAGATCACCACTCAGATATGTCCCACTTATGCTATTCTATTCATTTAGTCGATGTGTCTTCATTTATACTGTTCTCCTGTTGAAGAGAATCACCTTTTTATTCACCTATCATCCATATTTGAGTGGCTTGCTGCATCTAAGAAGGGATAGAAGCGAGAGTGTGTGAAGAGGGGGTTGAGGATTAAACAGATGAATGGGGTTTGGTAGAAGAAGGGAGAAAAAGGGCAAAGAAAGCATTAGAGAGGGAGAGCGACCACTGAAATGGCCAACAGCAAGACCAGTGTAAGAGGATTAACCGTATGCCATTATAACCAGTGATACTCTTTCCTGTTCACACAGGATTTCTCTTGTTCGCTTACGCACAAATGCACGATTTGAGATATCTCACACACAAATATCTGCCTGCATAATTTATAGTCAAGTGATAATACAGTATAACCACTCGCAATTATCCCATGGAGACCCGTAAAATATAACTGTAAATTCTGCTTGGATGAACAGAAAATTATATTTTATCTATACTGTACATACTACTGTCCAAAAGTGTGATCCTTTTTGTGTGTGTTTCATGTTCACCAAGGCTGCATTTATTTGATAAAAAATACAATACAATAAAACAATGCAATTGTAAAATATCATTACAGTTTAAAATAATGTTTTGTATTTTAATATATTTCCAAATATAATTTATTCTTGTGATCAAACCTGTATTTTCAGCATCACTCCTCCAGTCTTCAGTGTCACATGATCTTCAGAAATCATTCTAATATACTGATTTGCTGCTCTAAAATCATTTCTGATTATATTATCATATTTTTGTGTTGAAACCATGCTACATTTATTATTATTATTATTATTTAAACAGTATTTATTTAACATAGGAATCTGTTATAAATAAATGTAATAGAAATTATAAATGTCTTTACTTCCAATTACTTTTTAATTAATTTAATGTTTCTTTGCTGAATTAAAGTATTAATATTCTTTAAAAAATCATGTAGGTTCTCTTTGTGTGTTGTAGCATCTTGTTAAGTGAAGGGCTTGTTTCAATAACAATCTCAATCAATGCATTTATTTATTGGAGTAGACGTCATTGATATCTATTGGTTACTTAATGCATATTTGTTGGTTTATATAAAGTCTTATAATAGCTATTATTTGTGTACCTAAAACATGAGCATAAATATCATTCACACGTGTGTGTTACATAGAATCAGATGGTTTGTAAGTTAACAAATGCCGACAAACTTCAGTGATAGCATTAGCACTGAAAACAAGACTCTGTAGCCCCATGAAAATTAAGTATTGTTTGAAGGGTTCCCGAATTTCTAGGTTATATTTACTAAAATATTTCGTCCTCTTGACCTTGTGAGATAATCTGGTCAATTTTCTGTCGCAGATCTCATTGTTAAAATGGTCCAGCAGAACATGGGAGGAATCAAAGGGGACGATTACAAGAAGGTGTGTGTGCTTGTTTTGTGCCACACTGTATATTATATAATAAAACAAATATATGTATATTGCATTTAATAGCTTATATGTTCAAAACTCACTTTCTTTCTCTTCATCTCTGGCATGCACGCTAATGATGTCTCTTCAACTCTGCGACAACGCAGCCAGAGAATGTTGTATTATTACTACAGGTGCTGTTTAATATGAACCTACTCTTCATGCACATTACATGCTCACATTCACTGCCAATCTTTACATTTTACCTACAAAACGTTTATTGTTTTCAGCTCATTTTTTATTTATTTTTAATGCAATATTTAAAATGTGGAAGCTTATTTCTGCCATGAGAGAAAATATAACAAATTTAATTGCAAATTTATATCTCACAATTCTTATTTTTCTTGCAGTTCTGAGGAAAATAAAAATCGCAATTGAAAGATATAAAATCAGAATTCAAACGTTTTCTCTAGCTTATATCTCACAATTATAAATTTTTAATTTTAACTAAATTCTAAGTTTTTGTATCTCACAATTCGGTTTCTTTTTTTCCAGCATGGAATACATTCTTTTTTTTAACTACGACTTTAGTAACTGCAACTTTTTATCTCACAATTGCTATTTTATTTAAAAACAATTTTTTCTCACATTTGCTATTTCACAATTCCAACTTTTCTCCTCAGAAGTTCAAATCTTGCATTTCTGACTTTTTCCCCCTTTAATTTATATCTTACAATTCTGACAAATCTCTTCTTAGAGTTGCGAATTTATGTCTCGCAATTGCTGGTTATAAACTCACAAAACTATATCTCACAATTTTGAGTTTTGCAGAATTGAGAGAGAGTTTTTTTTGTTGTTTTTTTAATCCATGGGGGATACAAGCTTCCAAAATAATCAAAGTAACTGATATTCATAATGTGATAAAATTAACAAATCATTTTTATCTGACCCCTATATAAATTCCATGTTAAAACATTTAGAGCAATTCAAGCTTTGTCGTCTTCAACAAATGTTAATAAATAGATTTAATCGTGATTGACTGCTCTCTCGTCTTCTCCAGGCGATCTACTATGAGCTGGGCTTCATATTGCTGTCGGTTCTGGGGCTGATATTTGTGCTGTTCGTGCCGGTCGTGGGCCTGTTTTTCTGTGTGTGCCGCTGCTGTGAGAACTGTGGAGGTGAGATGCATCAGAGACAGAAGAAGAACGGCGACTGCCTAAAAGGTTTCTACATGGCCACCCTCATCGCTACCTCTGTCTTCCTCGCGTGAGTGTACTGTTTGAGAACATTTATAACAGTCTATACCTTCCACATGCCTGTAAAAGTGAATCTTAATGCATGAAAGACTAATGAGAGTTACTCATTTCGATTTAAATTTAAATTAAAAAAAGTACTTGCTTAAATTCAGCAGTTTCTGTGCATCTGATATGCTTTAATTAATTGATTATGCATATATAGAATACATCTTAATCATCTGACTGGGCGTTTTGCATACTTTGTAGCAGAAAAGTACACATATTTGAACACAAACTGTATGTGACCCTGGAGCACAAAAGCAGTTTTAAGTCTCTGGGGTATGTTTTTAGCCAAAAAAACATTGTATGGGTCAAAGTTATCGATTTTTCTTTTATGCCCAAAATCATGAGGATATAAGATCATGTTGCATGAAGATATGTTGTGAATGCCCTACTGTAAATATATCAAAACTTAATTTTTTGATTAGTAATATGCATTTCTAAGAATTTATTTTGGACAACTTGAAAGGTGATTTTCTCAATATATTTTATTTTTTTACACCCTCAGATTCCAGATTTTCAAACAGTTGCATATCAGCCAAATATTGTTCGGTCCTAATAAACCACACATCAATGGAAAGCTTATTTATTCAGCTTTCAGATGATGTGTAAATCTCAATTACGAAAAATGTACCACATTTTGTGGTCCGTATGGCATTTACAGCTCAGATGATTAGCTCAAACGAGCAAAGATGGCAGATTTCAAACTACGATTTCGCTTATGGGGTCCTGTGCATCACAATAGCATTGCTATCAAAAGGAATGCTAACTGATAGCCTTCTCCAATTATTATAGACCTCTTTGGAGACTATAGTGCAAGTACTGTTATAACAGGTCAGATTGTTCTAGTTAAAAGAGCCTGTTAAACATTTTATGAGATCATCATTGTCAAATTTTATTCCTGATTTGAAGTGTTATTTAAATGTGGTTTTAACATTTCTAATTCAAACTGTATTATTGAAACACAAGACACATGATATCGCAACACACAAACACACACATGCATAACAATATACTGTACAATGCATACTGTACAATGCACTACATGCATACTTTAAGTGCATATGTCAGTGTATGGGGGCCAGTTTGCATGTAAATGTGACCAGTCATTCTAGTTAAAGAACATTAGAGCTATTTAGGTCTAGAAATAGAATAGAGGTCACAGGTACACTGAACCACCATCATCCTCTCTCTCTCTCTCTCTCTCTCTCTGTCCTCTGTGTGATAAACACCAGCTGTGCTGCTCCACGCTAATCTAGCCTAGTCCAGGCTTGTTACTGTGTCTCTGTGTGTGTGTGTGTGTGTGTAAGTGTGCAATTGTGTTTTAAGTCAGATTTGGATAATTTTTAATTGCTAACCGACACTGACATTTTAGGAGATAAGAGAAAATGATTTGAATAAGCAAGAGACATTTTGTGCACATAAAGTCAATAAATTGGTGCGCAGCATTGCTAGAAAGTGTAATGTACACACCTGCAGTGTCTAGAATGACACACACACATTCACACATGTGACATTGATAGCCCTGAGTCTGTCCCGAGAGAAAGTCTCCTCTTTATTTCTCTACCCCATTCCCCTTTTTCTTTCTGCCTCTTTTTTTCTGTGACAGTACTGACAGCAGTTGCTTGGGTCACAATGGGAATTTGTGAGGCATAGACTGTACTGTAAGTGTGTGTGTATGTGTCTTGATGGACTTTCAATGGCTTACTGAGAGGTTTGCAGTTTTTGTGCTGGACGAAGCCTGGGAGCAGAGAACATGACTGTGCAAATCTGCTCTGCTTCTTTCTTCACTCTTCTTTTTTCTCTCTCTCTGTATGGCTTCCTTAGTTAAATCACATTTCCCCTTTATTATTATTTTTTTTAGAGAAAGAGGGTAAGGAGGAGTTATAGAGTGGAGGAATGGGGAAGGATGTTTGTCTGGCAATAATCTGTAATCAGATGCCGCGTTTGAATACATATCTGCACCACACAATTAGAAAAGTGTTATCTCTAGTTTATGGCCGTGTGTGTGTGTGTGTGTGTGTGTGTGTGTGCGTGCATGTACTGATTCACCTAGTTTTGTGTTTTGATGTGACATTTTATAATGTATATTTGTATATATATTTACATTTTAAATATTGTAATACATTTTTATTACACTTTAATTCAAAGGTTTGAGGTTGGTAAATTGTTTGAATGTTTTTGAAAGTAGTTTAAAAGAACATTCATTTGAATTTTTTTTTTTTTTGTAACAATACTGGGATTTTAGATCATTTTAATCCATCCTTGATAGATAAAATAATTTATTTATTTAAAAAGACAAAAAAACAGTAGTGTATTTAAATATTTATAATAAAAAATGCTTTTATTATATTAGGGAATATTTGATTAATATTTAATTTTTTTCTTATTTTTATATTTGTATATGATGTTTAATATATTTATTATATAACAGTAATCTGCTCTATTGTTCTATTGCTAAGGAGGGCTACAATACCTGAAGAATAATTTCTCATAAACTTCCATTCATAGCAATGCTGTGGTTTGGCTAGTGCAGGATCCCGTATCTAGAATCATATGCTTAAAATCTGTCACTTATATGTGTACTTTTTAGCTACAAAGTTTGCAAAAAGTCATTTCTGAATGAGTAAGCTGTTTGATATCTCAATATTCATGGTTCAATAGCTTGGAAGCTTCCCGTAGGGTCGTAGAAGGCTTCAGAATTTGAGGACCTGTTCAAATGTAATGCTAATTAGGCAAAAACTTGAGGAAACTTGGTGAGAAAAGTGCTATTCGTATCTAGATGTTGTAGTTTCTGCCAGAGGTAAACAAGGTCAACTGTATTCTAAGCTTTAACCCTTGAATAACATTACTCAAACAGCATGACAACAGCACCACACTGTGGCCGTCTGATGTAACTGTACGTCTGTGACAGCAATACAGAGCAAGCATATCTACACTTTAAATATTTATATTGAAATCTCAAGCTCGCTTCCTCAGAGTGTGTAGTGTTTCCATCAAATGTAATTGCTGCACTGGCTTTAATGGTGCAAAATAAGACTAATTTACTGTAATTCCAAAATCTACAGTTTCACCATAACAATACTGTACAGGTAAGCATATTATTTCACACAGCTTACGTGTGTGTGTTGATTTGTTCACAGAGTGGGAGTGACGATCGCCTACGCAGCAAATCAGAACATCACAAATCAGATCAAGAGCACCAGACACCTCGTCAGCTCTAACATGAGAGACCTGAAATCTTTTGCGAACAGCACACCCATTGTAAGCCATAAACAGGTTCACATGTTGTGGTAAAATGTGTAAAGAAAGCTCAAATGAAATACTGCACTAACAAGTCACATATTCACACACTACAGCTAAATCTGCTTGTCTTTGTTCTTTTATTTGATAGCAAATAGACTACCTCTCTGCACAGTACACAACAGCCAAGAACAAAGTATTATCAGACTTAGACAGTAAGTACTCTGTCTTTCCTCCTCATTTAATGTTGAAATGTTTGGGGTTGGGAACAACTTTTTAATGTTAAACAATTCATTCAAAACGGTTAAATTATTTGACGAAGCAAGCTGAGTGTCTTAATGCATGGATCATTGAATCATTATCTTAAATGATTCATTCAGAAACATTCGACTTTGTTTGAAACAATTTCTGTTGCCAAAAATAAAAGACAATATTGTGTCTAAAATGTCACCTAATCAATATTAACTTATTGTTTGATGAACTGTTGTATAAAATTCTCACTGGCGATCACACTCACGTGCTAAAATTTAGGAAACGGCATTGTGTGGTATTACTTAATGATATGAATATAAAAACCAAAATCAGAGATATTTTTTGCATGTGTAACTCAAATTAAATAATAATTTTAACTGATTCATCACGTCGTGATTGCTTTTGGCTTTTCAAAGTGTCCTAGAAACATTATTATCAGTGCTGAAAGTTGCATATTATTATTTGCTATTATAGGTTGCTGCCTAATGTTTCTGTGGGAATTCTTGATGAATAGAAAGTTCAAAATAACTTTTTTTTTTGTAACAATGCTAATTTCTTTGATCAATTTAATACATTCTTGCTGCATTAAAAAAAAGGTACCGATCCCAAACTTTTGAACATCTTTGTACTTAATGTTGGAGCTACATTCACTAATTTGTTCTTTTATTGTCAATGTGGTTTATCAGATATTGGGAATCTGCTGGGTGGACAGATTCACAATCAGCTGGAGAGAGAAGTGGTGCCAGCTTTAGACAACGCTCTTCGCATGACAGCAGGTGTATAACCAAACAAATACACACACTTATGGCTGAATTTACTGAAATAGACTTACTTTTTAACATTTTGCATTTCAGTGCAATCTTGAATAACCTAAAAATCTTACAAATCTGAAATGTACATTATGAGATAAAACCTCAATCATTAGATATCAAGTCACAATTACCAAAAAAGTGTATATATATATATTACAATCGTGAAATGTTACATTTTGAGATATAAAGACACAAATAAAGTCATACAGTTGAGGTTGGACTAATTTTAAATAATTAATTAATTAAAAGATGCTTTTAGGACAAGTAAAAATAACATTATCTAATAATATGCCAAACAAACATAATATAACTGATAAAATCAAAAGATATAAAGATATAAAGATAAACAAAAGAAAAACTGAAAAAAATTAAATGCTTATTAAAAATACTTATTTAACCCATGTCTTTGACACTGATGCTATCACGCTCTGCTTTTTTCAGCTACTGCAAAACACATTGACACACATTGATACTATTCTCGTTAACGTGTTTCTTTCTGTTTCTGTTGCTTGTGATTATGGATAAAAGTTAAAGTGGAGGGTGCTATTAAAGGTAAAAGTCAGTGGTTTCACCCACATGTTTTGTGAAAGTAGAAATTGTGGTTGTTGTTTATCCTGTTGTTGTTTTAAGTATTGTTGATATCAGTCTTGTGTATGTTTTTTTATAGCTGCCAAATGTTTTTTTGCATTTCATCATATTTCTGCTTTATATGATGAAACGAGAACCTAAAAAGCTAAAGAAAAATCTGAATAGAGGGAAACACACACATTTAAATTAGAAAATTGCATATAAAATTGTTCTGGCCAGTAAAGCTGTGTTGTGTGTTTGCAGTAGTGTCAATTATGTGAGTGTGTTGTTATGAAGTAGTTGTGTGTGTACAGCCATGCGGGAGACTAAAGAGTCATTAGAGAGTGTGACCACATCACTGGAGATCCTGCAGGAAGGGACCGGCAGACTCCAGATCTCTCTTCAGTCTGAACGCGTGTCTCTCTCAAACACACTCAACGACCCGGCCTGCTCTAATGGAGACGTAACACACACCTGCAACACCATCCGCGGGACACTCAACCAGCTCGTGCTCAGCGCAAACTTTCACGGGGTAACACTCTCTCACTCACACACACACACACACACACATACACACACACACACACACACACACACACACACACACAGAGAGACACACACACACACAAACACACACACGCACACACGCACACACACACACACACACACACACACACACACACAGACACACACACACACACACACACACACTCACACACACACACAGAGACACTCACACACACACGCACACACACACACGCACACACACACACACACACACACACACACACACACACACAGACAGACACACAGAGACGTGCACACACACACACACAGAGAGAGACACACACACACACACACAGACACACAGAGACGCGCACACACACATACACACACACACACAGAGACACACACAGACACACAGAAGGCATTTCACTCAGATGGGCATCATAATAGGGAAGAAGAAGTTCAGTGCAATTTCTAGTTCATGCCAAATTTAGAAAGCAGTAAGCTTTAGTTCGTAGTATAGCAACAATCACAATCCATGATTCCCATGATTAGCCAAAAATCTGTGCAATGCAGTATGTGTTTTTATATTCCTGGAAGAGAAACACGGTATATTTTAGCCTAAAGGTTCAATTAGCTAGCATATAGGTTGTCTTAAACTTTTTGTGTAAAAATGTGTGTTTTAACCACGACTCCTGTGTTTCATCCAACAGTTGCCTGATGTTGAGGCACCTTTGGCCAGTCTGGATGCTGTGCTTCAAACAGACCTCAGTGATATCGTACAGAAGGTCAGCTGGGTCTCTCTTTATCATGCAGCCACTATAAGTCTCCTGTAATGTACAACCCGAATTCCGGAAAAGTTGGGACGTTTTTTAAATTTTAATAAAATGAAAACTAAAAGACTTTCAAATCACATGAGCCAATATTTTATTCACAATAGAACATAGATAACATAGCAAATGTTTAAACTGAGAAAGTTTACAATTTTATGCACAAAATGAGCTCATTTCAATTTTGATTTCTGCTACAGGTCTCAAAATAGTTGGGACGGGGCATGTTTACCATGGTGTAGCATCTCCTTTTCTTTTCAAAACAGTTTGAAGACGTCTGGGCATTGAGGCTATGAGTTGCTGGAGTTTTGCTGTTGGAATTTGGTCCCATTCTTGCCTTATATAGATTTCCAGCTGCTGAAGAGTTCGTGGTCGTCTTTGACGTATTTTTCATTTAATGATGCGCCAAATGTTCTCTATAGGTGAATGATCTGGACTGCAGGCAGGCCAGGTTAGCACCCGGACTCTTCTACGACGAAGCCATGCTGTTGTTATAGCTGCAGTATGTGGTTTTGCATTGTCCTGCTGAAATAAACAAGGCCTTCCCTGAAATAGACGTTGTTTGGAGGGAAGCATATGTTGCTCTAAAACCTTTATATACCTTTCAGCATTCACAGAGCCTTCCAAAACATGCAAGCTGCCCATACCGTATGCACTTATGCACCCCCATACCATCAGAGATGCTGGCTTTTGAACTGAACGCTGATAACATGCTGGAAGGTCTTCCTCCTCTTTAGCCCGGAGGACACGGCGTCCGTGATTTCCAACAAGAATGTCAAATTTGGACTCGTCTGACGGCGCTTCTGGACCATGTTCACATATGGCTTCCTTTTTGCATGATAGAGCTTTAGTTGGCATCTGCTGATGGCACGGCGGATTGTGTTTACCGACAGTGGTTTCTGAAAGTATTCCTGAGCCCATTTAGTAATGTCATTGACACAATCATGCCGATGAGTGATGCAGTGTCGTCTGAGAGCCCGAAGACCACGGGCATCCAATAAAGGTCTCCGGCCTTGTCCCTTACGCACAGAGATTTCTCCAGTTTCTCTGAATCTTTTGATGATGTTATGCACTGTAGATGATGAGATTTGCAAAGCCTTTGCAATTTGACGCTGAGGAACATTGTTTTTAAAGTTCTCCACAATTTTTTTACGCAGTCTTTCACAGATTGGAGAGCCTCTGCCCATCTTTACTTCTGAGAGACTCTGCTTCTCTAAGACAAAGCTTTTATAGCTAATCATGTTACAGACCTGATATCAATTAACTTAATTAATCACTAGATGTTCTCCCAGCTGAATCTTTTCAAAACTGCTTGCTTTTTTAGCCATTTGTTGCCCCCGTGCCAACTTTTTTGAGACCTGTAGCAGGCATTAAATTTTAAATGAGCTAATTAAGTGGATAAAAGTGTAAAATTTCTCAGTTTAAACATTTGCTATGTTATCTATGTTCTATTGTGAATAAAATATTGGCTCATGTGATTTTCATGGGAAATTCCTTTAGTTTTCATTTTATTAAAATTTAAAAAACGTCCCAACTTTTCCGGAATTCGGGTTGTACAGTAATGACAGTTCTTCACCAGCTTTTCTTCTTGTTGATGTCTTCAGGGCTACTCTTCTTTTAACGACACACCAAGGTTGATCAGAGAACAGACAAAAGAAATTTTGTCGGGTGAGGGCATTTTTATTCATCTGTCTAGCTCTGTCCCAAAACCTGGGGTGCTGCCTTGCTGCCTACATAGGGAATGTTGCTTATGATGCCTTAATGTGCTGCCTTCATAAACTCGTTCATCTCAAGCATCCTTCTGTACTATTATAAGGCCTACTGCTTTCTCTGTTCTCTCTCTCTCTCTCTCTCTCTCTCTTTTCATGCTAACCTCATTTCCTCTCTGAAAATGCATGTGGGAACCTGTCTGTCTCTCGTTAAAAATGAAGCTTTACCCAGTAAGTGTTCCTCAAGTGCTGTGTTTCTTCAACATAAGGCTAATCCTCACCGAGATGTATTAGTGCCAGACGTGATACTCTTTTCATTGGGAGATCTATCTAAAAAGATATATATTTCTGTCTTGATTTACATATTTATATGTCATCCTCGTTTTCACAAACACATATTCAACTCATCTCTCTCTTCTTCTGTCTGTTGAAGAAGTGAAAGGGCTGCTGGATGAGTCAGGTGGAGAGATAGTTGCTTTCACAAAGATGTTCCCGGTTGAACATGCACTTGAGAACTTCACAAAGTTCCTGACAGAGAGCCAGAAGAATATTGAAGCGTACTATCCTCAGATCGACCAGCTGGACTTCTACAGGTACTTCTGTAACGCTTACTGATGCGACAGTGCCACACACATACTAAAGAGAAACCCAGCTCTTATGAGAGTGACAACCACATTCTGCAACAGAATTCAAGACCACACTTTAGATTAGGGAACACATTCACTATTAACTACGACTTGTGCCTCAATAAACTCTTAATTTGCTGCTTATTAATAGTTATTAAGGTAGTTGTTAAGTGATCTAATATATGCACATTAATATGTGCTTTATAAGTATTAATAAATAGCCAGTATGCTAGTAATATGCATGCTAATAAGCAACTAGTTAATAGTGAATAGTGTTCCCTGATCTAAAGTGTTCAAGGAGCGACAACTACATTTACATGAAATGCTAAAGATGTGTGCAGAACCAAAATGAACTAGTTATATATGACATATTTAAAAGAGCAAAATATTCATGTATACACAACTATTCAAAATATTTTTTAATGCTTTTGGAAGAAATCTGATGTGCTCACCAATGCTGCATTTATTTGGTCACAATTACAGCACAAAAAGTATTTTGAATTGTACTCTTTTAAGCTGATTGTGCTCAAGAAACATTTATTATTGGCATCAATGTTAAATTTGGTCTGTTGGTTTTGGTGAAAACTGTGATTTTTCAGTTTTCGGGATTCACTGTTGAATAGAAGTTCAAAAGAACAGTGTTTATGTGAAAATTGAAATGTTTTGTCTCTGCTGTCACTTCTGATCAATTTAATGCATCCTTAGTGAATGAAATGGTTAATTTCTGCAAACAGAATAATCTAGTTGACAACAAACTCAATATTTTGCAGATGAATGCAGTGTGTACTGTTTGTTTCTGTGTTTGTGTTTCTAGATGGATTGGATGTGTGGTGATTTGTTGTATGATCGTGCTGGTTCTGACTTTTAATTTCCTGGGTCTGTTGTGTGGATCATGTGGATATGATAAAAATGCCACACCAACCACTCGTGGCTGTCTGTCCAACACCGGAGGAAACCTACTGATGGCGTGAGTTATCAGGACAGCACCCAAACAACACACACACACTCTGCCTGGCCAAAAGAAGTTGCAATTTGGACTTAAATAAGCAGATGCTTGAGACTGTAGAACTGAATCATTACTGCAGTGATTAACTCTTTCCCCGCCAGATATTTTTTTAAAAGTTGCAAGCCACCGCCAGCGATTTTGATTATTTTCACTAAAATTGATGGCTTCCAGTATATTTTGCTGTATGAATATTTGAATATGCAATACACCAAACATCAAAGCCTTTACTTAAAAAAAAAAAAGTTTAAAACACTTTTTTTTAATCAACACTTGAATATAGGTAGGTTGCATAAGAATTTATGGTTTTGAGCAAAAAGGTGAGAAAATCAAATGTTTATCAAAGCTACATCTGGCTAATATTCAGTATGATTATCAAAGCATAAATCTAGTAAATCGCCTCCATCAACTCCTCCAAAGCTTGCACAGACATACACCACTTCCTGGATAAACATTTTACTCTGTAACATTATGTAACTTTCATTTATATGCTGTCTATTGTTGATGATCGCATTATTTATCATATGCATCTGTTTACATAAGAAATCACTAGTTTTTCTGTCCTTTTCATGTTTTTTAGAGGCCAAGCACCGAAGGTGGGTAGGCACCTATTGTATCCGTTAGGATTCTTATTATTCTGCTTCTTCTTCCGCCGCAAGTCTATGGCAGCCCATAGAACCACTTGAGGGAAAGTTGTGCAATTTGGCACACTGATAGAGGACAATATCAACATTAACCAAAGCACTTTTAGAGACGCTGACTCCAAATCTCTAGCGCCACCACTTGTCCAAAGATTAAAAGTTTCTATGCTAATAACTTTTGAACCGTAAGCCACAAAAGTACAATTATTTTTCCTCTGAATCCTTGGCTTATGCCAAGTCGAATGAACACCAAAATTCAAAAATCGCAAAGTTTTTTCGCTATATTTTATTGTTCGGAAAACCTACTTTTTTGAACTCTTCCAAGACGGTTAGTCCGATTTTCACGAAAATTGTCTCAGATCATCTTCAGACCATGCTGGCAAAAAGCTATGGAATTCAAGTTGATTCGTCCAACCGTTCTTGAATGACACGTGAACAAATTTGATGAAAAGTACGCAAGAATGCATGTGAGGCTATATCTTGGCAAGGGTTTGGCATATTGAGACCAAAACTGGTGTGTGTTATAATAACCATGACTGCAGTGTTTCGATGCAGCACCACCTAGTGGTCAGGAGATATGAAAAAATCTTATTTTGTTTTAAAATGCTATATTTTTTGAACGCAGCATCGTATCGTTACAAAAATAATTACAAAAATATTTGGCTCCATGCCCTGAAGGTACTCAAAACGTTTGGTGGCAGCGCCACCTTGTGGTCAAGAGTTATAATGAAATATCACAAAAATGCTAATAACTTTTGAATAAATTAGGCAATTGAAATGAAAAGGGTCTGCCTAAATTCTGTGCGTCATGCCGAAAGTATCAATACCCATTATGCGAAAATTGGCCATAGTTCCTGTACGCCATTTTGAATAAGGTTGAAAACCTACTTTTTCGAACTCCTCCTAGACCGTTTGTCCGATTTTCACCAAATTTGAATCAGATTATCTTCAGACTGTGCTGATAAGTTATGGATTTCGTGTCGATAGACGCAACCGTTTTCGATAATATAGGTACCTAAGATGCCAGATTAAGCTAAACCAGTTCGCCATTTTGATATATATTGAAAACCTACTTTTTCAAACTGCTCATCAACCGTTGGTCCGATTTTCACCAAATTTGAATCAGATTATCTTCAGACTGTGCTGATAAGTTATGGATTTCGTGTCGATAGACGCAACCGTTTTCGTACAGCGCCACTATGAACTTTAAGCATTGTGTCAAAATGACTCTAAAGCTATATCTTCAAAGCTTTGACATACTGACACCAAACTTTGCATGTGAAAGAGTCACCTCACACTGACCATCCCACACTAATTTTGTAACAGCGCCACCTATTGGTCAAATGTGAAATGCCAATAAATCCTATTACTAGTTGTTGTGTTTATTGTTTTCAAGCCATTTTGCCTAAAATAATCTTAAAACAGTTTTAATTACTCATTCCTGCCGTTCGTCTGAAGCTTGCTTCTGTAGTGCTTGGCCCCGTAATTGCTGCTTGCAGCTATAATTTTTTTTTTTTTTCGAGGTTTTGTACTCATTCAGAAGATGTGTAATAGCGCCCCCGAGTGTATAACAGTGAAAACACGAAAAGCCGTAAAACTCATCAATGACGGGTAAGCGTTATCTTCTAAATCATTAGATAACTCATCAATCGCAGGTAAATAATGAATATGTTTCTGGCATGTACTGTAGTATGTTTGGCAATAATTATTTTATCCCTAACTGATGCAGTACGTACCTTTTTATTTCCCAAACAACCATTGGGCCCAAACTGTGAAATAGTGGTTCAGTGAGCATGAGGAATTGTTTTCATGTATGAATTGTCACCACAGAGTCCTGAGATTAACCCTATTGAACATATTTAGGATTTTAGCAATGCAAGATCTCGGGCCAAGACACTTGATGGAAATTGATGCTGTGATGTTGCATGATGTTATGGAAACATTGCCACAATGAATGCATGACATAAGGATTAAAAAAAAAAAAAGTGGATTTTTGTAGTGTCATTCTGGAATATGGTTATGGTTATGTCTTCCCATGTGGTTGTTTGAGAAATGAAGTGACACAAATATTCAACATGCCAGAAACATTTTAATCAATGCAATAATGATTCAGTCCTAAAATCTTACATATTTGCTTATTTAAATCCAGATGATGACTTTCTTCTTTTTTTTTTTGGCCATGCAGGCCAAAATATACAATACAATATACAATAACATTTAGCTTACATTTCAAAATATTTTAAAGTGCATAAAAAAAGAATTGATAATAGCTAAAAGTTAGATACTATGACTAACATTCCTTTACGTTTTTGTGGTTTTGTGTGTGATCAGCTCTGTTGGCTTCAGCTTCATCTTCTCCTGGGTGCTCATGGGAGTTGTAGTCACCTCATTTATTGTTGGGGGAAACGTAGAGAAGCTTGTGTGCGAGCCGCTGGCTAACAGACAGATTTTTAAGGTACTAGTACACTTCTCTATGATAAGAAACAACAGCTGAACTAGTTGATTGTATCTTTAATAATACATGACTGCTTATGTTTATACACAAAAACAAAACTCAAACTACAAAAGTAAATCAGCTATCTTGGGTCACATCATGTAATTAAAAACTCTGTGAAGTTTTTGTAATGGAGAAGAGAAACAGACCATTATAATCTTACATAACTCGCACAACACTGGAGCCCATGTATTTATGTTAAACTGTGGTTAAGCTAGAAGTGTGTGTGTGTGTGTGTGTGTGTGTGTGAGAGCGCTTGAGCAAAAGTTTTAAAAAGGGGGTTGGAAATTCTTAAGTAAATCTGGGTCAGTTTCAGATCAAAGCATTTATACACAAACACTCCTATATAGGACCTTGTACACATTTAGAAGATCCGACCTGTGGCCTATGGTTTGTACATGGATTTAATATCTTTAATATTAAATTAATAGCTCTGTATTAATGGACCACAGAATAAGGAAAGTCATACAAGTTTTAAACAACTGATGTAAATAGTGACAATTTTTGACGATTAAATTGATTTTTTTTAATGCTGTTCAGATAATCGACACACCATATATGGTCCATCCTGCCAAAAAGAACTTCCTTCCTGGGATGCTGTTTCAAGATCCAAACATCGACCTCACTATGGGCAGTATGTACAGGTAAGTTTGTGAGCAAAGATCAGTGCTGGAAGTCAATTATAAGTAGTTGATCTTAAAGAGATGCATCACTTCCTCAACCTCATGTCCTTCCAAACCCATAGGACTCTCTTCCATCTTTAACACACAAATGAAGGTATTTATAATGAAACCTGAGAGATTCCTATTCCTCCACTGGAAGTCCATTCTACTTCTGAAAGTTTATAAAGACAGTTTAAATGCAATCCATATTAATCAAGTGATCAATAAACAAAATCTTCTGTTTTAGTTGCATGGACTTTCAACGGAGGGATAGAAATCTGTCAGGTTTCATTATAAATATCTTCATTTTTGTTATGAAATTAAACTAAAGATCTTCTGGGGGTGGAACCACATGAGGGTGAGTAATTGATGAACGTTTTAGCTTTGTTCCTATGGCTCAGTGGTAGGGCATTATGTTAGCAATGTGCAAAAGGTTGTTGGTTTGATTCCCAACGAACACACATACTGGTAAAAAAATGTATAGCCTGAATGCACTCTAAGTTGCTTCGGATAAAAGCGTCTGCTAAATGTAAATTAGAAACACAATGTGCTCTGTGAGAAAATGTGTTGATTTGCTTCTCTCTTTTTCTCTTACTCAGAGATTGTTATGAGAATCACGGTTTGTATTCAGTGCTGCAACTGGAGACCAACTTCAACTTCAACAAGTTTCTCAATGCCACGGTGGTGCGTGAAGAGATTTAAGAACGATAAAAGCGTACTTTTTTTGTGTGTGTTTATATCTACAGACTGAACACGACATCAGTTCTTTAACCACGTGTTTGTGTGATTTCTCAACAGTATAACCTGGAACTGACCGAGATATTTAACAGTGTGAGTGTGGATCTCCAGGGGATGCTGCTTCTGGAACAGGAGGGCAAAGATAACCTCATTGACTTTGCTAACACAGGCATTGGAGAAATCGACTATCAGGCTTATCTAACCGAGGTAACCAACACACTCTCATAGTCACTTACGGGCACGACAACAAGACATTTTAATGATACTTATTTGATTGACAGGTGAATAAAGGAGTGACAGTTGTGGATCTTTTGTTCTACGCAAATGAACTTGAAGCTCAAGCAGACCAGCTGGTGAGATTAGACACATTAATCACTCTCATTAAATGTGAAGATGTTAGCAGTTCATAAGTTAGATATTATGTATTAACCTGCCAGTCTCTGGAACATTTTGAATCGTTTTATGGAGATTTCCCCTCTAGTGTAGAGAGACACAAACACTGCATTCATGAGGTGAAAACACACAGCGACAGGATGTGTGTGCAGCTCTACACGTGCATGTGCTTATGGGGATATGACTGAGGGTCTTTTACTGAGTCTTTTTGGCATAAAATGTAGTTCTGAGACATGAGCCTGATTGTTAATAGTTATTATTGTTTGTCGTTAAATAATTAGTAAAGTTCTTACTATATTACAGCAGAAGGATATTTAATCCTTGATCTAGACATTAAATCTTAAAATATAAAAATTAATTCTAAAATGTGTTAACACTTCATTTTAAGGACTGATTTACACTCTTAACTACACTAGTTGTTTATTAGCATGCATATGACCCATTGTTTATTAGTACTTATTAAGCACATATAAATGCATTATTCTAAATGATCATATTTTAGATCCTTTAATCCTTAACTTAACAACTACCTTACTAACTATTAATTAGCAGCAAAGTATGAGTTTATTAAGTCAAAAAGTCCCAGTTAATAATAAGTTAACAAAGAAAATGCACCTTAAAATAAAGCGTGATGTAAAATTTTAAAACTTTAATATGTAGTCTTAACAAAAAATGAATAAACTAATTATTTTAATATTTATCACATTATCTTTTATATCAATTTACAGAAATGACAGCTGCTAAAGTTGTAACACCATTTCCAACGATATTGCACTTATTAAACAATGTTTAGTTGTATTTGTTTAGGCTAAATAGCCTTAGATTGTAGCATCTTGCATGCTATTCCAAAAAAGTAAAAAACTTTCAGAAAATAAATAAATAAATAATAATAAATAAAAAAAATACAAAAGTGACAGTTCTTAATTCTTGTGATGCATATACGTCCACTGCAAATTTTTATATTGGACAAATTAAATGAAGTAGTGATGTTTTTTTTTTCTATACTTTTTCATTCTGTTTCTTTTTCTCAATCGTTTTTTTAGCCACGTGGGGCTCTTGAGAATGCGCTCAAGGGTCATGCCAGCAGCATCAGACAGATCCACAAAGAACAAGTGGTGCCAATGGAACAGGCCATGGTAACACACACACACACACACACACACACACACACACACACGCACTCACACGCATACACACACACACACACACACACACACTCACACGCGCACACACACACACTCACGCGCACACACACACACACACACACACACACACACACACACACACTCACACTCACGTGCACACACTCACGCGCGCACACACACACACACACAGAGAGAGAGAGAGCATCACATAGACTTCTATCTTTTTACATACAGCTACTTATAAACACTATATCCTAAATATAAACATATCCTAAATACATTTTTACATATGATGATGTCCCTAAAAGGAGGTTTTTATAAGATTTTATTCATTTCTAGGTTCAAATCCGGGTCCTAAAATATGATTAAGTAACATACATATGCAAACAAACACTCACACACAAACTTGCATATATGGTTTACAGGGATTCATAGGCATAATTATTTTTATACTGAGCTATAATTATTTCACAGTCCGTTTGTTTGAGCTAATATTTTCTATCCCCTAACCCGACCCAAAAACATAACCCTCACAGAAAACATTTGTCATTTTTAGTATGTTTTCAAGTCATTTGTTTTATGAAACTTTATTCTAAGTTTTATTCTTTATTATTCTTTTAATGGAACCAAAGAAATTTGTGAAAGCAAGGGTAAGCCAACAGTTGGTATTGTGACGTGATAATCCAAAAATGAATGTACTTCAGTTCAGTTGTGTTCTGTACACGTTTGTGCTTGCATGTTTGTGTAAGTGCTCTTTTTGGCTCTTTTTGTGTTTGTGCTGTGGGATTTTTCAGCGACTGTAATTTAGCAACTGTAATAATGACTTAGATAATGGGTTCAAAATAGCACACTTGAGCCTGACGTACTATAAAGTTTTAAAAGATTTAGAATCAGAGACACCAGTGACTCTCTGAGGCAGAGGTGGGTAGAGTACCCAAAAACTGTACTCAAGTAAAAGTAAAAGTACTTCTAGAAATATTTACTCAAGTAAAAGTAAAAGTACTAGTCTTGAATAGTTACTTGAGTAAGAGTAAAAGAGTATCGGGAAAAAAATCTACTCAAGTAGTTAGTTACTAGTTACTTTGGGTCATATATACTGAGCCTATTTTTATTTAGATATATAGATAAAATGTATGTAATGTATGTGTGTGTGTATAAATATATATATTTCATCAGCCTTTACTCCAATTTATGTAATTTATTATAAACCCTGTCTGTTTACTTAAGTAACAGATATAGGTGTCATGCCATAACATATTTTTAATACGATTGACTTTATATTAAATGTGAATTTAACACTGAAAGTTAATGTGATATAAATATTGCTACTAATCTTTCATTGTTCAGAAAGAGAGCAAATAACATTTACATTATTAAAGATCATTTTCACTGACAGTCTAGATTTCAATCACTCTCAGAAACTCCCATTAAAATCACTGAAGCTGTTAACACTGTGAAATCAATATCTTAATTAAAGATTCGTACACACATCTGCACTTTGTTGTTTCTGACGAGAGAATTCGCCAGAAAGAGGTATTCAGTCAGTGAGTGAGTGAAGGAAGCACCGGCATTTTAGCGATGACTCATCTGAACGCCTCTGATTGGCCAATGCTTTAATAAGCTCAAAAGAATCATGTGTGATTTGTTATAATGCGCAGTGCTGTATAAACACATATCTCTTGACTCCCCTCTGTTATAAGCCACACACGTACAACAAACTAATGTCACAGTGGTATCGTGTACTGTAATCGAATGAAGCCCAAGTTATTACCTGTTAAACAGTAGACATTAAGACATTAAGTAGGCATTAAGATAAAGTAACGAGAGGAGCGTCGCCCACAGTAACGAAGTAAAAGTACACATTTTCCCCAAAAAATTTACTCAAGTAAGAGTATAAAGTACCCATCTTTAAATATACTCCGAAAAGTATTAGTTACCCAAAAAAATTACTCAAGTAAATGTAACCAAGTAAATGTAACTCGTTACTACCCACCTCTGCTCTGAGGGTCAACCAGATTGTAAGTGATTTATATAGTATTTTATATTTATTCAAATAAAGCATGTGTTTTTTTTCTTGTAGGGCACTTTAAGTCAAAGCATCAAACTGCTTCAGAAAACATCCAGAGAACTACCTGTAAGTCCAGTAAATACACTCAGATTTATGCGAATCTTTCTATTTACTGTATTTATTGCCACTTGCAATCCAATGACATTTATACATGGTCAATAGTGGATAAGTTGTCCAAATAGAGTTATAAACTATGTGAATAATTATGTAATATTTCTCACATTTTCCCTCTAGATAAAAGTGACAAATGTCTTGAATGCCATTGAAGCAGCAGAGTACCTCATCGCCAACAACGCTTCACATGTAGTCAAACAGGTACAGATATTTAGATTTAATTTATTAATCTATGATTTTATTCATTTACTTATTTATTATTCCTTATCAATTGAACCACAGGCTGAAATCAAATCATATCTCACAGTTTTTTTTCTCAAGAAAATTGATCGTGTTTTAAAGACCGGTTATTACCGGTGAAGAAAAAAATAATATTTTAATAGGTCAGTTATTAATGCTCTGTTTGTATGTTTTACTTAAAAAAAATAAATAATTGTTTTGCTAACATGTCACAGGAGGCTAATAAATTCATTAAGAAACTTCTGGGATATTTTTCACAATATACGGAGTGGGTCAAACATTCTGTGAGTATGCTAAGATAAGAAAAGTCCAGCATTTTCTTAAAGAGTCATGCAACACTGCAACTAAATCAGTCTTACTCATGCATGCCTCTGTATGCACAGCTGGACATGGAGGTCGCCCAGTGCAAGCCCATCAGCAACATCATTGACTCGCTGGAGATCGTTGGCTGCAGCTTCGTTGTTGACTCAGTGGTAAGATATACAAAACCACTGTAAGACATACAAGAACACACACTCACAAGACAGACTGGATATTCTCATGAACGTGCAGCATATGCATGAACGTCCCCAACACACACACACACACACACACACACACACACACACACACAGAACAAGATCGTCAGTGTTCACACTCTGAGAATGTTATTGCAGTGTAAATGCTTGTGTGTGTGTGATCTGAAACCATGACCTTACAGAAATAAACACTCCAGAGGAGAACACACACTCACTTTAACAGAGCTATGTTCTGTAATTGGGGATTTCCCAAGCTCTGGCTTCTGTTGTTAAATTAAAGGTACAGTTCACGCCCTCTCAGTCTGTTCCATGTTTGGTTTTTTTTTTTTTTGTTGTTGATTGAAGACACTAGGATATGTTAGAATACTCATTTAACAATACTCTATTAGACAGTAGTCAAATGGACTACTTTTTTGGTGCATGATAAAAATTTTTTTTATCATTATTTGATGAATAGAAAGTTCATTTCAATAGAACAGCATTTATTTAACATAAAACATTTTGTAACATTACAAATGTCCTTATTTTCACTTTTGATAAATGTAATGCATCCTTGTTGAATAAAAGAATTATTGTTAAAATATTAACTTTTGAATGGTAGTCAATGTGTCACCGGTTAATTTCTTTATATATGTTAAACTAAAACATATGCAAAAATGTTCATACGTGTTCATAAATGCCTAAGATTAAGACAATTCTTTATATGAGCTGTTTGTTGTGTGTGTTTTAGAACATGTTCTGGTTTGGTCTGGGAGGATGCTGTTTGTTACTCATTCCCAGCATCATCATATCTGTAAAACTGGCCAAATTCTACCGCAGGATGGACACCGAGGACGTCTTTGATGAGTAAGTGAATACATACCTGCTGAGATTAGACTGAATCACCACTGGATTGCAGCATATGTCATAACTATGAAGTGAAATATGGCATTTTAAAATGGTTTGAGGCTTCAAATTCAGAACTGCAACTAAACTGAAAATCTTTACCAAGATTCAAGGAGGACTGTCACTCTACATGTGTTTGAAACAGCCTCGATTTCTTCTTTTAAGAGTCATCTTATATCTCTTATATCCTCAATTCCACTCTTATCTCATAACAAACCACTTCGGTTTTCTCCTCTTTTCATCTACATTATCTTTTTACATTTATTTTACTTTCCATCGTATCATTGCACTTTTGAAATCTCAGATACCTTAAATCTTTATAAATATTTTATAACTTTTTTTTGTGAAATTATGTCACTCTATATCAATCATACATCTCATTCTACATTTACAAGCAACTATTGTTTATATTCCCTGTTTTATTTACAGTAGTTTGGATGTTGTTGTCAGTGGTTATCATAGTGAGTCTTTATATGGCATAAACAACCCCGTGATGAGCAGGTAGAGTTTATTCCACCACTTCATCTCTGCATGATTAAATCATCAGTATTAGATGAATGTCTATAGAAGTCAATTCTGTGCATGAATGTTTTTATTAGTATATGTACAGTATGTATAGAACCTTTTTACAGACTGTGACACATTTCCATTATTATTCACATTTTCTAAATGTTAAATTAAAAAGAAATGTACATTTATAAAACTACACTTTGTGTTGCATCACCTTGGCATTGGATTACAGAAACAGTAACACTGTGTTTCTAATACAAGCTGCAGGAGTGACATCTTTCTCTTAAATGAAAATGGCTTATTTGAAAAAATGCATGATATAACCAGCTGATTTCACATATTTTGGAATGCACTTCAGAATGTAAAACTCTGGTTAAGGTTTTTTTTTTTTTTTTTTTTACATATAAAATAGCATGGATGTCTATAATTGTATTGTTTCATTGGTCCGGTTATGAGAATTTTTGCATACATTTGTGTTGGTAGATACCCCAAAACCGATTTATCTGTTTTCTATGATTCATTACAAAATTTGAGAGTTTTTTCTAAAATTTCGGACTAAATGAAATGCATGCAAATAGAGAATATTGCATGACATCTGTATCCCAGCATGCATCCCTATCCTTACAGATCCTCTGCATGACAGTTTTCTCGCATTTCTTTGGAGCTAAACAAAAAAATGCCACATTGAGTTTAGATCTCAATTCCAAACTTTCAAAATGCACCTGGGTTTTTTTCAGCTATCCATCCTATGACACAATGAGGTGGTATCCTCGGGCCTCAGCCCCCCCAAGACAGCCTGACTGGTGACACAGATACACACACACTTTAACACGGGGTATGCAACTGTGCATGCATCCACCAGGTACAAAACCTTTCAGCAGCTCATCAGTTCACCCTTTCTTGACCTTTTCTGTCTTTGCATTATTTCCATACGTCTCCTCTGCAAACTCATTCATTCAAGTCAGTGTTTCCCACTCATCCTTTGTCTCAACTGACATCTCAACTTTAACTTTTCTCACTTTGTATTCATTCATGACCCGCTATCATTCTCTTAATGTCACGGCTTACGCTGCTGGAAGGAACACGAAGCCGAGGGATAAACGAAACAAGGATTTATTAACTCAAACATAGGCATGGTAAGTAGCAAAATAACAGGTGGCAAGAGGCAAGTGGCAAGTAACAGGTGACAAGTTGACATTTAGACGAGTAGACCCGACAAAACAGAACTGAAAGGACAAGGCTTAAGTAGAAGGGATAATTGGGGAAACACAGGTGGATGGCATGACTAAATTAACAGGGACATGGAACACATGGGGAAATGAAGAGACACACCTGGAAACTAATCCAACCAGACACGGAAGACAGAAACTGGGTCACAGGGGCAAAAACACACAAAATGAGTCCAGGTGTGTGACAGTACTCCCCCCTCCCGGTAGGTGCGTCCTCGCACCGTAGAAACAACAAAGGGAGGCCAGCAGACAGGGACCACAGAGGAAGGAGCCAGGGAGGAGATGACGGAGGGAGGAGCCAGGGAGGAGATGAAGCAGGAGGTACCCAGCAGGACCCAGGCCACAGCCATAACGGCCCAAGGTGGGGCCGACGGAGGAAGGAGCCATGGAGGAGGAATGGTCACCGACTCCAGGGACTCGACCCACGGCAACGGAGCAAGTGGAGGAGGAGCCCGAGGCGGAGACGGAGAGCCGAGAGCCAGGGTGACGGGGAGGAGCCGAAGGTCCTAGGCGGAACTGATGGCTCTGGTGACTGACCCGGCGATGTGGATCCGGAAGGCCGCGGTGAGGCCAGAGTGACCGAGGACTGAGGTGTAGCCGAGGGGATGAAGGAGCCTGACGGAGCCGGAGGGACGGAGGGATGAGGCGAAGCCGGAGGAGTGGAGTCCCGAGGCATAGGATGGACGACGCCAGACCAAGGCGGAGCCGGAGGGACGAGGGAGCCAGGCAGAGCCTGCGGACTGCCGGGCCACGGCGGAGAGGAAGGAGCTAGGAGCCATGGTGGAGCCGACGGGTCAACGGGCCGAGGCGGAGTCCAGGCCTCAGAGGCTGGAGGCGGAGGTGAGGGAGACGCCGACCAAGGCGTCGCTGGAGGATGGCGGTCCCGCTGAGCTCGCACCACAATGATGGTAGGCTGAGGGCGAGCAGAGGGGCAGCCAGACGACAGCGGAGGAGGAGGCAGGAGTGGGTGGGAATTTTGGAGGAGCAGGCATTGGAGTAAGCTCTGGGGCTGGAGCCCTTCCTGGGCTTAACGGGGGATCAGGAGCCCGTCCTGGGCTTAACGGGGGATCAGGAGCCCGTCCTGGGCTTAACGGGGGATCAGGAGCCCGTCCTGGGCTTAGAGGAGGATCAGGAGCCCGTCCTGGGCTTAACGGGGGAACAGGAGCCCGTCCTGGGCTTAACGGGGAATCAGGAGCCCTTCCTGGGCTTAACAGAGGATCAGGAGCCCGTCCTGGGCTTACAGGAGGATCAGGAGCCCGTCCTGGGCTTAACGGGGGAACAGGAGCCCTTCCTGGGCTTAACAGAGGATCAGGAGCCCGTCCTGGGCTTAACGGGGGAACAGGAGCCCGTCCTGGGCTTAACGGGGGAACAGGAGCCCGTCCTGGGCTTAACGGGGGAACAGGAGCCCGTCCTGGGCTTAACGGGGGAACAGGAGCCCGTCCTGGGCTTAACGGGGGAACAGGAGCCCGTCCTGGGCTTAACGGGGGAACAGGAGCCCGTCCTGGGCTTAACGGGGGAACAGGAGCCCGTCCTGGGCTTAACGGGGGAACAGGAGCCCGTCCTGGGCTTAACGGGGGAACAGGAGCCCGTCCTGGGCTTAACGGGGGATCAGGAGCCCGTCCTGGGCTTAACGGGGGATCAGGAGCCCGTCCTGGGCTTAACGGGGGATCAGGAGCCCGTCCTGGGCTTAACGGGGGATCAGGAGCCCGTCCTGGGCTTAACGGGGGATCAGGAGCCCGTCCTGGGCTTAACGGGGGAACAGGAGCCCGTCCTGGGCTTAACGGGGGAACAGGAGCCCGTCCTGGGCTTAACGGGGGAACAGGAGCCCGTCCTGGGCTTAACGGGGGAACAGGAGCCCGTCCTGGGCTTAACAGAGGTTTAGGAGCCCGTCCTGGGCTTACAGGAGGATCAGGAGCCCGTCCTGGGCTTAACGGGGGAACAGGAGCCCTTCCTGGGCTTAACGGGGGAACAGGAGCCCGTCCTGGGCTTAACGGGGAATCAGGAGCCCTTCCTGGGCTTAACAGAGGATCAGGAGCCCGTCCTGGGCTTACAGGAGAATCAGGAGCCCGTCCTGGGCTTAACGGGGAATCAGGAGCCCGTCCTGGGCTTAAAGGAGGATCAGGAGCCCGTCCTGGGCTTACAGGAGGATCAGGAGCCCGTCCTGGGCTTAACGGAAGATCAGGAGCCCTTCCTGGGCTTAACAGAGGATCTGGCATAGGTGCATTGGAAACCCCCTCATTTTGACCCATTTGGCGTTCCACATTATGCTCCCTCGTTGTGGGCAGTGTCGCCGGCTCTCGCACCTGGTCTGACGGGTTGCTCTCTGGCTCTCCGTCATCGGTGGGCTCGGGCTTATGCCTCGTACCGTGGGGAGATTGCAGGCTGGGCTCTGGGTCCAGAGTGGACCTGGCGAGATCCTCCATTGGGCCGACCGTGAGAGGTGACCCATTTCTCACCAGATTCCACTCTATGAAGGCGGCGAAATCCTCCCGAGGACCATCTTCGGGCGACAACGCTCTGGTCCGGGTAGCTGGTGGCATTAGCTATCCAGAGAAACCGTCTGGTATGGTCCTCGAGAGACAGGCCCTCCTGCTCCAGCAGGAGGAGGAGGTATTCGGGGCGATAGAGGGGATCCATGACACACTACGGAAAGAAAAAGACAGTGAAAAAACGGAAAAAAAAAACGGAGGGAAAACACGCAGTTTATAACTTTTTAGGTCGGGTCTTCTGTCACGGCTTACGCTGCTGGAAGGAACACGAAGCCGAGGGATAAACGAAACAAGGATTTATTAACTCAAACATAGGCATGGTAAGTAGCAAAATAACAGGTGGCAAGAGGCAAGTGGCAAGTAACAGGTGACAAGTTGACATTTAGACGAGTAGACCCGACAAAACAGAACTGAAAGGACAAGGCTTAAGTAGAAGGGATAATTGGGGAAACACAGGTGGATGGCATGACTAAATTAACAGGGACATGGAACACATGGGGAAATGAAGAGACACACCTGGAAACTAATCAAACCAGACACGGAAGACAGAAACTGGGTCACAGGGGCAAAAACACACAAAATGAGTCCAGGTGTGTGACACTTAAGGCATTCGTTTTCCATCTTTCCACTTTTCTCTTTTCTCAAACATGTATCAGGAATTCATCAATCCCATATTCTACACAGTCTTGTGGATGTTTCATATAGTCACTTTCAGACTCTTCTGCTGGTGTGGCATCTTTGAATCCATTTGAGAAAGTATTTGGATTCAGGTGTTTACATGCTTAATTTTTTCCTGTTGACCAGATTATGTCTCGAGCTCCATCATATCAGTTGAGGTGTTTACATGGACACTTTGCAGTCCGATTGAGCCATCAGTCCAATTCTAAACAGATTATTTGTGTGCATGTAAACATAGCTATGTATGTAGTCTGATCATTCACATTTTCCTCCAGTAACATGTCACACTGTGCATGTAGCTTTGCATGACTTCCTGTAACTCTTCAATCTTTGATTCAGTTATACCTTACTCTTCATCTTTGTGTAATTTAAGAAATTGGAAATATTTCTCTGATGTTTAAGTGAAATGTTCTTCGTTTTCTTCTACAGCGGTGCTGAGAACTGGAACTAAAGAGAGTTTAGCAAGGTAAGACAATCACATTCTATCGTATGTTACATCACCTCAAGCTTTCAAGGCTTTAATGCATTTTTTGAGTCTAAATTTATATATTTTTTAAATCAGAAATTGTCTTTCTATATTCAGATTCCATGGACGACAAGCGAAGATGGAAAAAAGGGAATATAATCTGAAACAGTTTAATCTACTGTAGTTTCTAACAAAAAAACATACTTGGACCTAAACTAAAGAATTCCACGCTTATTCCACACACAGTTCATTGTACATGGTACAGCAATGTGTTCTTTTTATACACTTTCAACGTGTTTTGGAAAGTTTTGTATGTATTTTGTTAAAATCTGTTTTATAAAGCATGTCCTTTAGACATAATTGTGGGTACATCTAAATTTTGTAATGGTCTTTTTAACATTTGATATAAAGGGGCAAGAAAGCGCTGTGATGTCAGTCTGTGTACTGTACTGTTGCTTATTGATCACGAAACCATGAAACGGTGTTTCTGAACCAAACATCTCAAGTTTGAAGGACAAAGCAGATTAAGTATTTGCATAGAAAAGTGAAGTACTTCATTTATCATGTTAACTTTTCAGTTCTTCTGCGCAATGTTACTTTTTGTACATTTTATTGTTCAACAACCGAATATTAGCTTCAGAAATGTTTCTTAGGGAAATTATGAAAACTATGTTGAATGCACTGGAAAAGTCTTAATGTCTTAAAAGACAAATAAAGATGATGTCCTAAAAGACTGATTTTTCCTGTTTGAAATGTCAGTACGGTTGATACAAGACATTAATTAAACCACTAAAAACTTAGTTCATCTTTTTTTGTTGTTGTCTTTTTCTTCTTTTGACTGTCTTATGTATTTGATTTTCTTTTTGCGTTTACATCCATACAAGAAACTGCAAATAGTTTAATATGTCCAGTGTGTAATGCACTGTAATTTGTTTAAATACAGGTTTCAGTACAGTATACAGTGGCAATACAATTCCACTTAGTTCTCTATTGTACAAACCAAAGGATTCTTAGGTTAAGATGAGGTTATGTTCCATATCTATTACTGATATCCACAAATCCAGACGTCTGTCTCACGGTCTGCTGGGTGACTTTATTTAACACCGTAAATCCACTGGAACATGGATTCTATGTGAACAGTACAATTAAACAATCAGCTCAAAATGGTTTGTGGGTTTTTTTTGTTAAAGGTACAAATAATTACATTTATTTCACGTTTGCACCCTTTCTAAGCTTAACAGTTTTATTTTAGTATCATTGGGATATTATAATAGTTTTTAATTTTAGTTTTAATTTATTTTTATATTTTCAATTTGTTATATACACAGTATATGTGTATGTATGTGTTTAGTTTTGTTATATCAAGTTAGGCCAAATGAGGCTTTTTACATATTTAGTCAAATTCGTTTTTTTATTCTTAAACTTAAACGCTCCAGTCTTTTTTTTTGTAATTGCATGAAAAACATTTAAAACGATATTGTCCAAAATTTCATCTTTTTGCTTTTTAAATTAAAGGAAGTAATTTACAACAGATGCGATATAGTTTAATCAGTGAAAATCTAAGGGATTGCATGTATTTTCAGCAGTTAATTCAGTATAATTGCATTTTTCATTTAAAGGTTATAGTGTAACGGTTATTAAACATGTATAAATATAAATCAATTATGTCATATGTAATCATGCTTATAAACATATATGAACAAGAATGATCTACTCAATATACCAAGACAACAGCTCAAGAAAGAAACAGTCAGGAACAGTTGCATCTTTTTGCCCTTTTCCATCAGTGTCCATTCAATTGGACAGTTCATAGTGGACTCGGATCCCCACAGCATGACCCTCTCCCAGATGTACTTCAGCTGCTGATGTTCAGTTCCTCCTGAGGTTTATCTATGGCCTCTGCCATGAGTTTGCATGCAGGCTTGTGTTTGGGCCAGTGTTTCACCTGACACTCTCTACAGAGAAATTACAGACAAAGAGAATTATTAACAATTAACAAACAAATTAATTTTCACTTATAGGGTTAAATCTGAAAAAGTGCATCATTTTGGCCCATGTGTTGTTATACCTGTTGCAATACCACTCTCCCTGACAGCGGGAGCAGCGTTTTGCGCCCACTCTTCCACATGCTCCACACTTGGGTTTGTCTGGGATTAGATTCTCCATCACATCTAGATTATATGTTTGAGCCAACCTGATCAGAAGGGTGCAAATAAACAGTATACATGCATACTGTTAAACTGCTAAGTTTTATAAGTGCTACCCTTATGAAAAACATTTACAGATTAGAGACATCACATCTCACCTGCTAGCTTGCTCTCTTAATTCACTTTCAGAGGGGTTGAAAACATGTGTCACTTGGTGTTTAGCAATGGCTTTCCACTTGCTGCTGTTCTCCGTTACAATATCATTCCATATCTCTGGCACCTAAATGAATCAAAATTAAGTTTATTTGAAATAAAGAAAATATCTTTTGCAATATTATAAATGTATATACTGTCACTTTTGATAATTCTATTGCATGCAAATATGATCTACTTTTAAAAATAAAATGTAACTGACCCCACACTTTTGAATGGTAGTGTATGTGTGTGTTTGCTGGAATACCTGCTCCAAGATGAGACCTTTTTTAGGGGCCGCTGGATCTGTGACAGCGAGTTGACTGAGAAAATGCCTGAGATCAAGTAGATTCGGTAGCTGATCTATAACAACGTCTGTCAGAAACCCACGAAGCTGCATTGAAAGAATATTAATGATTTATCACTGATATTAAATAAATAAGATATGGTGTCACAGAACACTGATCGATTGCTCCGTGTAAAGTCTTACCTTTAAGAGCTGTGTTTTGTTAAAGCTATTGAAATCATATTTCCTCTGGCAGTCTGGTTTGAGGAGCAGGTTCAGTAAAGCCATCCACACCTGGCCGTCGTGTTTACTCAGCTTTAGCTGATCTTCAGGCAGGACGGTTCTCCACTTCCCCTCTGTGTATTTCTGCAGTGTTCCTACACCAGAGAAAAAGACTAGACTATTCAGCCAAAAATGTTACTGATAAACTCTTTTCCCTTTTCTAATGTAAGTCTATGGAGGTTTTTAAACAGATTTAAGCAGGCTTTAATAGAAATGAATAAAAAATCTGGTAATTCCAGCATGCTACTGAGAACATGAATTTCGTAAATAAAATATAGTACCACTTCCTGATAAACATGTTGCTCATTTGATCTCCTATGTGACTGTAAAGCTGTTCTGTAATTTGATTTATGAATATGTAAGGTGAGGTTATGTTCAGCTTTCTGTTTCCCAATGTGTTCTCAGTGTGTCTGATTAATGATTACTTTCACCTGTTCTGTTAATAATCTTGTCAGTTCTCCCTCTAGTATTTATATTGGACAATATAACAAGTGCTTAAAATACAGTACAGCTGAGAGACTAACCTCTGTTCCAGGGGCAATTTTCCACCAATTGTACCAGCACACAGGGCATATTATGAGTGCACAGCATCCTCGAGAGCACACTCACACTCAAACTACATTAAAAGAGGATATTTCAACATTCAGTACTAGGCATTTGTTTTTAAAGATGTATTTTTGAATTTATGTTTTATGTGCAGCGTGTAAAGGAATAGAATATGAAATGCATGACCATGACCATCCAAGATGAGGATGAGGAGTTAGTTTCTTCATCACATTTGGAGAAATGTAGCATTGCATCACTTGCTCACCAGTGGGTGCACTGCAGTGAATGGGTGCCGTCAGAATGAGAGTCCAAACAGCTGATAAAAACAACACAAAATCCACACCACTCCAGTGCATCAGTTAGCATCAATGCTGCGCATTTCTAAGAAACATCCACCATTGAACTGTTTTTAATTTCAACACATCATTTCTGACCTAAATACTAGAAAGCATTATTATGGAGCCCATAATCCTCCAATAAAAATCTCACTCCTCTATTGTCCTCCCACATCAAAATCACACCACATATTTGTTCAGAACTGTTTTAGACTGTTTTCACTTTCTAAACAGAGCTTGATCTGTGCATATATATCTCTCCTGATTCAGACAACATTTTCACTAGAGAAAGCGATATTATGAATAGAGAACTTGTTATTTAGCTGAAAGTTAAATGGTTTAAAGCCAACAGTGCTTTTCACTTCACAAGATGTTTAACTGATGGACTGAAGTTGTGTGGATTAGTTGTTGGACTCTCATTCTGACAGCACCCATTCACTGCAGAGGATCAAATGTTGAGCAAGGGATGTAAAGCTACATTTATGTTTACAGAGAAGAAATAAACTCATTTACATGTTGGACAGCAAATTCTCATTCTTGGGTGAGCTATTCCTTTAACATTGTCTCTTTAAAATGAGCAGAAGTTTAAATACCTCTCAATGTGATCGGTGATGGAGCACAATACTGACAGAGCCTTGACAGAGATTTCAAACTCTAACATGTCACTTTGTCTTTGCAGATCCTGCAAGAAACAGTGTACAAGTTTTGGTAAATGTAAAGTAAATGATGCTAATGAATCAATGCTGTAATGCTCAAAAAGTGTTCTTCACCTGTAAAGATGTAGTGTCTGACTGCTGTGTGTGTGTAACTCGGTCCTCCGTCAGGATCTGTCTAGAAACAGAGCGTCCTGCCAGCAGCGTGAGTTTGCGATGACAGTAATCCAGTAAATCAAGCACACTATCACCAGCAGCCTCGCTGGACTC
The DNA here is from genome assembly GCF_963082965.1 of Carassius carassius. NCBI lineage: Eukaryota > Metazoa > Chordata > Actinopteri > Cypriniformes > Cyprinidae > Carassius > Carassius carassius. Next base: position 1,864,073 of record NC_081760.1, read on the forward strand.
CTGTATGTGTAACACACACATCAACATTTAGGCATTTTTATATTGCTGTCAAATTAGAATGAAGTCTTAGTTTTTCGATCATCTACTTTTGCTGCATTTTGTTTTTTGAAATCACACATTCATATAAATACAAACCAATTTCTCCGTGAAGATGTACTTACCTTGTGGTACATGATTGTTTCCAGCAGGTTTATGATGGTAGCTTCATGGTGAATCTGGAATTAGGAGAGAATGCAATGACGGAGAATTTATTTAAATAATAGCCTGGCATGGTTTGGAAAACCTGGTCATTTGAAGCTGACGCCACTTACCACCATGTAGAGAAGAAATGTGCTCTTTGGATTAAAGTCCTGGAGTTTGCAAATTATGGGAAACACTTTATGTTTCCAGACTTTTGTGAGTATCATTGCATGCACCAGTGTGGGTATCTGGAAGAAACCCAACAAAAAATCTGCTTCTTTACAACACATTTGTGAAAGTGTGGTAAGATGTGCCAGTGGGAAAGTTAATCAATAATTAGGCGATGCTTTACAATTCAAAAAGTTAAAGTCGTTAGAATTATTATTATTTATTTATTTTTTTACTATGATTGCATTTCTTTGATCAAAAAAAAAAAAAAATCCACTGTCCTCATTTGTAAGTTGCTTTGGATAAAAAGCGTCTGCTAAATGAATAAATGTAAATGTAAATACAGTAAAACAGTTTTCCATTTAAATGCATTAAAATTAGTTTATTATAGTAGTGGTTAACCAGATTTTTTTAAATTTATTTATTTTTGTGGAAACCAAAAAACTTTTTTTAAGGATTCTTTTAATAATAGAAATGCAAAAATAACAGTATTTGAAACTGAAATCCTTCGTAAAATTATAAACGTCTAACGTTATACTGTCTCTTGTCATCAAATTTAATGCGACCTTGCTGAATAAAATAATTACCTTTCCAAGAGAAACAAAGAGGTCTTTTATGAATTCCTCCTGATTGGCACTGGCATTCAGAATAGCTTGCATATTCAGCTTCTCGATGTACTCATGCTGGCGAAACCACCTTAACAAAAAAAAAAAGAAAAAAAGCGGTATACTTTAGAATAGATGAACCTCTTTAATAGATATTCAGGTAACTTACCTTTGGCTTCCGATGTCGCGCAATGCCATCTTCTCCAGACTCTGCACATAACCTTCGGCTTCTCCGTGCAGAAGAACTGAATCCATCGCTTTTGAACGTCCTAGACTGTGAAACTTAAAAGATTTAATGTTTTCGTTCGCGCTTTATACTAAATCAACAAACGGTGCGGATAACACTTCATGTTTCGTCACTATGGTTACAGGTAAACACTGAGAGAGCGGAAGTGACGAGCTCTTATGACACTGATGCTGACTGGTTCTCTGAATGATATATATAAAGCGAACATTACATTATTCAGTATATACATCCCCTAGACGTACATTTTTTACATCTAAAAGTTACTCCCTGAAGAATTCTGCATTTCTAACAAAATTAAAGAGGTAAATTTAAAATTTTTGCATAATGTTTATCCAACTAACCATGTTGTCAATCTTGTCAATTTATATATTTTTTCAATTATATATATATATATATATATATATATATATATATATATATATATATATATATATATATATATATATATACATATATTGCATTGTACATTTTTTATTCATAAATCCAAATTTCTCAATACGTTACCTAGATTTGATGTCTTCCTTGCAGAGATTTTGCTTATTGTTAAATCTCTTAGACACATTGATAATAATAAGAATAACAAGTTTATTAAGGCTTATTATGATATTATACTTAAAGAATTATTTTCCTGTCTTTATTTATTTATTTAATTATTTATTTTTGTTGTTGTTTTTCATTGTCATTGTCAATTGTATGTCAATGCAGTGCTATTTTGTATTTGCATTTCTTTTGTCTTGGAATAAAAAATAAATAAAAAAGGTTCTTTGAATGATAGATATCCAAGAGAGAGATGGTGAAAAATGGTAAACCAATGCAACATTTAGGAATTACACTAATACATTTTCTTTAGTGTTAGTTTGTTATTCAAAGGCCCTTCTGCTGAGGTTTCACTAGCCCAAACAACGTGTGTAAGCACATTCTCAAAAATTCTTGATCAAAGCTACCTTTTAAAATGCCATTTGTTTGTAATATATTTTTTATATCTACATATATAATTTTAATAAAATTTTTAATGTTGTAGTTGGTGTTTTTTTTTAAATTTTACAGCTAGAAAATGATAAAATGAAGGAAGGAATATAAGACCTTCAGAAATCTCAGGATGTTGCTATATATCACGTTTAAATCCTGCTTTCCTTCATGTGTGTGTGTGTGTGTGTGTGCCTTGAGTTATATTGTCTTACGAGGAGTTGATGTGAAGGCAGTATTGTGAAGCACATATATGCACAAAACTTCTATACACACTGTCTTTTAATCTACCAATGTTTCGTGATTTCTAAATGTTAACTTACCTGATCTCTGCAGTAGCTAAAAGTAAATGCTTACAAATGAAAATTCCCCATGACTCCTCATAAACCGTGTCAGAAGAGAACTTGTTGTACTTCACGTAAACCAGATGTTTGCCGCATTGGTTGAAGCTGACAAAACAAATGGGTTCCAGGTGAATTACTCTCCTTGTCTCTTCCCCTGAAACTAAAACGTCTTTCACATCAATAGTCAATAGCCCACTTATGTTAGCATGTATAATTATATAATGAAGACCATGAATGTAACCACACCCATGACCTTCCCCTCAAACCATCAACACACACTCAAAGAAGAAATGAAAGAACTCAAAACACTATTTTATGAAAAATTAATTCATAGGAATTCTTTCATACGATCTAATAAAAAAAAATTGTATGAGCTACTTACGTTTGAGTTTTTATTTTGCACAATGTGATTTTGTATGAATTCATGCAAAATTCAAAAAGTTATGTTCTCCCATGAGACTGGGTTGCAAATGTCATGCCACACAAAACTATGCGCTCTCAAAATCACTTACACACCGATCACATATACACCACACACACACACACACACACACACACATACACTTCTCCAAAGATTCCTACAATTAGTTCTTTCAGGCAGCTCTTTACTGGAGACTAGAGGCCCATCAGACTCGAAGGATGTGTGCAGTCTGCTCTGCTCAAAGACCCCTTTGTGGGACTTGTATTTATAAAGCCAGCCTGCACCTCCAACACCTTCTACTCAGTCTCTTCTACACCTCCATCATGAGAGCCAAATGCAGTGCCACTGTCCTTCTGGTCTGTTTCATTTGGGCCATCAATGCTCAGGCTCAGAACAGCAGTATCCAGGCGAACAGCATCAACCACATCGAAAGCACCCAAAACAGTCGACAGCAGCAGCAGCCGAAAGGAAGCATCTGGGATGAGCCCATTCGTTTCAACAGTAAAGCAAAAGATAGCTGCGTCATGGTGATCTCCAGCCAGACCAACTTCACCAAGCTGCGTGTCTCCTGCAAGAGCAAGGGGAAGTCATACTGGTGTGATTTCCTGGGCAAACCTAACCTCTGCAGAGCGTATAACAGCAACCCTCGACACTACTTCACTCAGATCATGTGGGACATGAGGAAGCTGCAGAACGCCTGCCAGGGACCACAGGTTTACAAGCCGCACATGTGCCGCTCTGCTTCGGATGAGGTCCAAATGGCGTTTCATGCCTCTTGGCCCAAAATCTCCATCCCCAAACTCACCCAAGCTTCTCAGAACCAGCAAAAGCAACAGCAGCAGGTCAAGTCCAGCATCACGCCTACCAAACCACCCGGGCAAAAACAGCAGCCTAAACCCCAACAACCAGCCAAACCAGCCAAGCCTGCCGTTTCCAAGCCTGTTTCACCACGTAAACCTGCAAAGAGCATCACAGCGAGACCCACCGTGGCGGAGGAGAGTCAAGCAACCAAGATAGCAGAGGAATACTGCTGGAAGAGTCTCCAGGGTGTCTGCGCATACTTCATTAACTGGTTCCAGAATTAATTCATCAAAACCTCTGGTAAGCACATAATTTTTTAGTGAATTACCAATCAGTGCTTATGTGGAAACTTGCTCTATATCACGTGTTAGAAAGATCTGCTACTGTATCTGACTGTAGCGTAAAAACAAACAAACAAACAAACACAAACTACAGTAGCACAACATCACTCTGATGTTCAAACTGCAGGTATTTTACATAAAACTAACTCCTATAATTGTTAACTTTGGCTTGAGGACTAGTACAAGACTAGTTTAGCGTATTCAGGAGATGAAAGACTGAAATTCAGAAGCTTTTTAGTGTGAAAAGTTTACAGTGGAAAGCAAACAGAAATAGGGTTAGACACAAAGCTGACTCAGTGAATCCTCACTGCTGCTTTACACCCGTGTCAAATACCTGCCTAACCAAATTTGAACAGGATATTTATGTTACATCTCCACACTTTAACAAAATAGCTCAAATCAAATTATTTATATCCATTAGTGTTCACATTTTTATCTTTTGATCCATTTTCTCCTCTCTGTAGGTTAACAGTGTCAGAGACTTTCAGATTGTCTGACAACCGGCCAAGTGTTTCCTCCAGAGACCAGGACTCTCTCTTATCCTCTGTGTGTGTGTGTGTGTGTGTGTGTGTGTGTGTGTGTGTGTGTGTGTGTGTGGAAATGTGGTTATGACTGGTTTTGTGTGTTTTTCCATGCAAGTAAACGTACGTACAGGAACAACAGGAATGAAAGAAAGAAATTTGTAACATGTTGCTTAATTAAAATATTTCATATTTCTTAATTCTCTGTGTATGGTGTCTGAACACAATCAGTGTTTTAATTGTATTTATTTATTTATTTTTTTTTTTTTGCTTGCTCTCTGGTCTCAAGAATCTCATGTTCTCAAATTAATCTCACACATTAATTTACATCTAATTTATTTTCAGAAAACAATTATAATCTGATTTCTGGAATATGCTTGCCTCTGAAATCTGAAGCAAAGATTCTAAAAAAATTAATATTAATAAACAAAAATAAAAAGTTATTAAATATGATCAGAAATCTGTAGATGACAAAAACATGTGGTTCCAAACCTAACTGAAACAAGTATGATTTTTGTTTAACACTTACATGTCAGAGCACATCAACACCACTAGGGGGCAATATATCATCTCATTTAAAAATCCTCAAATTAAATGGTTACAAAACTAAACAGTTTTAGTTCCCATTGACTTCCACTGTAAGGACAAAAACTACAATGGAAGTCAATGGGAACCAAAACTGTTTGGTTACCGATATTCTTCAATATATCTTCTGTTGTGTTCAGCAGAAGAAAGATATTGGAATAACATAAGGACGAGTAAATGATGCATTCTGAATTTTTATTTTTTTTCAGTGGACCATCCCTATAGTTAATCTGCTATAACAGGGGCTAATGTATGGAATTACATTTGTTTCAATAATAATGAATGAAACTTTATAAAACTGAACGTAACTTTTTCAGAAACTATCAAAAATATGCCATTACAAAAGAAGGAAAAAACAATGAAAATGAAAAAAATGAACTCAGTCGCACAAATTTAACATGCTCTTCAAATATGCTTCATTCTCTGTTAATGTTTTTCAAAGATTCGTTTTCGCTAATCGTGGATTATGAATTCATTGCCACAGATTTCGCTTACGGTTCGCGGTTTTTCATTTGGTGTTTTGACACAAACCTCTCTTGGGGGCGGGCTTAACAGTGATCTACTCTGATTGGATAGTGAGCTTTTGATGGACAGGTGCTCTCTGACCGGGAAGTATAACACATATTGGAAAGCTCTCGTGATTGTGATTTGTATTACTAAATATGTAAATAATATTTGACCTTCGATCCTCTCAGTCTGTAAAGATGAGCTCTTATCCTTCAAGGCAGCCTGAAGTAAGCTTGTGTTACTGAATGACAATAGTAACCTGCAACAAACTGTAGCACACTGTAACATGAAAAACTTGTATCGATGTTACTTCAGTAACACAAGCTTACTTCAAGCAGCCTTGAAGGACAAGCGGAGGAGGAAGATGATGCCGCTCCATGTCTATGTCTCCTGAAAGCTCATCTTTACTGAGATAATTGAAGGTCAAATATTATTTATATATTTAGTAAAACAAGGCACGACATATTGCATACAAATCACCGCGAGAGCTTTTTTTTTTTTTATTTCTATTTTTATTAATGCAGAGAACATACAAAGGTACAAACATACATCACATAATATCTACATCGAAAAGAAAAAAATCTAAACAAAATTAAACAAGGAGATCAAAGGCAGAGCAAATCTAACAGTCCTTATAGCTTTCTTTAGTAGATACTGAGATTACATTCATATAGTTTTCCATTTCATTTAGGAAAACAGAGAAGACAGGTTTACAGTCGGAGAATTTGCATTTGTGAATGTGAAATTTGTTTTGGAAATTTTTAAATTAATAACACAACTGTTATTTTCGTTTGTGGGGTCAGAGTCATAATACCCAAATATAATGTTTTACATATGTACTGAGAAGACTGGCAAAATCTTACACTTGACAAACACACCAATATCAAGTGTATGACATGACCGAAATAAGTGTACAGTTTCTTCAGAACTCGAACAAAAAGAGCATGTAAGATCAATGTCAGATTTAAATCTTTGTATAAACTTCTTTACAGGGTAGAACCTGTGTATGAGCTTAAAATAAATGTCTTTCACTTTGTCTGTGAAAAAGAAATTTTTGCGGTAGAGAACAACAGATTTAATCACCGCGAGAGCTTTCCAATATGTGTTATACTTCCCGGTCAGAGAGCACCTGTCCATCAAAAGCTTACTATCCAATCAGAGTAGATCACTGTTAAGCCCGCCCTCACGAGAGGTTTGTGTCAAAACACCAAACGAAAAACTGCGAACCGTAAGCGAAATCTGTGGCAATGAATTTAGAATCCACGATTAGCGAAAACGTATCTTTGAAAAAAATTAAGAATGAAGCATATTTGAAGAGCATGTTAAATTTGTGCGACTGAGTTCATTTTTTTCATTGTCATTGTGTTTTTCTTCTTTTGTAATGGCATATTTTTGATAGTTTCTGAAAAAGTTACGTTCAGTTTTATTAAGTTTCGTTCATTAGTATTGAAACAAATGTAATTCCATACTAATGGGGCCATAGCCCTAGAGCTACAAAGACAGACTGGAATTTTTAAATGTCACACTGCCATGCCTTTTTATATATAGTGTATTCTATAAGTTCTCTGCAAACATTTAACCAAAAGAAAGAAGAATGCATGTATTTGTATTATAGAGAGCTCAAATCCCTCTAGATCCCTGTAATCAAAGAGTTATGTTCTGAATATGTGCCAAACATGAACACACCCTACAGACACAACTCATGCATGTTGCACGGTATATTCTGCCTTAAGTTCCCCATGGCCTCTTAAGGCTCAAGTCCCACTTCATTAATTCTTATAATACTATATAATTTAGTATTGTCATTAATATTATTATTCAAAACATACTCTCTGTTTAACATAGAACATTTGCAAACACCTGGAAACTCACAGTCCCATCCCTTTCTATGAAACGGGTCATAGTGGGATTATGGTCACAAAATCAATAATCACAAAGCAGATTCATGAGCCTGATTCTCCACCAGACACATTCACAAGCAGTTTCTGTAAAAAAAAAAATATCACACTCACAATCGTTAATACAAACTTAGCTTTATCATTGTGTGAGATCATTTCATGAGTGATAACCAACGCTTGGTCTTAGTTGTAACAACAAAGACATTTTTCGTGATTGTAATAGTTTCACTTTATCACTTGATCCCTTGGTAAATAAGTAATGAAAATGAACAAGGAAATTGTACTTCCATGGATGACTCATTGTTCATAACTCAAACAAAACTTCAAAGACTTGGTGTAAAATGAGTGTTATTTAGTACCATTATATATTGTAATCAACATTTGAAGTGGATCAAAACCTTTCATCAAAGTTGTCCAAAAACCAAAATCATCACCAGTTCTTGTCTTAGGACAACTGATGAACTTTTTTTGATCCACTTCAAATGTTGACTACTATATACATATAGATATAAAACCATCGCACAAACACCTGAAGACTATATATAAATATACAATATCCAGCGTTCTGTCTTTCTTTACCCAATTTCTAACTGCCTTCCCCTCAAAAGTGACCTAAATTCATTAAGCTCCAGTTAACATTCCTCAAGTAGATGCACAACACACTTTAAGAAGGGTCATTGCACAACTTTAGGTATAATACTTATTTTACACTAATTGTGTGCAAATGCAATTGCAAAAAGTTAATAAACAGTTAATAAAGCATATTAAACTGATATAGAAAGGTATGGTTCAGCTATGAAATTAGGCCAGAAAGACAATGACAGGGACCCCTCACCCCTACCACATGAGTGCACACTCACAATGGCCCATTAACAAAGCATTTTTACACACCAGGACATTGTACAGTACACAAGCATAATGGTGTTACGTTTATGCAGCCCTATGTCTAATCCTGTACATGGAAATAAGGAACAGGTTTTGGTCTTGTGAGGCCCCAGGAACCTTACTTCTGCTGCTATCTGTCTGTGTTCTCCTCAACCATTTACCCATTCAGATGCAGTGTATTTAAATCAGATTTACCTTGCTCTCAGCTCGACCTGAGCCCTTTTTGTTTTATTTGTTTTTTTTTAACCAAAGTGCATGAGCTCAGATCAGTAAGGCCTTTGATCAATCAGTTCCAAAGAATAATACAAAACGTGCTATACTTCAAATAAAACAAGTAAAAAAAAAAAAAAGATTGAAAGAAATAATATTGAATAACAAGAAATATATAAGCAATTTTTGTAGGCTGGGCATTTTGGACTAGGGACACTATATTAGCTAAAGGATTTCAAAGGGTTAAAAAACCTCAGTCCCATGACAGCAATGTAATTCCTATCTTTTATTTCAGCCCCCTCTAAAAATGCAAATATATGAATGACGCAGGCAGTGGATTCCTGCATATGCAGGAGCTCATTAAAGGGTTTCCTCCTGTTTGACAATCTGATTGTCCAGTAGTAAGTGGGTGTGTCACTTGACATATAAATACCTCGAGTGAGTTCATCTTGACGTAAACTGGTCAAGGAATCTCATCGCCCATCTGTCCTCCTTACTCTTATAGGTAAGATCAATTAACTTTCTGGTGTAAATCAAAGTAGTTTTTAACTTAAATGAAGAGTCTAGCTATATCTATAAGACTACAAACTATAACTCTATTGCATCTTTTGAAAGGTAAAAATTGATCATGTTTAATCTCATAATTAATTTGTCTCAGATCGTTGCGTCACTGAAGGAAATGTCTCTCCGTGGGACTGTTGTGCTCCTGCTGCTCCTGTGTCTTTCTCAGCTCATCTTCGCTGCTGACAGCATTAGAGAAGCGAGGAGGAAAGGAAAGAGGCTGGAGAGCCGAGCTGATAAGAACATTTCCGTACACAAAGGAAAGTTTACTACCAAGGACAAGGCGCAGTGCTCGTGGGTGGCGCGCGGAGAGCACAACTACACAATGACTGTTACATGTAAGCCTGGAAACGAGGATGGATTTAGCTGTAAATACACTGCCAAGCCCGCGACGTGCACCGAGTATGGGTCTAATCCCAAAGGTTATTGGAAACAGATAGCCAGATCTGTTAAAAAGCAGAAGAAACTTTGCGCGGATGCGCGCGCACTGATTCGCGCGGGCATGTGTAAGCGTGCGCCGCTGGCCGCGCATTTCAAACTTACGGAAATGTCACAAGAGAAACCCCCCACAGAGAAAACACCGACGAGCACGAAGCTCCAGTGCACGGAGCGGACTGACCACAGCGAGGTCGCCAAAGAGATGTGCGGAGATTCCTGGGCGAGTCTCTGCGCGTTTGTCTTTACTATAGTCCAGAGTGGAGACTGCTGAGCATGTGTGTGCATACGTTTGTCGGTACTTTCGTGATTGCATACTACTGATTCTGTTTAAGGTGTAAAGCATCACGTATTTTATTGAACACACACACACACAAAATGCACTGGAAGGTGGATCAAGATGAACCCACCACTTGTAGTTTTTGCCTTGACCATAGTGGCACAAACTTTAATCTTAACACGTTTAGTAAATTCGTAAACAGTTTTTTAATGTTGGTATTTCATTGGAGAATAGTGAGATGTCTATTTATGTTATGTTGGATATAATTTTTTATTTATATTTATTAAAAGGGCATTTGAGAGACTTAGGCAAAGTAAATATGTTGTTTTTATTTTGAAGTGAGAAGTTTCGGTAGACCCTTTTATTTCTCATAATAATAATAAATTGGATGATGCTCCATCCTCAACTTCGTAATCATCTGGTTTTCATATCCATTTTAAACTTTTTCAGCAAATGTAATTATTTTCTTCAGTCTACTATAAATGTACATGACACCCATTGTATTGCATTGTATGTATTTATGACATGCAAAATAAATATTTTTAAGTATCTGTGTTGAAAAGTATCACCCTGGTCTTGTGAAATGGTCAAAAGATATTTCATAACAATATAAGCTTGATTAAAAAGCTTATACAATATAAGCTTGAGGCATGATGCTTAACAAATATAGCACTTATTTATTTATTTATTTATTTTTGGGGGGGGGGGGGGTTAACCATAAAAACCTTGCTTTTCCTGGAAAGCTTTTGAGGAAGTTGTCAGAACCTAATACTCAAAAACCCTTCTCACACACTCACTCACTTTCATTGTCTGTGGAGCAATGGAAAAGATAAGGTAACCACAGATTCCAAACAGGTCTCTCTCTCTCTCTCTCTCTCTGTGTGTGTGTGTGTGTGTGTACTGGTATTCCCTCTGTTATGGGGACCAAATATTTCCACAAGGACAGTAATACCAGTAAATTTTTGACCTTGTGGGGACATTTTTCTTTTATTATTATAGTGGTCCTCATGATGAAAACAGCTTATAAATCATACAGAATACATACGAAGTGTTTTGAAAATCAAAAAAACCTGTAGTTTTGTGTGAGAGGTAGGTTTAGGGTAAGGGGAGAGAACATACAGTTTGTACAGTATAAAACCAATATGCCTTAGGAATGAACCCATAAAACATATAAATACAACATTTGTGTGTGTGTGTGTGTGTGGTGCACCTCACATGTTACACTTCACAGTGTGTGCTGACATCCAGTCTGCACACAGTCTTTGGAAAAATGCATATATGTGTTTAAAGGCTTGGCTATTGATTTAGTGTGGACAGTTTCAGTTTTCTATAAAATTTTTAAATCATTTTTAAAGAAAGAGGATTTTTTTTTTTTTAATAAAGGTACCTTTTTAAAATCTTTTTTTTTTTAAATCATGTTTGAAAACACACCAATGCACTGCAGCGTAATGTGTAATAAGTCTCTGATTGGGTGACAATATTTTATTAGAGTTTTCAATGGTTATATGACAGCTCATATAAAGTGTTATAATTTGTAATTATATATGCATGACTGTATAAAAGAATGACTGTGTGAAGTTCAGACTGTAATTACCAGATGGCTTTGATCTCCTCTGTAAGTTACACAAAAGATTACATATTAACCATAGATAGGAAGTCAAATTAAGAATACACAGTGACAAAGTGTTACTTGGCCTTCAAAACAAATGTATTAGACTTAAACCCTTGCCTTCATGACCCCAAAGGATGATTTGTCACATGTGTTGATATGATGTCATATAAATGGAATGTATTAGTTACCTCACAAATCATGAACAGTATTTTGAACAGAACACTATAGAATACATAACAAAAATAACAGTGTGCTAGACATATATCGACACCCTGAACATGTGAATGGCATAGGTTTATTTCTCACTTTTATTTTTCATTATCATTATATTTCAATATTTCATTCTGTAAATGCAAGAACCTTTGCAAAACACACACACTCACTCACTCACATTCCCACACTGGCATATGAAACACTTAACATTATTTGACTAAACCCATAATGAAACTCATTCTTCTCACCTAAAGGTCAAATAATGACTCACATAACCATCCATGACATTTCTTTCATTTTAGTTTCCCATGGGCACTGAGACAAGACACACACAAAAGCTGAACATGTCCATCCTTTGATAAATCCTCAAATGGGTGGTCTAACATGTGTGAACCTGTGCAAGACAGCAACACGGTGCATATGTGCACATGATGAGTCGAAAGCATAAACAGTGCAGGTTTACAGCATTGAACTGAAAGAGGATCAGTGGAAAGCACATACATGCATCTTATTCACATTTACTTCCTACTGACTTGAAATTTAAATAATTCTTAAAGAAACAGTTCACCCCAAAATCAGTAAATGTTGACTGAATATTCACTTTAGAGTGCCTAGAATTTAATTTCTTATCAAGTTAATAAAACTATACTTTTTATATTACGATTTCACAACCCTACCCCAAACAGACACCTTTTAACACATTTCAATATTTATGATGTATAAAAGTGTATAATCCTTCAATATGATGAAGACAAATAGATTTGACCTGCTGTCTATGATAGAGTAAAATAACGACTTTGTATTTCGGACATCAAACTAACAAGGGTCTAATATGAGTACTACCATTTGTTAGAATGACTTTAAGTCATAAGATTTAAATAAATCTTATGACCATTTGCCCACACACACACAATAACACCTGGGGACTTTTTCTGACTGGCAGATTTTGGATCATATCATTTCCACAGCCAATAAGAAATACTTAATTATACATCTGATATCAGTTACTGCCGTCTTTCTATCGTTCCCACACACACCCAAAACATTAGATTGTGAACATTATACTTTACAGTTTGCATGATCACATCACACCACATTCCACTCCAACGTCTAGTTAACGGTCAAAGTTTACAATCATGTCATCATGCCGTCAAGACAGGTTTTTGGACCTTGCCATTTTGGCAATATATATATATATATATATATATATATATATATATATATATTTTATATATCTTGTCTGTATGAATATGTGAAATGGTATTACAATTTACAATAACTGTATTATATTTAAATATATGTTTAAACCTTAACTTTACTGTATTTTCAGCATCATTACTCCAGTCTCCAGTGTCACATGATCTTCAGAAATCATTCCAATATGCTGATTTGCTGCTCAAGAAACATTTCTTAAATATTATCAACGTTGAAAATGATTGTAGCACATAATCATTTCTTCCAGGATACTTTGATATTCTTTGACCAAACAGAAAGTTTCAATAGAAAGTTAAAAACAACTGCAGTTTGTTTGTTTGTTTATTGTTTATTTGTAACAACGTAAACGCCTTTACTATCACTTTTGATCTAATGGCCACAAACCCAAGTGTGAGTCATACATAAATAAATCTGTAAATAAATTGATACTGTATTAACATGTAAGTGAACCAAACTTAAACTGAGACTAACAGAGATGAGTCTTAAAACTGCACCTGAGCTCTTTTAACATCAGGATAATTCTACAATCTCTTCAAGCCAAAAAAGAACAGTCGGAGAGGAACACAGTGCACCTCTCATGTATCAGAATACAGGTCAGACATCAGTGTGTGTGTGTGTGTGTGTGTGTGTGTGTGTGTGTATAAAGGGAAGTTTCAAGTCTATTCAAGTTGCAGCTCAAACAGACCCAGGCATTCACTGGAAGAGAACAGACTCGTAGCAAACACATATTTGCGAATACATGTGTGTTCTCATCTCTTCCATTCAAAAATCATGTTTTTACATGACTACTGTTGCACCTGGGCTTCTGGAAGAGCTGAGAGATCAAAGTCGTACAATTTCGGTAAAAGGAGGGGTTTACCTTCACACAAACAAACAGACGCATGAGGCAACCACAAGGTTACACAAATACTGAATATATAAAGCTCCAAATGTCTAACTACATGGATATATTGTATTATGACCTCAAAACTGCCATCACACAGCCTTAATTTATCATGACAGTAATGCTTCCTCTCTTTCATTCACTCACACACCAATGCAGACACATGGGAGATGTGTATTGTTTGGTGGGCTGGGTTTCACATTCATTGTTCCTTTGTGTGGAACGAGGTGGCCTGACAGCCCCACCCATGAATTCAGACATTACTATTGGACGATATCCCTCACCTATTGGTACAACATCTCCTCTCTATTGGCTGTGACATACACAAGGGTCTAGAATCAAAACTAGTCTTCATGAAACTTACTCAGCAGACAAACATCTGACAAAGCACACGTACACAACCAGAACTAAAGCATTTCTTGTATAGACAGATGTGATTAAAGCATGTCTACACTTGCAGGACATTCTTCAATATGTCTATAGTGATACTAGAAGAATTACAAGCAGACTGTCAGTTTAAAGTCTATGGATTCATGATCCTTACTTCATTATAAAACCAGATTATTAGAGCATATTGCACTTTCTGACTATTGAACTATATGTATGACTATAAAACAATCATAAAATCAATCTATAAACAAACTACATGTAATGTAGTCGCAAACTGGTATGCATTAATCATCTAATTCTGTATTTATTTCACACAGTAGCTATTTGATGTCTGTTCTAGAGTCATTTCTTTGACTAAAGCGCCTCCCTGTGGACAATACTGTCACGTTTTAACTTTCTAGATTCAGCTTTCACTTTATAACACTACAATTTGAAATGATAAAGTTATATTATATATATCAAATTTAAAATGAATGCTTAACTGAAAATAGCTTTGTGATGATATTGATATTCAAGGTTAAAACAGATATTTCATGGTAAAAAAGATTACAGCTGATATAAATTCAGTTCAGCTAAAACTTCATTTCAAATTTTAGTGTGCTTTGTTAAAGTGAAAGTTGAATCTATATTATTTTACTTATTGTTCTAAATACTCACATTTACTTTCAAGTTCACTTGAAGTTAGCTCTACCAGCAATATACAATAAGCCACACATCAGAAAACACATCAAATTTATCAGATGGTCATAACATGCAGCTATTCTGACTACTGTCAGATCATTATCATTATGTGGTCAGTCATACAAGAGATTGTCTGTTTGCTTTTATTTCATGAGTTTATTGCGAATATCATGGCAATGAAATATTAGAACATTTTAGTAGTAGCACCTTTTTCTTCAGCTTTTAATGAGCATTAATACCCTTAAAAAGGGCAAACATTTTGCTTATCTTTATTTGCTGTGGGTAAACAAAAACATTGAAACAAGCTTGCTAATAATGCCAGTTATGAGACTGGTTGTGATATTATATTGCTGTACTGAAATGTCAAGGAAGTTAGTAACCATACAAACCATAAAAAAAAAAGTGGAAAACTGATTAATGCATTTAAAATATTGCTTTACTGAGTGCAAATGAGTCTTTGGTTTTATTTATAATAGAGCGGAGTTAACAGATATTTTCATAACAAAAATATCTTTAAAAAGTAATTATTAGGACTTTTTTTCTGTAATAGATCAAGTCAAACAGAGAATGGTTATTGTGTTGTTCTCCGTCCTTAATATTTTTATAGTTTCTACTAAAATATTTTTTCTCTCTAAATCCATTACACATTTCATGAAATATGAATAACACAATTTATTTATTGCTTACTTGAATTAAAAAATTCTATGTGCCATGCATAGCATCTTCACAACCGGACAAGAGATCCTTCTATCGATTTGGAATGTAATGTATTTGTAATTGGTCCTGAATTGGGTTCAGAAGGGGACACAGATCTCCCTGGGATCTGACCCACACAGAGAGTTTATGCATCATCACCACCACACAGCAGCAGCAGGGCTTTACGGTAGTCACCTGAGGTATCACCCTGATTTAAGAGAACGGTGAGAGAAGATTGAGTTCCGCTGATATGGACAAACAAGAAAATCTATAAGGTGTTAATTGCTAAATATGGAGCACAAGTATACCTGAATCGTTTTGTGCAGAGAGGTTGAAAACTGCTTGCGGAATTCAGCTCGTATATCCATCATGTCCACCTCACTGCGGGAAACCATGATCCTGATCAGTGTCTGGTCATCAGTGCCTGAGCCCTGCTCGAGCAAAGCAGAAATAAAGCAACAGGGAAGTACTTTGTAGGGTTATTACAGTAAACGGAAAATGTAATTATAAAAACATTGATATTTGAAATAAAATAAATATTAAGTGAAAAAAAATGTTCAATATTCGAATTTATATTTTTATTCACTTAATGTACTAAAATAACTCAAATTAAAACCTTTATAGGAGATAAAAACTAAACTAAAAACAACAAAATTACTAAAACTTTAACTAAGATTAAAATAAATAAAAACTTCACCTTCATGGCATTGTAAAGGCTCTCGGCAAAATAACCCGGCACACTTCGGGCACACTTCACTGAGGAGGAAGAGAAAAGAGTGTTTTAAGAGACAAAAACCTTCATATGGGTGCATCTTCAATTATAGACACTACTCCCTGTCCTAATATGATAAAAAAAAAAAGGATTTTTAAAAAATTTTATACTTGTTCTTTAACTTCCCATCTATAATAAAATTATAAAAATAGCTAAAAAGGGAAACATTTTTATTTTGCACTTTCTTATAAGAACTTGATTGAAGAATTAACCATATCTGATCGATAGAGAGAGAGAGATGTGTGTGTGTGTGTGTGTGTATCTTACCCACGGCCAGCAGTATTTCTTGGAGGGTTCCTGATGTCTCTCTTTGGATGCTCTCCTCTATTTCATACCCTGAGAGCTTTCTATACTCATCAAACACTGCAGAAAAACCGTTAACAGAAAACAATTGAATATATAGAAACAAAAATACCAGTTTCTTTACCTAAATGCATGTGTCAAACTAACCTCTCCTAAGGTGAGCATTACTACGGTTTCCCAGTATAGTGATGAA
The DNA here is from genome assembly GCF_963082965.1 of Carassius carassius. Taxonomy (NCBI): domain Eukaryota; kingdom Metazoa; phylum Chordata; class Actinopteri; order Cypriniformes; family Cyprinidae; genus Carassius; species Carassius carassius. The sequence continues at coordinate 1,880,986 of NC_081760.1, forward strand.
CTGGCCTTCATCGGTTCCATACTTTTGTTCTCCTGCTGCAAGCAGAGCCTACACCACGAACAGTTTTGAAACGAACTGTTATTACACACCACCAGCACTAGATGGCAGCATTTCAACGTTCTATATCAAGAACTTTCTTTTTGACATCCAAACTTTTTTTCAGAGAAAGAAAATGACCAGTTTTAGTCAAAAAAATATATTTGCAAACATTCAGTTGCATTGGATTTGATGTGCACTTACATACACAAACTTACCTTGGCATCGCTTTGGATGAGGTCCTCTTGTACACTCTGCTGTCTGCTGGCCTACAGAAAAATCATTATATCAAATATATATAGTAATGCAACTAAAATGACAAAACAACCACACTTAAGTTTAAGGTCGTTTTTGCAGTGGACTGAAATTTCCAGTGCTGTTAACATGCACAGATACATTATTGTTCATTTAAATCGTTGTATTGTTAATGGACTACGTACTTGTAGCAAAACAACCAGCATCCTCCTGAAATGACCTCCAGTGTCACCAGTCACATCTTCCTCCAGATCATCATTATGCTCTATAATATACATACAGATGTCATTAACATAAAAGAGATCATCATTCAACATATTGCTTTACAGGCACATATCAAAACTAATAACTAAGACTTAAAAGACTTCTAATGCACAAACACAGTTACCTCGCTTGTATGAACTTTTGATCTCGTTGACTTGATTAGGTAACCTTGATGCCAAGATCTCAATCAGCACTTTCTCATCTGTGCCTGCACCCTAAGACAACAAATGCAAAAGTGCAGATATAAAGCAATCGGTCTAAAAAAAATAAATAATGAAATTTCTTTTTCACTACAATCATGAATATTTTTTCTTTTAATGACTGACAGCCCTAAAGTTATAAGTGTGTACCTTAATAGCATCCCGCAGACATGTGACATCATACATGATGGGAGGAGTCATCAGAGCTACTATCAGACTCTCAAACTTCCCACCCAGCTCTGACTTCAGATTATCCACCAAATCCTAAACAGATGAAAAGAAAAACACAGAATGCATCTTTTAAATATATATTTTCTCAAGTGATTGTTTAATGTATCATGCACAAATTCTAATAAAACAGTGTTTAGTATACATGGCCTGAGTACATAAATTATGCTGATGAGATTACATTTCCATGCAGGGTTTTGAATGCAGCCTTGATCTCTTGGCGCTGTGCATTACTGCGTGCTGTCAGCAGCTGGAGAATAGCATCCTCATCAGTGCCTGAGTAAAAATAAAAACAAGTAATGTTGATAATGAGTAATCGTATATCCATCTCTTATACCCAGATGCAATATTCTCAAGTTATTCATTCATGAGAATGAAGCAAACTAATTAAACAAGCAAAATGTATAAACACTAATGGATCCACACACAGCCTTGATCATGCAAATAATAATAAACTAGTCACACTAAATGTGTAAGATCTCTGCAATAGATTCTAATTAGCAGTTACACATTTAATACAATTGTCAAACTCACCGAGTCCTTTCATGGCCTTGTAGAGAACTTCAGCATCATTGTTAGCATTGAATCCACCATGGGCCTTCACTGTGCCTCTGCCAGCCTAAAACAATTAGAAACAAAAAAAAAAATCAAGTGTTTCATGATCCTTTTTAAGAGTATGTATATATTTAACTTCAGGAACTACAGTAATACATCTCTGAGTCACAACCACACCCACGTTTCCTCTGACTCTCCAAAAAGATGTGCATTTAAACTTTTACATGCAGTAGTTTTCCACATGGAAACTTTGAGAGACTACCACAGATCTTCTGTGGTTTGTGTGTGTGGGAGACAGAGCGGTGATACCAGAATACTGGACACAATTCATACTATACCACATCTACAAATTAACATTGTTTTCCTTTTTAAAAAAGTATTGTACAGATTTACTTATTATCTGCATCCTGTTCGTGACCTAAAACTGTGACCTATCTAATCAAAGTCAGGAAGTTGTGTAAGATTCCAGAAATAATAACCAACGGATGTAAACCAAGATTTTGCAAGAACACAGTCAAAGATCATGCTGATCATGTGATCTTTTGGGGGGAAAAAAATAAAAATTTCATACAGTTCTTAAATCCTTCAGACATTTTCATTAACTTGAACATGGAAAACACTGTCTGTTTGTGGATCAAAGGAGTCAAGGTAAAAGATACCAGCAGAAACACAGGCACGCTGGTTTGTTCTCATCTCAGTTAAGTCCTCTGGGTGACAATCACACTACTGACAACAGCCCTCAACAAGGCCTCATTAAAACAAACACACACTAAAGCCCTTTTCTGAACCTCGCTGTATGCACACAAGCACAGACCATACTGCAAATCAATCTCGAATTGCTTTGCTTCTATGTAGCTGTTGTACACCTATTTAACACTACAAGACATAGCTTGCTTTCAAAATCACATACTTTCCTTAGTATATATTAAGTGAAAAGAACAGTATGTCTGAATTAGTAGGTAAAAAGCACCCGGATGTGCTACTGGCGAGATTCTGAAATGTGCATACAGAACGATGTCAAAAAGGCCATAGACAGTATTTCAGGACTTGGAACTGTTTATTATATATATATATATTTATCATACATTTCTGTGGTAAGGGGTAGTATGCTATAATGCGTACAATGTAATGTGCTAATACTATGATAAAATGTCAGAAGCTAATCCCCCAGAAATTGTCCAATAAGCAAAATGTTTATTGTGTATAAACTTGCAGACAGCTGCTGATTTAGACCTGCCAAACAACTTTTACTTACTACTCACAGCTTTTTTTATTAGATAAACTAAATGATATTTTGTTTTCTGGGAGAGGAAATGTATTGTTTGTTAATGTCTCAGCTTCAGGAATGTGTTGAATAACTCAGGCCTGAATACTTTCTGTGGTTATCTAAGAATCAGGAGCCATCCATTTAACATCCAGCCCTAAACAGAACAGAATCCTACTTGTGTACGATGGCAACATCATGCCTTACAGATTTAATCTGTGCAAACAAGACATTTAAGGAAAAAAATGGCAGATTCCTGAGACATAGTATAAAACCTATCACACAACTTTTTCTATATCTTTTTATAAAATTTCACACCTGTGTCCACTCTTTTATGAAGTCACATTGATTTATATAGCACTTTATACAATGCAGATTGTTTTAAAGAAGCTCATCAGTAATAAACAGGAAAGTAACAATCAATGTTTCAAAATTTGTTAATTATAATACAGATTCAATTTCAGCTGTAAAGCAGCTCCACAAAAGACAATAGTGTCATTATTCAGCTCACCAACAATATCTCACAGGCTAGTTTTCCCCCCTTACATTTTAGGTAATTGTGCTGTTCATTTTCCATTTTATTTAGATTATTGTACTTCATTTAGTTCAAATTTTACACAAAATAAACAAAATATGATTGTCAACACCATCAGATTCCAAATCCAATTTATACATAACAAACATTTCTCTTTCTTCAGTTCTTTAGCCTTTTTGTCCTAGTAGCCTACTCAAAACCCTTGTCAGTAGGAGTCAAGTTACTCAGCCTTTGTCCAAACAATAGAGCGAGCAAACATCCGACATATCCAAATTTAAGGAAATTAATGCAATATTAATTTGCCTGCAGCAGACAAGCTGCCATTGTTCTCCAATCTGCACGTTTCTGGTCAATCTAATTTATTTATCAATGCACATTGCAGCTTAGGTATTAATGAATGAAAAGTGATTTCATTTTCTCACTAAACGTAGTCGTATCATAGCACCAAAACATTACATTGCTGACTTTGTTCTGTATTAAATATTATTACTATGCGCCACGTTAGCGGAATTAATTCACCAGTTTACTTTAACTCAATGTAAATGAGGGAGACAGACAGGAACGCCCTTCGGGTGGCTCAGCTCACGAGAGTGACTCATCGATGCTCTCATTTACAACTGTTTTGTTTCTTTCTAAATATTTGCAGGATACTGAGAAAGAGTTTGTAGTAAGGATTTCTGTAGTAAGAGTTTGACAGCAATGCAACAATTAAACATGGCTCCTAGCACATTCAATGTTTTTTCTTTCTTCCCTAAGCAACTATTATGGGCGTCGGCACATGAAATGTCGCAAATCTATAGAGAACATTAAGTATCTTCAAAAACAAAGGCGTGTTCAAAATTAAAACACGCTACAAATGATGTTAGACTTCCATTGCGGCAGTAAACTATAACTTACCATCTTTGAGATTCACGTAATACTTCACAGAGTCCGAAGCTAAAAAAAAAAAAGAGAGAGAAGAGACAGAAAATAACTGTGCAGTGATAAACAGCAATGTGAATATAATGCATAATGTTATTATAATAAAACAATATAAAGCTAATTTATCAAATACTGAGAAGAGAAAAAGTTTGAAATGTTTTCATACAGAAGAGTCGTACCTGTGAACTCTATAGAAACATGAGTAGATGAAGGATTAGTGTAGAAGTGCAGTTTCCATTCACTTACCGAAGAAGAGTTTTAGTTTAGGAGCAGATTGACGTCAGGGCAGACCGAAGCAGCAGGAATGAGGAATGAAGGAGGAATGAACTCGACTGCGATGGGTTGAGCCCATAGAATAAATAAAACCCCTGAGCCACACCCTGGCAAATCAGCCAGACGCTGTGGCTTCTGGGTAGTGGTGTTTTTCTGCTTTCTTCTTACATTTCAACATATCTGTGCATACGAAAGCAATGAATCACATCCGAGGACCAGGCATTGCAGAAGATTACAGTACTGAGAACCATGTAAGCATTTATTATTCAAACTTATAAACATCAACTTTCTCCATCCAGGAGGCTGGTTTGTGCTTCTGGTGGGTCCCCCACCCTGTTGGTCAACAAAGTATTGTCCCAGCAGGTGCTCTAATGGTTAATAAGACAAACAGAGGAAAGCTATCTGCCAGACAACATATTAAGTCTATTCAAACACACAAATGTGGGTGTCACATTACACAAATCTAATGGTTTATTTGGAAAGTAACCCATTGTTTATCAACTTCCACGTGGATGTGTGCAAGAATTGCTGATCAAATTTCAAGCCCATACACAATTGCAACTGCAATGTGCTTTAAAAAGACAGATGCCCATATAGCAGATGAATACATAAAAAGCCATACTCCTATGTATACCATCACAACATTTTAGATGGAATTGTTTTTAATGTTAGTATGTGCACATGTAGTGTTAATTCACCTGTAATCTTAGTGTTTGATAAAATTGTTGCTTTTATAATAATAATAATTATTATTATATTAAATCAGCAATTTTCAATAATGCTGTTGTCCCTTTTACATGCAGTTATAATTAATGGGGGCGTGAGTTTTCAAGCTTGAAAAAGGACACAAAAGCATCATAAAAGTACAAGAAAATTTGTCTATATGATCCATGCATGAATTCTTGTGAAGTCAATAAAGAATTATGTGATGCAACCATTAAATGGATTTTTCATCTAAAAATGGAAACTTGCTGCAAATTTTCTTACCCTCAGACCATCCATAGATGAGTTTTGTTTCTTTAACAGATGTGGAGAAATGAAGCATCACATCACCAGCTCATCAATGGATCCTCTGCAGTGAATGGGTGCCGTCAGAATGAGAGTCCAAACAGCTGATAGAAACATCACAATAATCCACACCACTCCAGTCCATCAATTAACTGAATCAAAAAGCATGTTTAAAATAAACAAATTAATCAATAAGACGTTTTTAACTTCAAACTGCTGCTTCTGGCTTAAACATGAGTTCTCTGTATCCATAATATTACTTTCTTCAGAGAAAGTCTGAATCAGAAGAGAAATATGCAAAGATCAAGCACTGTAAAAGCACAAGTTAAAACAATTTAAAGCAGTTCTAAACTGTGTCAGTTTATTTCGACAACAGGTGAAGGACCTTATTACCAGAGGAATGTCATTATGGATTATGGCCAGAAGTGATGGTTTAAAGTGAATTACTTCTTACTATTATACAGCTTTCCTCGTCAAAAAAAGATAATTAATGGACTGTAGCATGGATTATATTGATGTTTTAGCAGATGTTTGGACTCTCATTCTGATGGCACCCAGTCACTGCAGAGGATCCATTGATGAGCAAATGAATACATGTAATACATTTTCTCCTAAAGTGTAATGGCCCAATACATTTTAAAAATAAAATGTAAAATTTTTTCTGTGCCCCCAGAATCATTCTAACCTTTCACCCCAACTGTTGAGATTTTCAGTGAATATTGCGATTTAATAAATTACATTTACATTTATTCATTTAGCAGACGCTTTTATCCAAAAGTGACTTACAAATGAGGACAGTGGAAGCAATTAAAAACAACAAAAAGTCCAATGATATATAAGTGCTATAACAAGTCTCAGTTAGCTTAACACACGTAGCAAGGGCTTTTAAATAATATATATAAAAAAATAAAACAGATAGAATAGAAAAAGAATAGAGCAAGCTAGTGTTAGAGGTCTTATATATATATATACACACACACAAAATTGCATAATAAATGAAAAAATAAAATACAAAAAAGATTAGAATTAGAATAGTGAGTGCTAAAGTTAGAGGGTCAAATAAAGGTAGAAGAGACGGGTTTTAAGCCAATTCTTGAAGATGGCTAAGGACTCTTGGATTGAGTTGGGGAGGTCATTCTACCAGGAGGGAACATTTAAAAGTCTTGTGGGATGGCACAATCAAGCAACGTTCACTTGCAGAACGCAAGCTTCTAGAGGGCACATAAGTCTGAATTTAGGTAAATGGGTGCAGAGCCAGTGGTAGTTTTGTAGGCAAACATCAATGCCTTGAATTTTATTCGAGCAGCTATTGGTAGCCAGTGCAAATTGATAAACAGAGGTGTGACATTTGAGAGATGGCGCCGCACATGGCTGCTTCAGTGCTTGGCTCTCCAGTGTTTGTACTGTTTTTGTTCGTTTTTCCTGTTTTTTGTTTAACAAACACGATCAGTTTCACCAGGGATGAACTGCTGAACATTCGGCAGAACACACCACATGATATTTTTCCGGATTTCTATTATACAGACGTTTTACTGAACATTGTTATCGGAGGAGCAGCGGCGCTGATCAAGCGCTTCAAGACGCGCAGACGGGGAAAGCGAGCGGGAGCGCTCGTCAGACTCAGGAAGCGCGGATTTCGAACGCCGTTGCCTAGCATCCATCTCGCAAATCTCCGCTCTCTACCCAACAAAACGGACGAACTCCTTCTGCTCTCTCGGACAAATAAGGATTTCTCTCACTCTGCTGCTCTGTGTTTCACGGAAACCTGGCTGAATGACGCCATACCGGACAGCGCACTCCATCTGCCGGGCTTTCAGCTGTTTAGAGCGGACCGCGACGCAGAATCAACGGGGAAATCGCGCGGCGGCGGGACATGCTTTTACATCAATGAACGGTGGTGTACAGATGTAACTGTATTAAAGAAGATGTGCTGTCCTGATCTAGAAACGCAGTTTATCAACTGCAAGCCGTTCTATTCGCCGCGGGAGTTTCACTCGTTCATTCTGGTTAGTGTTTACATCCCTCCTCAAGCGCAAGTAAGTCTGGCTTTACAGAAACTCGCTGATCAGATCACAGACACAGAACAACAACACCCGGACTCTGTTTTAATCATTCTTGGGGACTTTAATAAAGCCAATCTCTCCCATGAACTGCCAAAATACAGACAGCATGTTACCTGTCCCACCAGAGACAGTAATATACTGGATCACTGTTACACCACAATAAAGGATGCATATCACTCTGTTCCACGAGCAGCTTTGGGACGTTCTGATCACTGTCTGGTTCATCTTATACCGACCTACAAGCAGAAACTTAAATCTGCTAAACCTGTAGTAAAGACTGTGAAGAGATGGACCAGCGAAACAGAGCAGGATTTACAATCTTGTTTTGACATCACAGACTGGAGCGTTTTTGAAGCTGCTACCACCGATCTGGACGAACTCACAGAGACCGTAACATCCTATATTAGTTTCTGTGAGGATATATGCATTCCTACCAGGACTTATTTAACATTCAACAATGATAAGCCATGGTTTACAGTAAAACTCAGACACCTTCGTCAGGCCAAAGAGGATGCCTACAGAAATGGGGACAGGGTCTTGTACAATCAGGCCAGGAACACACTGAACAAAGAGATTAGAGCGGCTAAAAAGACCTACGCTAAAAAGTTGGAAGACCAGTTTACTTCCAACGACTCTACTTCAGTTTGGAGAGGACTGAGAGCCATCACAAACTACAAGACACCATCCCCTTGCACTGAGGCTAATCAACGACTTGCTAACGACCTGAATGAGTTTTATAGTAGATTTGAAACCCCCAACACCCACTCTGACCATCTCCCTGCACAACCATTAACACCTCCTGCAATCCCCCTCTCCATACCTCCTGCAATTCAAATCTGTGAAGATGATGTGCGCCAGGTCTTCAAGAAAAACAAAAGAAGAAAAGCACCAGGCCCAGATGGCGTTACACCAGCCTGTCTGAAAACCTGTGCTGACCAGCTGGCCCCCATCTTTTCACAGATCTTCAACAGATCTCTGGAGTTGTGTGAAGTGCCTTCCTGCTTCAAACGCTCAACCATAATCCCCATTCCAAAGAAACCCAAGATAACAGGACTTAACGACTACAGACCTGTGGCTCTAACGTCTGTCGTCATGAAGTCGTTTGAAAAACTGGTTCTGGCTTATCTGAAGGACATCACTGGACCCTTACTAGACCCCCTGCAGTTTGCGTACCGAGCAAACAGGTCCGTGGATGATGCAATCAACATGGCATTGCACTTCATCCTGCAACATCTGGACAAAACAGGGACTTATGTGAGGATCCTGTTTGTGGACTTTAGTTCGGCTTTCAACACCATCATCCCAACAACCCTCCAGACCAAACTGACCCAGCTCTCTGTTCCTAGCTCTATCTGTCAGTGGATCACCAGCTTTCTGACAGATAGGCAACAGTTAGTGAGACTGGGGAAATTCATGTCAAACAGCTGCTCCACCAACACTGGTGCCCCTCAGGGATGTGTTCTCTCCCCTCTGCTCTTCTCCCTGTACACCAACGACTGCACCTCTAAAGACCCCTCTGTCAAGCTCCTGAAGTTTGCAGACGACACTACAGTCATCGGCCTCATCCAGGACGGTGACGAGTCTGCTTACAGACAGGAGGTTGAGCAGCTGGCTGTCTGGTGCAGTCTTAACAACCTGGAGCTGAACACGCTCAAAACAGTGGAGATGACTGTGGACTTTAGGAGAAACCCCCCTGCACTTTCCCCACTCACCATCATGAACAGCACTGTGACTGCAGTGGAGTCATTCAGATTCCTGGGAACCACCATCTCTCAGGACCTGAAGTGGGACAATCACATTGGCTCCATTGTGAAAAAAGCCCAACAAAGGTTGTACTTCCTTCGCCAGCTGAGGAAGTTTAACCTGCCACAGGAGCTGCTGAAACAGTTCTACTCAGCCGTCATTGAGTCAGTCCTGTGTACTTCAATTACTGTCTGGTTTGGTTCAGCTACAAAATCAGATATCAGAAGACTACAGAGAACTGTTCGGACTGCTGAAAGGATTATTGGTGCTCCCCTGCCCACCCTCCAAGAACTGTACACATCCAGAGTGAGGAAAAGGACTCAGAAAATCACTCTGGATCCCTCACATCCAAGTCACCCCATCTTTGAACTTTTGCCATCTGGCCGGCGCCTCAGAGCCGCAAATACAAGAACAGCAAGGCACAAGAATAGTTTCTTCCCCCAGGCAATCTACCTCATGAACAGTTAAATGTTTCCCACTTAAACTTATGCAAAAATGTGCAATATCCTTATATTTATTTGTTACCCCTCCATCCTAGAACATTCCTGCATCTCACTCAATCCTATTCCATTATCATTTATAGCACAATTGTTTATACACTTATTTATTTGCCAATTTGTAAATCTCCTGTAAATTTTTTTTTTTTTTTTTTTTTTTTTTTTTTTTTTTTTTTTTTTTTTTTTTTGTCTGTGTGTTGTAGTCTCTGTTTACTGGAAGCTTATGTCACTAAAACAAATTCCTTGTATGCGCAAGCATACTTGGCAATAAAGCTCTTTCTGATTCTGATTCTGATTCTGACGTGTATTCTTTTTGGCTCATTAAAAATGAATCTTGCTGCCGTGTTCTGGATTAATTGTAAAGGTTTGATAGACTGGCTGGAAGACCTGCCAAGAAGGCATTGCAATAGTCCAGCCTGGACAGAACAAGAGCTTGAACAAGGAGTTGTGCAGCATGTTCAGAAAGAAAGGGCCTGATCTTAAATTAATAAATGGTTTTAGAATGCTTGGAACTACTTTTAAGCATTTATGGTGTTATTTTGTATTTTAGTAATCAATATGGTAAATCTCTATGAGTGTGTAAACTGAATTTAACAGACACAGAAGCTATTTAAAAGTCCAAAATGTGCAAGTCATCAGTTATTTCATCAGAACTCAGCTCAAGGTAAAGTGTTACGTAAGTTGGGTAAAAGTTGAATTTAGTCCTTCAGTTCTGATGTATGCAGCTTCGAGTCAATTCATATTGACACATACAAAACTGTAAAATGTCCCAGTTTTTTTTTAATCAAATGATTCGTCAGAGCTGGAGAACAGTAGTAGCTTCCAGAATCGGCCGACGGTGGACCGATCTATTGCTGGAGGATCTCAACCACCACCTAATCATTTTTGGCATTCTCTCTTTTCCGTGTTGTGTTGACTTTTTGCGCTACTCTAAATATACAGAAAGGTTTCTCTAGCGGGGTGAATAAGTGTGCCACGAGTGCATAAATAGCTCGTTTATGTGAGCGGACACCCCTCCGGTCTGTGCAAATGGAATATGACCGGTCGCATATGATCCTCGTGCGCCTTCAGTCTGGTTTGTGTTTCTCGGGCGGCGCCTTTCAGATCTCAAGAAGTGACACTCACGAGCCTCTGCAATCATGGAGTGGAAACCGATGGAAATAAACCCTGAGGTTGAACGCTTCTTCATGATTTAGCCTCGCTAGCTGGTTTATCGTGCATGCTTTCGCTTTCTCATGACCGACATATTTGTGCGTTGTATTGCTTTCAGATGCTGAATAAGGTACGTTCGCTGAGTCATAAGATGAGGTCATGATGAGACCGTCTGCTGGACAGGTCTGTGGCGTCTGGGGCTGAACTCCTACGGACCCGAAATTGAGATGAAAGGGCGTGGGCTCACACGCATTATCACCTGCTATGCACAATAACAAAGACACGCAGCATTTTTTTATACGCATGCTTAAAACAATAACTTAAGCATGCATATAAAATATATATTTTTTTGTATAATATCACAAGTTGCAGATATACTAGTCATTTATAATGCATGGTCATTTCAAACTTTGAATATATCAGACACGGATTTAGTTTGATTTGAATAGATATAACGTGTAAAGAATAATGTGATTTTTTTATTTTTTATTATTAGTTAGGCCTATAATTTTTTTTGTCTTTGTGTAGGTGTTGAGTAAGTTGGGTGTGGGCTCGAGTTGGCGTTTTGTGGATGTTTTGGGTCTGGAGGATGAGTCTCTGTCAGGGGTGCCCTCACCCTGCTGTGCCATGATGCTGCTCTTCCCTTTAACGCAACAGGTAGGTATGAACGCGCGCGCGCACGCACAAAGCATTACCGTGAACGCGGGTGTGGTCATCACGTGGGGAATCGATATGTGAAAAACAATGTTGCGTAGTATTATTATAGCTGAGAAGTTTAAAATGTGAAAATTTATTTTCGTACTAAATGCAATTTTTTTTTTTAGGTTTTTGGTGGCATTTCAATTCAGAGTATCTTTACTCGCACAGAATGAAATGTATTCGTTATATAACTTTAACACCGACATCTTTCTGCTTTGTTTTTAGCATGAGGAGTTTCGTTCCAAACAGTCTGTTGATGTCTGTAAAGATGTATATTTTCTGAAACAAACTGTGGTCAACTCTTGTGGAACTGTGGGTTTGGTGCATGCTGTGGCCAACAACCAGGACAGTGTTGATTTCGGTCAGTGGAGCCATGCCATGAACTTCTGCTCATAAACATGTTTTCTGAGGATGTATTGAGCTACCTTGTTGATCTGAAAAAATAATGTTTTCTTTTATTGAAATTTGTTTATTTTTTATACAATTTTAAACCAGTCTGCAGTAAGTTACATTTGCATATAAAATACAAAGTTACAGATTGACACATTACTGTAAGTTTGGTTAGAGAGGCGGATTCGTGATTCAGCACCCTCTTGTCTTTAGACAGTGACTCTGTGCTGAAGAAGCTTCTAGAAGACACCTCTAAGATGTCTGCTGCAGAAAGAGCCAAAGCATTTGAACAAAATAAGGTATTCTAAGTGTCCATTCAATGCTGGGCAACACAAAACATGTGGTTTGCCACAATCTTTTCCAAAAAACAATATTACCTTCAGAAATATCATAGTAAGGCTTATTTTAATATTTGTGCAGTATTCATGACCTCCAGTAGGTGGTACTATTGTACAATTAAAATTTCTTAAGTAAATGAAAATGTACTTGTTTTTGGCGTTTATTTAAAAGAATGCATTTAGGCTTAGTTTGTGTGTTGTTTTATTCAGGCCATCCAGGAGTTTCATGATGCAGTTGCTGATGAAGGACTGTGTCAAGTAAGACAAGAATGATATACACAAACACTAGGAGTAATGAGTTTAAGTTAAATGGTTGTTTCTTTCCCCCCCTCCATCTCTCTTATTCTAACAGCCAGAGCCAGACAAAGTTAACTTCCATTTCATTACCTTTGTCAATGTGAATGGTCAGCTTTATGAGCTGGGTAAGTGGATGACATGTATTTCAGCTTCTGTTTCTCTGCTGACGACTTGCATTTAAATGACGATGAGTTATAAAGTGTTTTGTTGCCTCAGATGGCAGAATGGATGGACCTGTGAATCATGGACCTACAAAGCAAGGAAGCTTCGTCATGGTAAGCACAAGTTTTCCTAGGCATGTGTGTTTGTAGTGTGTATTCTACGGTTAAAATGGAAGGTTCAGAGCATCTTAAAGCAATGAGTCATCTTCCCGTGACTAAATGACTGACTACATCTCTCTGTAGGATGCTGCAAGGGTGTGCCGTGAGTTTACGGAGCGGGAGAAAGGGGAGGTGCGTTTCTCTGCTGTGGCTCTCTGCAAAGTCTGAGGAGCCAGACCACTTAGCTTGAACCATGAGCAGTTCCTGAAAACCCTTCAAGCACTTACTACACAGAGCACAGAATCCAATCCTGTATTACGCTACACAAACTGCCTGCCTGTCTGACTGTGAATTACTGTTTCTTAGTTCTTTTTTTTGTTTGTCAATCTGCAACTACTAAGCTCTTTGTAAACATCAATTAGCTTTTGTTGATTTTACCTCATTTCCTTCAAGTGTGAATATTTTGGGCACTTTTTGATGGGGGCAACATTTAGCAGAAATTATGTGAACTTGATAAGCTTGGAGCCTATGTTCAAAATAAAGACTGAGAAGGGTAATTTGCTTTTGTGTGTATTGTTGTGTGTAACATACCAAGTATTTGAGTAAATGTAATTACTGTACTTGAGTATCTTTTTAAATACTCTGTAGTTTTACTGAGTATCAAAGGTATTAGCAACTTACTCTTCACTCCACTACATTTGTAATAACGAGCATAGACATGTATAGAAAGGCTAGATGGCTCAAGGCGGAGTCAGCTGTGTCGTCACTTGGCGGCCATCTTAGGTCAGGAGACTGCGCTGCTGCTCCCTGCTGCTGTGGACGGAAGGTGAGTGACATACGCCAACTAAAATGCTCGTAACTTGCTGAATTCTTGACGGATTTACAAACGGTTTGGTTTATTACAAACCTTATTAACGTGGCTATGATTTGTGCTGATGCCGATGTTTAAATTGTAGCTTCACGTTTTGAGAAACGCTTAACATTGCAGCGTAGCTGTGTGTTTCATGGCTGCCCTCTACTCTAAAGTGATACCACAGTCGACATTTTCAATTATTAACAGGTTTCCTGAGACCAACAACGTTTCTTGACAACCTAATCTTTTGTCTAAATGTCATTTTGTGGATGTGGTTGTATTTATTTGCTGGCTAGCAGTGAAGAGGTCGTAAGTGAGTCACCAAGCAATTGTAAATTGGTGGGAGAGGCAGGGTTAGTCTTTCGTTTCAACATAGCTTTGAGTTACACATGATTTCCAAGTGGTTTGGTTTCTTAAAAACATCTTTACAGCTGTATTCAAGGGCGTAGATTTGGTTTGAACATTGGGGGGGTTGAACGTTGTATGCTGCCCATTATTTAAAAAAAAAAAAAAAAAACAATTTTTATGTGTATTGTTATTGGATAATTTATTTCTTCCTATCTATCTATCTGGCAACATGCTTTAACTGATTACAAATTCAACATATAGAAATATGAAAGAGACAACATTTAGACATTTATTTTAAGATTTTTACATTCCACCTTAATGCATTTTAATTTTTTTTCTAAAGGGAAACACATCTTTAAAACATTAAAGGCATTAATGTATAGCCTAACTTTACAAAGCTGCTGTTTTTCTATACTGTTTCCTATTTTATTTTATTGATTGAATGGCATCTTCTTTACCTGATCACCTGCTCCTCCTCTTCCTCTGCTGACTTTTCTACCCTGCTGCTATATTTACCTCGAATCTGTTATAAAAACATGTTAAGAGATTATACACCTCATAACGTTATGAAATTTGTGTATAATCATCATTCATAAAATTCGAACATAGCAGAGATTATCAAAAGAAAGAAATTAAGTATTGAAACCGCCAGTAGGCGGCAGTGTTTCACTGTTTTAATGAGTTAGCCACTTAAATCGTTAATTCATCCAATTCGTTCAAAAGTCAGATTAATTTAGTAAGAAAACAAACACCGATGTGAATACTTTTGTCGTTGATAATTACACTATTGACACTATTGAAAAATATACTAGCAAAACAGACAGCTGCTTTGGTAACTTGTTATACTGATAGTTATAGCTAAATACATTGCAATGGATTAGCTAGCTAAAATATATGTGGTGTGTACTAACTATTACACAATATTCTCATACCTCATTCTCAGTATGCTTTATTTTTTTTTGCATCCCTCTCTGACCAGCAGTTAAATATAGTCCGCTGTGCAGCGCTTTCTTCATTTTTGGCGTTAACATTAACCGTGTGCTCTCCCATTCAAACACCACTCGCTTGTTTTGGTGAAAGTGCGACTCATTGGTTGGGCGTTACCAATCGGTTCAATGGAGGGGGAGTATTTTTTGTCTGATTTATTATGACATACTCATATTTGATTAGGAACAAAATTATTTTTACAAAATAAATGAATTCTATTTTTTCATATTATATTTTTCATTTGATCTACTGTGATTTTCATGTTGAAATAATGGGGGGGTTGTAACTGATGGATTTGAATATTGGGGGGGGGGTTACCTCCCCCCCATCCCCCCATAAACTACGCCCTTGGCTGTATTGATTATATTGTATTGATGGAAAGAGTTTTGTGTCCAATTGTGTCTTAATGTTTTTATTTTTTTTGTTTATTTTGTATATTTTTTTGGTAAGTTTTTTCTAATTGTGTGCCTTTGGACCTAAGTAAAAAAACAAAAAACAAAGACCCATCTCTTTTCTCTTTATTTTACAGAATGGCAACTTGAGACAGATTTATATTATACATAAATTTACACATGTATTTAATAATGTAAATATTAGTAATAAACTAAATTGCACTATTTCATGTTTCATGTACCTTATAAATATTGACATCATTACTGTGTGTGTGTATGGGTATACCTAGTACTTTACCTGTCTAGTCTACTTAATATACTATTTTCTTAATAAACTCCGTGGCTATAATTTTTCACAAGTATGCAGTTAAATAGCCGCATCCCTGAAGTTTATGACACACCAAGCCGTTTGAAAATCGGTTGAAAATTGAGCAAAATATAGTTATTTCAACACTACATGCACAATAGACTTTAATGTTATAACTGGACGAGCGGTCCTGTCCTAAGATGGCCGCCGTGTGACGTCGTCGGGTCCCATTGGCTCTCAGCGCCGGTAAGCTATCTAGCCTTTCTATACATGTCTATGATAACGAGTCTTGCCATTTCTGCATGGCACTTAGCTTTTTCTGCAGCAGTTTATTTCTGCTACAAAAGAAGTGACATCGCCTACTACAGGGCACTTAAAGAACTATATCTTGTGCATTTTGCCCTTACTCATCCGAACTTGTCAACAAGGCTACTTTACACGAATACCAGTTCCTTGGCAAGTAGTTATGGATCACCGATGTATTATATATGAGATGAGGACATGACTGCAGCTGCCAATGAGGCCCAAACCAATGCATCCAGTGCAAGAAAGCTTTGAATTTAATTTATCCGTGAAGTGAGGAGTTTAATTTTGGTTTTGGAAAATAAATGTGATTGCTTTCCTCACATATTCCTTGTTTTACACTGGCATGTCTCTTTGACTAGATGCTTCTTTGAGCCTATGTTTAGTATAAGTACAGTTCTTAAGTACTGTTAAAATCAGATAACAATACTTAAGTACCCAGTTTCACAGACAAGGCTCAAGCCTCAGACTAAAATGTGAGTCTGAGCTGTTTCAGCTGAAAGAAACTTGCACAGAAGTTGTTTTGGAATTGGTGACTGTAAAGGAGTGTTTTTCACTGTCTATCTGTACATTTACTCGAGTGTGTTTTCTCAGGTACACTTTACACCGCTGTATACCTGCTGGAATAACAGCATCACTGGCTGACCGTTTAACTTCTCATTTAGACATTACACTAGTGTGAATACTGTGCAGTTTATTTCTGAGATGTGTATACACACTATTGTTCAAATGTTTGGGATCATTTGTTTTAATTAGCTAATGCTTTTATTCAGTAAGGATGCTTCTATGCATTAAACTGATCAAAAGTGTCAGTAATTAGGCTACATTTATACTGTTACAAATACTGTTTTATTTTTATTTTTACATGTGTCTAACTGAACTGTGAAACGTCATTCTCCCGTGTGTGTCACGTAAACGGAGAGCTGGTTTGTGATTGTTGCACGTAAAACCAGAAGTTAGTTCTAACGAGAGAGAAATTGACCGTGGCGTGGGTCATGCAAAACGGCAGATCTATTGCTTGTTATAAAACAAATAAAACCCGAACAGAGCAGCATTTACAAGCCAAAAGGAAAAGCGACAGAATCAATAGTCGAATAATAAAATCTAATAAATCTAGCATGTTCTAACTGTAGCATGCGAAAAGCTTATTGTTATTGTAAAGTTATTGTTAAATTACATGTAGCCTACACCGAACCTCATTCATCTGTGCCGAAGAACATGCACTTTTATTTTTACAATTTATTAATTTAATTTATTAAACTTTGAACAAAAATTACATTTTGGGGCTCTGAAAAGTTTTTTTCTTTCTCTCTCCCATATTCTGTTTTACTTTCCACCAAATTCATGAAAATGCATAAAAAAGTATGTATTCGCAAAAATTTATTAAAATGTTTACAATAACACGAGAGAAAAAAGGAAAAAAAAGAAGTGTTGTCTGTAATTGTTTTCTGGATCTATGATTTAATAAAAAAATCTGTTAATATACTGAAGGAATTAAACATTAACAATTTAAATAATATTTTAAAATCTAATTCAGTGCTTTTCAAACCTGTCATGGAACCCCTGTTAACAGTTAAACATGTTTGTGAATATAAAAATATATATATATATATATTAAAACTCATTCAGTGAGACATGATGCAATGTCATACTTTGTAATCTGTAAGGATGGTATTATTTTAACCCAAGGGTATGCCATATTAATCTGATAATATGAGTGCTTATTGTGCACCTAGTGTGAAATTATCATTTCTACAGAGACAGTGCTGTTTCAGCGTAAGTTGCACAGTATGACTTAAATTAGGAAGCCAGAGTAATCCATATCCATTCACTAATTTAAGCTTTCACTTCAGGTCTGCAGAGAACTGTAATGCATCCGTTTAAGTGTTATTAGCATGCAGTTTGTGTTGTATTCTGTGCTAATTAAAGCTCTCAAAGTGCCTGTTTATTTTGAGGCCTCGAAAACTGCCATTCACGCTTCTGTTGATGGATTTCTTCCACTTTAAACACAGTGAATCACCCTCCTGCCTGCTCCCAGAACACAGTATCAGCTTCACTGCATGAGTCCTGACAGGAACATACTTCAGGGTGTCTTGGAAAGATGGCCAACAAGGTCATATCAACAAGCTGGGATATCTCTTGAACTGGTGTGCAGGAACCTCTCTATTTGTTGTTTAGTTACCAATGTCATTGGACCGGTCATTCAGGTGTAATCTACTGGTTCTTTTAACCTTAAGTATTTTTCTCAAAATTATTTAGAATTTAGTTTTTTAAGTTTTTTTAGTTAGTCAATTTTTTTTGTACAATAACACAATGCAATAAATTTGTTTCACTTAAATTTTTTACAGTTCTTATAGTAATTCTGTGGTGATAATTATTGTGCTATTTATTGTCACAATATATTGGTAAATATTTAGGTCAGATACATTTTAGAACTATTATATATAATTAGGAAACATAGTACAGATCAGTCTTTGTATTAATTTTGCATGCCTTTTTCCTTTTTAAAGATATTTTGCTTTTGTTAGGAAGGGAATATTCTAGGATTTTCTGGAATATTCTGGAATATTTTGGTGCTTCCTGGAACATTCCAGAACGTTGTGGGACAAAACAAATCATCAAGTTTTGGATGACTGACTTTTGCTGACTGTGTATGTTAGACTGTTGTTGTTAGCTCAGTGTTATGTATGTAGCATGTCAGTAATAACAGATTGGTTTCTGTAAGTCATACCAAAAGTTTCAAAGTAACAGCATATATATATATATATAAAATTGTTTCACGTGTATTATTAATATTAGAATAGCCACTAGATGGCGTCATTGCAACATGAATGATCCCTCAGAGACATTTCATTA
Source organism: Carassius carassius (assembly GCF_963082965.1). Lineage (NCBI taxonomy): Eukaryota > Metazoa > Chordata > Actinopteri > Cypriniformes > Cyprinidae > Carassius > Carassius carassius. Next base: position 1,900,010 of record NC_081760.1, read on the forward strand.
CTTCAGATCACTGGTTCTCAATTCCAGTCCTGGGCACCACATTTTTGTTTTTGGTAGAAAAACTTCATCTGTGTCTGTGTAAGTGTGAGATAAACAGCTGTTTAACAGTATGCTTACGGTTATATTAAAGGGGTCATGAACTGCCTTTATTATTTTATACTCCTCTCTGATGGCCACATTATAAATGTATAATTTTTGCACAAAAATATCATCATTTAGAAGAAATAGGCTATTTTCTGTTCTGTTTTGACCCCCTCATCCTAATGCTCTGTTTGAATAGACTCGGAAGTAAACGCCCACTGCTGTGATTGACTAACAGTTGTGTTTGTTTGACAGCCTACATCCTTCACAGATGGACGCTGCTGTGATTCAGGTTAAAAACTCATATCAAGTGATCAGTAATAAGACAAATAGTGACCACATAATAAAAACAGTCACTCACACTTGTGTGGTGTGACATCACTGTCAGATTCAGTATATTCTTTTAGTTTCAATCAACCGTGTGTTGAATTGTGCGTTGTTTGTTAACAAGTTCTTACTGGTTTTTCATTAAAAATATAGTTCATCCACTCTTTCCTAATGTTGGGATCAGAAGGAAGGTGATGCAAAGATTGTCTTTTACACAGCATGGCACTCTAAAACTTGTCTTGTTGTCTTCGGAGCATATTTATCGTTTGACTCTTTAGTTATTTATACTACATGCATGAATCGGTGGGCGGGGCTAAACAGGCAGCGATGTAGAAGCAGGGTTGATCTTCATCTTTCTAGAGTTTGTCGTTTTGGCAGATTGTCTTCGATTTAAGCTGTTTTTAGACTAACAAGAGAGTTTCAGAACTGAAAAAAAGTTGCAGGATGTTTGTATAGTAGTATGACCTCTTATATTTCAAAAGATCATGGCATTTTCTTAGTTCATGACTCCTTTAATATACAGTTCAGCACACAAGCTTTTGTATAAATTCTAATCACATTTTGGTTGTTTGTAATCTAAAACTCCCCCTTGTTTTTTTTGTTTGTTTTTTTTTTACATTCTGCTCTTACATTGCAAGCTCTCAGATGTTTCTTGTGCACTTTTCTGGTGCATGGTTCTTAAGAATCTTGCTTGATTGAACCAGTCTTCCCCCTCTCTCTGTATCTTTCTCTGTTTGTCATTCGTTTCTCTTTGCCCTTGAGGCTGATGCCATGAGGAGGCAGCAGCTGGTACTGGGTGAGAAAAGGCTGTGTGTGTGTGTGTGTGTTACTGTATATAGGTAAATGACCAGTTTGGATAGTCTGGAAACAAGGATGACTTTGTTTGTTCGACTGAGCCTTTGAGATTACAAAAAGCTCCTTGATTAAGAATCCGGATGATGCATCATGTCTGTACTTGTTATGCAATCTGCCCCCAAAATCAGACAGCCATGAAACAGACACGGGGACAGACTGTGCAGTGACATCAGTGAGACACTGGAAAATAAATACGGGCTCCTGGGAGCTTTTGGGTCATGACATGAAGCTCATTTGTTCTCCTGTCTATTAAACATTAAAAATGCTTTTGATACAAATGGTGGATTGAAAACACCTCTTCTAAGATAAGCATGTATACATTTCTGTATTGGTGTTTATTTTATTTTTTCAAGTGATACAGTTTTCTTGAAATCAGAATGAAGAAAATAGGCTCAAAGGAATACAATTCTTGAAAAAGTTACAATATTTTATTTTTGTTATTTCTTCCAAAAAAAGGTCAAAAAGTCTTATATGACATTTTAATGACAAGGTTGTAAAATATTATGTGGTACGACTCACCAAAATGACATTTATGAATTAATCATTCCACGTTTTGTAAAAATTTAATGTTTGTATACTTTTATTTAAATTGTACTTTTAATCATGGTTACAATACATTTTTAATCATTAAGTTTTTTTTTACTTTTTGCAATTTGCTTTTAACCTTTTCAAAACCGTATGAAACCAAAATAAAAGCAAAGATAACACTTCTAAAAATCGTTTAAAACTTTGTTGCTGTAGAAACATTTTATTTAATATGGTAAAACACAAGTAATTAAGAATGAGAATACAAATGGAAAAACACCTAGTGCTATTCGAATCAGTCATGAAAAATAAATGCTTTAAATCAAAATCTTTGAAAAATAGCTAATCTATCCTCGTGATTTCTAATTAAATGTGTTCAGTTTCATGTTTATGGCACCAAATACACATTCTGCATCCCAGTGTCCAGGAGGTTGTAAGATGTACTTCATAATTTGGTGGTCGTTGCAGGTTTGAGCTGAGATGAACACAGACCTGTCTCTTCAGGCAGATTCTTACTCTGAGATTGTTCACCGTCCAGAAACACAAGGGCTGGTCAGTGCTTTAAATGAGTAGGTTTGAGTTCGCTGACTCCAGAGGATGAGAGAGAGATGCTAATTAAATCTAACTCCACCTATGAGCTTCATACTGACCTCATGTGTCAGTCAAAGAGACCTATGGAAGCTGATTCAATATATTTAATTATCTAACGCTGCACAAGTCTGTGATGACTGTATGCCCCATTCCAGATGAATCCCATTGGGCTTGTGATGCTACTTTTGGGTGTTACCTCAACTAGTTTAAATTTTGGAAGTTTTGAAGCCACATCATGCCGTTAAGAAACAGGCTTTAAAAATGAAACAAATCCATTATACATTCTGATTAAAGCAACACACTTGTGAGCTCAGCAACATAAAAAAGCCTTGTACACGGAAGACAACAGAGGTGGATGATCGCAGGAACCTCTCTATAAGAACCCATTTGATTTGCAACATCCATTCATATGCATTATATGCCATATGCCAAGAATAGAAAGAATATATTAGACTTTGTCAAAACATCTAAAAGAGCCGGACCAGTTCTGAAAAGCATTGTTTGGACAGATGAAACTAAAATCAATCACACTGATGGGAAGAAAGAAGCATGGAGAAGGCTTGGAACAGTTTATGATACAAACCACGCAACATCATCTATAAAATGACCCAAAACATACTGCAAAGGATTTTTTGAAGTTAAATAAGTGGAATATTCTGCCTCAATCACCTGATCTCAGCCTGATCAAGCATGCATTTCACTTGCTGAAGACAAAACTAATCAGAAGTAAAATAAGTGCAGAATATTCAGCAGTAATATAAGAACTAAAGCAATTATACATCACCTCTACTGAGAAAGAGAGAGGAAAATGCCTCAAAAACACCTTACATGTTCTTCAAGCCCTTTAGCTCATCATTATTATATCAATAATATATGCTCCATCAGTAAAACAAGTTTTTAATTGAATCAAAGATGTTTGCTTAAGTTGAAACTTTATTAAAGTGTTTGAAATCAAGATCAAGTGGGCTTTAATTGATAGTCTTAAGTTAATGCAGTAACAGGTTCTGAATCAAAATATTTGTGTGTATGAGAATGCCTCATGAATAAAAATCAGATAATAAGTCTAACAAGGTTTGTTCAAGGGGACTAAATCTCTTCTTAATTGGCTCTGTCCTATGAGTGAATGTTCAGACTCATTAGACTGAGTCCAAACACTCTGGAGTGTGTTTGTGAACATAGTTTTTCTTTTCTTTAAATTGTTACTATACGTAATCAGACAATATTTATACTTGCATTTCTAAACAAGCATTTTAACTAGGTTTTAATATGAACAAAACATTTTTGAGTCAGGTATGGATTTAATATTGCTTTTATTGATACACCATATGGAGTATATTTTATTGATGCATAATACTTGCAATATTTGACATTAGAATATTTCCCCCAGAGGTCTATGTAATGAAGAAAAAGTATGCTGCAGTGAAATTTTCATGTGACTACTGGATGCACATTTAGGAAGCTAGTTGTAAATCAATAGAAATGCTGTTGTTTTTTATTTATTATTATTATTTTGCAATTGGAACATTTGTTGTAGTTTCTGTTCACCACAATAGAAGTTTACCCAACTACGGTGACTTCCATTTCTTAGAACCCCTTAAATAAGGAAAAGGTCCTTATTAGAGTGTTTATTTTTCATGTTCCCCATCACTTCATTTGCCCATCATTTTCATGAAGCTGTCATGATTCAAAGTAGGGTTTGTATGGAGGTTTGTTTTTGCCACAAGTAAAAAATAAAAAAAGCTTATTGTGACTTTTCTAAGTTTCTGAGAACTGACAGAAATGTGAGATATAAACTTGTAATACTGAGAAAAAGTCAGAATTGCAAGATGTCAATTTGCAATACCAAATACAAATCCTGAGATACAAAGGTGCAGCTGTTTTTACAGTTTTAATGACAAACAAAATAATTGTGAGATGTGGAATCAGAATAAAAAATCATAAATCTGAGTTTGTATCTCGCAAATCTGAGCATAAATCTTGCCATTCTGAATTGCACATTCATATCTTACATTTCTTTTCTTATAACTTACAGTATACAAAATATGTAGAATTTTGGGAGAAAAATTTGCAGTTACCTCCTATGGGCTTCCATATGTTTGCAAAGCAAATTAGCTCTTGAATTTAATATTTCTGTGAATACTGTCTGAATCTTTTTTAAGTAGTTGATTTCTTGTTTCAACCTCTAAACCCATCTTTTCCACAGTGTTTCATCTCCTTCGGTGTAAAATTGTGCATGGTTTTGTGTAACTTCTGTTTCTCTGTCTCCCACAGTCCTCACGGTTGCTAGAGTAATCACATTATCCACAGAGTGCCATGTGCACAGATGCTGCAGACTCACAGAGCATGTGGCAGTGCAGCTGAGCTTGACATTTGACTCAACTCAACTCCACAATTCTGCATTTACATTTGCCACACTCCATCCGTCCCTGTTGGGCAAGAGGAGACAACAAATTAGCACAGATTCCCAGCAGAGAGCCAATGAGGCAAGAAGAGTGCAGCGTTATTGTGAAATGACACTGGGGCAACAGGGGCATATGTATGTATGATCTTTGTTTCTGTTGTTCTGTTCTTAATGAGGAGGTAAAGATGGAACACATGGTTTAGCTTAATGATGAAATAAACCAATGAATTTGCAGGGACTGGGCAAGGGACAATTTTTTTTTAAATAATTAGTAAAAATAGCAGAACTGGTATTTTGTGGAAGAGGGACGGGAAATGTGTAATAACATTTAATGGTGTGCTCTGGATATGATTAGAATGCCTTTGATCAGCTCTCTGGTAATCCCTTAGCCACTGGATTCTGTGAAGGAGCTCCATAATCTATACAGCTCAGCTGGTTTAATGCTAGAAGACTGTAGTTACAGACTACCGTAAAACACAGTGCACTTCAGTGACTTGATCTTGGCAAAAGTAAAAATGTGTATAATGTATTATGCAGTTCATGCATCTGGGTCAATTTTTTTTCCACATACAGGTTTTTGAGCCAATCACCTGAGTCATGATTTAGATGCGATTCATTGCACTAGCTCCACAGTGAAATTATATCATGGCAACACTGATGGTGACACAAGAAAGTGTCCAGCACATGGACACAGACATGGAGAAATATTGCATTTCATAAGTTTTTCCAAACATGCATGGCTCTCTTTCTTCTGAGAAACACAAATTGAACTCTGCCTTTAAGCGGAGCTATTTTCCCAGTCGAATTTTAAGTCAAGCAGATTTTGAATGCAACTTAAAAAAATAAAATAATTTTAAGTAAAAAATTAAATGTTCCTCAAAGATGAATTTAGCTGTTTTAAAGCCAAATTATGTAATATGTAATTATATGTGCCTATGTGATTTGTGCACAATCAAGGAGTTTTTGTGTGAGGATGGCTGGGAGAATTTTATAAAATATTAATTTATCGAGACAACAAAACCAAAGGGTTTTAACAATTTTAACAAATTTAATAGTGAATTTTCGAGCAAATATTTTTTTTATATAAATTATTATTTGTAGAAAACAGCATGATACACTTGCATGTGCAGCTTAAATTTTTCAGTGTTTTTAAGAATCATAATTAATCAGTAATATCTGTCATGTTGGTTGAAGAGAGCTACTTTGATGGCAAAACAAACAACAAAAAGTACCCTACTTAATTAGTAATGGGTAATAGATTTTATTACCTTTGGTGAAGGATTACATTTTTTAGTCCTTCATGATAAGACATGGTTACTGAAAAAGAAGGCTTTGCTGGAGAGAAGAATACTTGGCCGTAAGCAGGATAATAATGTACTTTTCATTAATGGTGAACAAAATCTGTGAGAGATGTCATGGGATGATGTCACACTGCCAGTTTATTCAAGATTTAAAAATCAGGAGATGAATAAGAGAGAAAAAGTTTCAGACTTGCAGTAATTCTGTCAATAAAATAAAATGAATAAATAAATAAACCATAATCACACCCAGCCCAGTATCTATATGGTTGCATGCAAGTAAAATATATTGCTGATATAGACAAATTGACTGCAAAGCAGTTCCAAAGCTGGCATTTCTATGACAGGAAATACGTTTGGGTATGGGTGTATATTTGGATATGTGTGTGCATGACAGACAGTGTCAGAGATAGTCCCAATTACACTTTCCTCACCTCTAAATTGCGCTGCACTGACCCCCTGAAACGGATTTGACCCTTGGTTATGCAGCGGTCAGGGCTAAAGCTTTCCGCTGTCTTTGACCTTATGGTCTTGCTGACACTTTCATGAAATATAACAGCTGAATGAGCAGAATCACATTCAACGAGGGGGGACACACATCATGAAATTGACTGGCTTTAAAAGTTGATGTATTTGATTTCTTTGACACTATTGGCACCAAACAGAATTACAAAGTACGGCTGTTTCCAAACACGTTTAAAACAAATACACTTCAAACTCATCCTAGTGTTTTCAATTATGGGTGAGTTGAAATGTTTTCCAAGGAGAGGCTCTTAGAAGAATCCTTTTTTTTTTTACATAAAAATATATAGGCCATACTGGTTTCACTCTTATAAGCAAGAGTGAATTGTAGACCCCTAGATCACTGATCGCTGTCCAAAGGGGAATTTGGAGGCCAAGGCAATACCTTGAGCTCTGTCATGTTCCTCAAATAATTCCTGAACAATTTTTGCAGTGTGGCAGGATGCATTATCTAGCTGAAAAAGGCCACTGCCACCATTGCTATGAAAGGATAAACGAGGAAAATGAAAATTCTCTCACCATTTACTAAACCCCATGTCACCCTAGATGTGTGTCTGATCTTTGATAAACTGTAGGCGAGTGCAGGTCCCTCAATGTGGATGCTTCTGAAACCTATCAAAACAAACTCCACAGTAATTCATAAAATTCATTCAGAAATACGGTCCTTCTGCATCTCTGGTTGCACAAATGTTTATGTCTATGAACTATTAAAATGGCATTCAGCAGTGGGCCGGGAAGCAATGACTTATAATTTAAATATTTAAAAAATTGCTATTTTCTCAAACACACCTATCTTTTTTTTCAGAAGACACTTTTTGTCAACTGCATCATACTAGTTTGCTATTGTGAAGCATCAAATATAAGAGACCCATGAACTTGCACTGTATGTGTCACGCCCCTGGACTCATTATGTTGTGTTTTCCTCCCTGTGTTCAATCTCCCATGTTGATTGTCTCACACCATGCACCTGTGTTTAGTAATTATCCCTTGTATTTAAGTTCCTGTCTTTGCGTTTTTCCTCTGTCGGGTCTACATCGTCCATATCTGTGATGTTCCTTGCTCCTATTCTGGATTTCCCTTAAATTAAAAGATTGTTAATCGTGCTCCTTGTCTCCTCTTTCCTTCCATAGTGAAATGTGACAGAAGACCAACCCAAAACAGTTTAAATTGCATGTCTACCCTACCTTTATCCCTAATATTTAAGTTCCTGTCTTTGCGTATCTGATATGCCGGGTCTACATCGTCTGTATCTGTGATGTTTCTTGCTCCTATGCTGGATTTCCTTTGTGTTTTGAGCAATTAAAAGATAGTTAATCTTGCTCCTTGTCTCCTCCTTCCTCCCACGGTCAATTGTGACATTGTGGACTAACAGCAATTAATTATTTTTCTAAGAATCCCTGTTGGTGTTCCAAAGAAGAACCAAAGTCATGCATTTGGGATGGCTTGGGGGTGAGCAAATGGAGAATTTTAATTTTTAGATGGAGTATCCCTTTAAAACTCAAGTGTGTGTAAGATTTTCAAGCATTATATGTGGTATCCACTTGCCACATGTATTTGTGTTATTTGTATTTGAAATGTTGTGAAAAGTGTCAGCTGTTTGTTTTTGCCAGAGGGTTGGATGGATGGAGGATGGATCAGAACTGAAATGTCACCTTTCTTAGAAAACAGGTGTTTGTCCTCCAGGAATAAGTATAAAACTGGCACATCCAATTAATCATCTCTTACCATTTTTAAAATCTGTACACATCCCTCAGATATTACAGTAATCTGTCTCTCACACCTATTTGCCCGTCAATCTCTTTTACTGTGGGCCACACAATGCGAGATGTGATTCAAGTCCATTACGACAGATTGGAATCTCCATCATCCCGTAAATGGGATGTGTGTGCAGAACACAATTTACCCAACACTCCTGTCATAACCCCCCTCTACACATAGCAGCCACAGCTTTGATTGAAATTAATGACTCCGTGTGAAACATCTGTATGTGTTTTTAAAGCAGCAACGGATCTATGGGTAATTACAGTACATGAGGCACAGACTGAGGATGCTGGTAAACGCTGTTGAAGAAATGTTAAACTTTTAGAAGAGTGTGCCATAAAAGCATGAAAATGTCAGTAATGTTTTAGAGTAATGTTTAATGTGTTAACGTTTGTTAACTCTAAGATTCATTTTACATTCTTGTTTTACATGTATGCACTATCTACTTACTAATTATACTAACCCTGAACCTAACCCTAACCTTAACCCACATTAAGTCCAAGTAGTTACCTTTATATTACTCAGTACTTTCTTGTGTAAGTTCACTGTAAGTGCATATACTGTAAAATAGTTAATCCACAAAACTCTCACTGCATTTATTGTGATAATTTCTATGTACACATTTTACACATTTTCAGTTGTATAAACAATGAATAATAGTACATTTATACATGAATAAATGCTATAAAATTAATTGCTGGTTCATGATATTGTATGCATAAACCAATGATAACACAATTAACATTATTATGAAGTGTTACCACGGCATTAAAATGTAAAAAGTGTCTTTCTGGATGTCACACAACAATAAGCTGATGAATCTCTATAGTATATTGTTTTTGTATTAGTATTAACTACTCTAAAAAGGCATCCTCTTGAAGGAGGCCAATTCTAAATCAGGTTATGATTAGATCCTCTGGATGCCAAAGACATCAGTTCTTGTGCAGTTTTGCCACATTACACATCTTTATAAGCTTCAACATTAATATCAATATATACACTAGGTATCCCACTGAAATGAGTGTCTCAGATATGAGTGTCCGATGACACAATGAAACATAATCAGTCGGTATTTATTGTAGAGTCTATATGAAAGTGTGTGTGCAGTGTGGAGATTATTCTATGCTGTGAACAAGATTCTGCTTTTAACAGTTGGCAGGTTACCTGCTGTGGTTGTAGAAAGCAGAAGCTTGCCTTTTAAAGCTCTAACCTCACTGCCTCTCCTTGTGTTTGTGTGTCAGTGTGCGTGTGAGAGACAAAGAGCAGGCATATGCAGAAACCTTATGACTATTCAAACGAAAGATATCTTATTAATGCCCCTTTTGACAATAACTATACCTCAAAGAAAGGCATCATTGTTTAAAATGTAGCAGAAATCATCATTCACATGTATACATTTGGTGAGTCAAGTGTTCTGCTGATCATTTGCTTTAAATTGGTTATTATATAATCATCTGCCAACCCTCATGCTATGAGAAAATTGTTTTGCTGGCATGCAACAAAAGTTATCACTTATTAATATTGTTTTAGCAGTTGGTGATCACTGTATGTTAAGTTTAGGTTCAAGTTGATGTTTATAAAAAAAGAAAGAAAAAAGAAGGGGTCTGAACCCTTGTTTCCTTGAAATGTTAATTATACCACTAACACATATTACACTTGTGTTATACTTTTCCCCACTGGTTGTGTCTTTACTCGCCTGAAGAAGTGAGCCAGAACCATAATTAGTGTCACCCAGAAAGGTTTTTGGTGTTAAGGGTGCTCAGGTTCCTTGACAGCCTTTTTAAAACGACATTAAAATAGAATCGTTCAGTAGATATTAAAAAGTAGATAAAGGGAGGACATTTTTTTGGCAGGTATACAGTATGTGGGTCAGCAACTAATCAAATCAAATCAAAAGTTGTGGATTGATATTATTTAATGAACTTGAAATAACACTGAACAGTTGTATTTTTATTAACTAACATTAACAAAGATTAATACATAATGCATTGCTCATTGTTAGTTGCATTTACTAATGTGACCTTATGGTAAAATATTACTACAATATTTCTAAACGTTTTAATCAAAGTTGGAATAGACTTTCAATGGAGGGACAGAAATCTCTCAGGTTTAATAAAATATATTCAATATAGTCTTATGGATTTGGAACAACCTGATGACAGAAACTATAACACAGTGTTTATTTTTAGGTGAACTAACCCTTTAATGATTGATAAGGCAAGAAGTCGTAAAATGACCTATACCTTATTGAAGCTGCTGATAATAATCATATTTTTGAGTCCTGGAGTCCCATATGAGACTGTATCACTGTTCTCACAGATCCCTGCACTGCATCTGAAGATTACTCAGCCAGGAATACATTAAATGATATAAGTGCATACTATAAGAATATTGTTATTGCCTAAGTATGTGAGCTTTAAAAGGTGACGTGTGTGTTGCGTGTCAATTCTCGCGCTTCATCGCTTAAAAGTTTACATGGAGTCATCTACAGTGTACTGTCATTTGCTTTCTTGTTGTCACGAAACATGTTTGCAACAGCCGCGTCTCTTTCTCGTTAAGACATACGTACTGACTTGATGAAAGGCTTAAGCGCGCTTCAAACGTTAGCGCGCGTAATCTGACCGGAGTCTGTGGACGGGCTCGCGCTTTTCTCGGCGCACTGGAGTACATTGCCTTAACGCGAGCAAAACATTTGTCGATGATTGAGAGACGGCTGCTGAATGCTGAGAGAGAAAGAGCAAAGCCCGGAGCACAGAGAATAACCCTGGGCTAGGGTAAAGCACCACAGCGCCCGTCCTGGAGAGTGCACTGGACATCACTGTGAACCTTCACCCAGGACAGAAAGAGAGAGAGAGTAATGGTCTTCGTGATGGCATCAAAGTGGCTTATTTGTTTCTGCCTACTTTGGCTCTGCGTGACAAGTAAGAGGCTATTGCATACTTGTATTTAAATAATATTTATTATAATGGTTTGTCAAATAGCCATTAGTAAAATATTCAGAAATAGCAGCACGCAAAAACTAAGCATGAGTATTTTTTTTTATTACTGACATTGGTAACATGGTGTTAGTCTCTCTCTCTCTCTCTCTCTCTCTCTCTCTCTCTCTCTCTCTCTCTCATAATGGATGCATGCGTTCATGTGGGACACATGTGCATAGTGGAAGACTTGTTGATTAAGTTTATTATGTCCAATGTTTATTAAGTAGGTCAAATACTATTCTTTGAGTTTTTGTGCTTCTGAACTTCAGGAAAGTCATAGTTATTTTTTACAGTTTGAATCCTATGCTCTGTAAATCTACATATTGCTCCAGAAGACTTGAATTATAGTGCCTGCGTTATAAGAACTACTTTTGATGCTTTATTTTGTTTGGTAATTGTTGAAGTTAAACGGTGCTTGGTCCCCATCCACTTTCATAAAAAAGAGCAGCATGAACATTCTTTTAACTATTTCTGTGTTCCATGCAATTTTAATTAATTAATTAATTTTATATTCAATGTTTATTATTATTATTATCTAACTACATGTCATGTGTCTGTGTAGGGTTAGACAAATATATTATTATATATAAACATTTAAGGCACCTGTGTATAAAAGTATTTAAAGTTAAGATGTTTTTTTAGCTGGATTATTCACTTATAAGTTGCCATATGACCATAGACTTTTTTCATATTTCCAGTTTTGGAATGTGGAAGTAAAGGAAGTATAAATAAAGGTTAATTGAAGGCCTTAACAAATGTCATTAAAATATTCACTGTACTCTAACAGCAAAATATAAAATGTAATATTAATGTAAAAAAAAAAATTGCTTGCTATTTTTTTTAATAATGCACAAAGCGCTATAAAATTGTTATAAATGTACAATAAATAATATACATTTAGAAAGAAAATGTATTCTGTAGTTACATGCTAAATTAAATCAAACATCACCAAACTGTTAAGAGTCCAGAAGTTAGATTCTTATATTGAAATTCTGTAGAAGCCTTGATTTGGATTAATTTCATAACAAGCATCGTGGTTATTTTTCAGAAATATTGGTGATATTGTGATTACTAGTGTCCACAACCAGGCAAAAGCCTATCTTAAATATCTTAAAATGATCAAATATATATGTAATAGATCCGAAAATGCAGGATTACGATCGATGTGCAGATATAACCTGGGATAAGACCTATACACAATGTGAGGGATGAGAGCACTTAACCCCCACTAACATCCATTAACATCAGAGCAAGCTTTACAAAAACACACAACCTCTTCAGAAGCAGTTCAGTCACATGCACAAAAATCACAGCTCAGCTGAATAGCCTCAAACACACACACATAACATGGTAATTGTAGCAGTATGATATCTTTCATCTTTGTTATCAGCTCTTTCAAGAATTGTTGTGCATGTTTGTGTGCATGTCTTTTACTCAGGCTTTCTATCCACCTTAGTTTTCCAGTAAGAGCGGGTGTGGCCATTTGTAAATTTTATGAGTCTGGCTTCCGGTGTCCTCCGCTTCCAGCTATTTTTAGCTGTACAAAACAGCTTGTTTTGCTGCTTGAAAAGCAAACAATTGTGTCTTAAAATGTTATTTTAATGTATTATCTTAATCGTGAACACACTTGTTTGTAGTGCAAACAGTTTTACTGTTCAATGCATGTTGTTATATTCTTCTCGTTATTTCCCTACAGCAGCTAATGAACCAGAAGTCTGGCACATTCACAGAAAACATATTTTTCTTACTTCCCCGTTGAAAAATAAGGCAGAAAATGTCTGCACTTAAAAGTATAAACCTGCATTAAAAATGTGTATCTGAAGAGAAGCACCTAAAGAGATACAAGGACTCTCACTTAATGTACGAGTAGCACAATTTGGTAAAAGAAAAGGGTCTACAAGGCTCAAAAGTAAATATGAGCACACTATTGACATCAAGAAAGTAAAGATCATCACTCTATTTTTTGTAGTATGATGTAAAGTCTGGCTAACAGCTTAAAAGACAGCAGCAGTGTCATGCCTTATGGATCAATAAATTATAAGTCAAAAACACTGTATATATTATGGCAGTTGTGGCCTAATGGTTAGCCAGTCAAGCTGGTAACCCAAAGGTAGTGGGTTTGAGTCTCAGTAGCGGCAGCCTATGTGATGTGCAAATCTGGGTAAAAGGCTATTAAAACTACCTGTGTCAACTGGTTTATGCTTATGCCATTATGACCTTACTCTGATAAAATTAAACAGATTAGGTTTGAACATGCCAACGTGCATTGTCTAAAATGTAAAATATGAAATGTTTGTTTATTTATAAACATTCCCGTCATTTTATAAGGAGATTTTGGTACTCTCTGTTACTGCATTTGAATCCACTGCAGCTCATATAGACAATGAAAGAATGGTAAATAAATAAATCAATAAAATTATATTAGAGTCAGATGCTGCTGCAGATGTTTTGTCTGTCTGATGAAGCATTAAGCTAGAAATGGTGGTAACACACAGATGGGTCTGAGATTAGAGATACTAGGTCAGACACACATATATAGTCACACACTGATGGTCTTTCCAGAGGCTTTTGCTTAACATAACATCCTTGAGCACTGAGTTACACATAAACACACACATAAACTGATGTGAAGTGGATCAGGACCTTGCTTTGCTTAAAGGGACAAGCCATGCAAAATGACTAAAGCTCAGCATAGCCACAGAAGCTCAAAGGTGTGTGTCTTCCTGTGCAGAACAGATCCAACTGAGTCTGACACACTCTTGGATTCATGATGTAAACTAGGTGTGTGTGTGTGTGTGTGTGTGTCAGTATTCTGTTTTGAGAGGAGGAGCGCAGTCACTGGAGATCTTACATGGGTGGGGAGGAAATGACGTGTGTGTGTGTGTGTGTGTTGCTACCGGCTTGGCAAGTCATTGTTTTGCCATGTCATTGGCACACCCCCTCCACAGCATTGGTGGGCTTATGAGTTATGATGGAATAAGATGCGGAGAAAAATGATTCTGACATGTTTGTGTTTTTTTGCTCTGCAGTGAAAGCAGATTACATGCAGCTTAGCAGACACCTCTGACCTTTTCACGATTTTCTCAAAAGCTCCAGAACTATAAGAAACTGTAGGAGATAGCACTGCTTTATATCTTTAATGTCTTTTGATGATTTGATGTTTGACATTTAAAGACAATTTAAAAGATTTTGGCAAACAGACACTAGATGCAAAGCTAGAACAGTCTAGAAGGGATCATATAAAACAAGATTATTGGAGTATGTTAACAGAAAATACTTTCAGATTTTCATCTTTATAATTTCACATTTAATACAATGTGTTACTTGCCATTTTTGAGTTAAATTTGTTTTTACACCTTTTTTTAATGTCATTTTTCTTCTGATGTGATAATTCTTCTCTAATTCTTCTTCCTATTATTATTATTATTACTTTGGCAAATCAGTCATAATTTAGTTCATTTATAGTAATTTATAAATAAAGTGAACACAATAATCTGCTCTAAAATGTGCAGCTCAGACTCACATTGATCACAAAAAAGTCACAAAAATACTTTCTTTTATGTTCTAGCTAACACACAGTCATACTGTACTGCACTGAAAAGTTTATATAGATATAGATGTATATTAGATATAGATATATAGATTTTACACAGACATTGCCAGTAAATTTCACAAACAATTCCTAATAATATGACACCTTTAATAGAGAAAACATGTATTGTTTGTGTTTGTGTATTTTAGGGTCTCTTGCTGCTGATGCTGAGGAGAGGCTGGTAGATTTTCTGCTCGGGCCTGAGCGTTACAATAAACTTATCCGTCCTGCGGTCAATAAGAGTCAGCAGGTCACTATTGGCATCAAAGTCTCTCTTGCACAGCTCATTAGTGTGGTAAGTATGTCTCATATGCACACAGCAAACACAAAATATTCGAGAAGAGGTGGGCAGCTAGAGGTCTACTGTTTCGCAGAGTTTAGCTCCAACTCTAAACAAACACACTTGCTTGTGTGATTTATTATATGTGATATCAGCATCATAAATATATAGGCTACAGTACAAACTCATGACCCTAACCTATACTGTATAAACCTTTTTTAAGTGACTCTGGGTAAGAGTGTCTGCTAAATGTCTTAAATATAAATGTTAGATACATTTCTGTTTAAAAGTTTTAAGTCTTCATTGTCACATGATCCTTCAGAAATCATTTCAACATGCTGATTTGCTGCTTTTTAATGAACTGTAGATAGCGTTGAAGTGTTTTTCGCCCCCAGAATTCTTTGATGAGCAGAAATAAAAATACTGAATATAAATATCAGTTTCATTCTGACTCAACTTTATAGCTAATATTTAATATTTACATTTTTTTTAAATATTTGATATTTCAATAATTAACATTTAAGGCATTTTGCATTCAACCGTGTGAGTGTGTGTATAAATGGTGCATTTGATGTTCATGTCACAAGCACACAATTGCATTAGAGCCGTGGTGCAGCAGTAACATGCCTGTGACACATTAGAGACGTAAGGTCATTCACACTGACAGGTGAAATCACATTGACACTCTGTTGTAACCAGGCGCAGTGCCACACAGTGACAAGTGACAAAACAATCTGTTACTATTTTTGTCTTGTTGCACTGTGTAGCCCCGCCCTCTGTGGAATCTCATTTGTTCAGATCTGTGCTTCACAAAGCTGTAAATTAGAGCAAATCATTCAGACTGAGTTTCACATGCTTTAACCCTTTCGTGTCATTTCTAGATAGAACTCAGTGTTAGTGCTCACATGGTTGATGCATCTTGTGTCATGTCCTGATCTCATCATAACCCTGTCACTCCACCCGATTATTTTCTATTCACTTTTCCGCTGTTACATGCAATGTTCTGCTCTTTTTATAGAATGAGAGGGAACAAATCATGACGACGAATGTGTGGCTGACTCAGGTGAGCTCACCTGCTATGCCTGTGCTCTCATCTGGATAGTGTTATAAAACACAGTCTAATCAGCTGTCAAACACATGAGTGCATTTACTGCGTGTGTCAAATTTGAGTTGTAATTCAATTATAGTTCATTTCTAAAAGTGAGGGAAAATCCTGTTTAACCAAGTGAATGCATTTAGCTGTTCTGTTAAAAGTGTGCTTGGCAGCAATTCTGGTACATTGTCTAACCCACATTGAAAAATTTGAACCACACTTTACTCTCTCTGTAGGAGTGGACTGACTACAGACTGGTGTGGGACCCGAATGAGTATGAAGGCATCAAAAAACTACGAATACCATCACAGCACATCTGGCTTCCTGATATAGTACTCTATAACAAGTATGCTATAACTGTGACCAGTACATTTATATATCATTATCTACTGTCTATAGATATATATATATATACTGATATATAAGCACTGTAAGTCGCATTGGATAAAAGTGTCTGCTAAATGCATAAATTTATAGACTTAGTTTGGTATCAATAAGAGTTTTAATTTCTTTTGAAGGTCTCTTCTGCTCACCAAGGCTGCATTTATTTGATTAAAAATTTCAGAAAAACAGGATTTTGTGAAATAATATATATAAAGGAATATGTTATTGCTAAGTCAAACAAATAATTTATAATTGAAATTAATATTTAAAAGTGAAAAAAATTGATTTATTAATAAAAGCATTCATTTCTAAAAAAATAAAATAAAGTACTGATAATAGTACTGACTCTATATTATAATGACAATATGAGGTTAATATGTATGATTTTCTATTGGCTGAGTAGTTCAGATGTTTATTTTCACTGATCACACACCACAAAATAATTTTTTTTTTATTTTTAGCAATTTATTTTATTTAGATTTGCTATAAATATATGATTATAAATTATATGTAAAAAAAAAAAAATATATAACAACCTCATTGTTAAGCACTGATACATACTTTCATTCAGTATAGTTATGCACTTTTACATGTGTATCATAATGTTTGATAAACTAATGTTTTATTTGGAATAACTTTGTTTTTGCCGTTATTAGTACCACATTAGTTAAATTTTTGCAGCTTTTTTCAGTTCTTATTAAGGCCATGGGATGTTGTGAGACCTGATGCAGAGCAGTGTTTAGTGTCAAACACAATACAACAAGCAAACTGTCACTGTTACACAAGACTGGATAATTATGCTAGAAAGTTGCCAAAAGTAAGAGTAGTCTCCCTTGTTGCTGTTGTTTCATGTCGTTCACGTATATGGTCTTGACAAAGCTCAGAAGAATAAAGAAAAAAATAAGTATGACTAGCAAAATGTTTAAAGTGTTTGATTTAGGTCAGATGGTTGTTCGTAGTGGAAGCAATATGTGTTATATAACCTCTATTTTAGTAGATAAAAATAAAGGATGCACTTACGCATGTTCATTGCTTAAATGGCTAAATTTGGTGGGATGAGACTTTAGTTAGCTTACGTCTAGAGACACTGGCGCATCGAATCCTTTGCTTAAATAAGCATTGAATTTCTATGATAATTTTAATTGAAAAGCTGTACACTAATATTTTCAAGGGCACAGAGGGAGAGAGATCCTGGATTAAAGATCTGTTAATTAATGCATACTAACCAGGAACTGTGTGTGAAGAGGAGGCGTTCTCAGCATCTCATATTCACGGGTTTTTCAAAACGGGGGCTATGATTTAAGTTAACCACACACACACACACACACACACACACACACACACACACACACACACACACACACACACACACACACACACACACACACACACACACACACACACACACACACACACACACACACACACACACACAAATTTAGTTATTTAGAAGATGCTTTGTCCAAAGTGACTTACAAATGAATACATTTATAATTATATACCTAACCTAACCCTAGAACGCCAAATTTGATATTAGTTTAATTTTCAAGAAATCAAGAGATTAACAATTATTTTAAATAAAAAATGTATGAAATTAACACATTAATTTGTTTTAGAAATTGTTGTTATTTAGAATTTTTTTTTTAAATTTACATAAATTGTTTATTTGTTCTTTATAATATATTTGCATAAAATACAAATATATTTTAAATAAAAAATGAATGATAAATAAATAAAGTAAATAAATATAGAATGCATTTAGAACTGCATACATTTTCCCAGTGTAACTCCCTTTTTGTTCTTTAGGAATACACAGAATACAGTTTATTGATATTCATAATATTCATTTTTTCTTACAGTGCTGATGGTGTATATGAAGTATCATTTTACTGCAATGCCGTAGTCTCCAACACTGGGGATATTTTCTGGCTCCCTCCTGCCATCTACAAGAGCGCCTGTGCTATAGAAGTCCGTAACTTCCCTTTCGATCAACAGAACTGCACGCTTAAATTTCGCTCTTGGACCTATGACCGCACAGAACTCGATCTTGTCTTGACGTCTGATTTTGCCAGTCGTGATGACTACACACCCAGCGGCGAATGGGATATTGTTTCCCTCCCTGGCAGAAAAAACGAAGACCCCAATGACCTCACATATCTGGATATCACATACGACTTTGTGATTAAACGCAAACCTCTCTTCTACACGATTAACCTTATCATTCCATGCGTCCTCATCACGTCTCTTGCAATTCTGGTTTTCTACCTCCCTTCAGACTGTGGAGAGAAGGTGACACTATGCATGTCGGTTCTTCTGGCTCTTACTGTGTTTCTGCTACTGATATCGAAGATTGTTCCACCAACATCATTGGCTGTTCCATTAATAGGAAAGTATCTGATGTTTACAATGGTGCTGGTCACATTTTCTATTGTGACGAGTGTGTGTGTGCTCAACGTGCACCACCGTTCTCCATCGACACACTACATGCCCGAGTGGGTCAAGTGTGTGTTTCTTCATAAGCTTCCTACTTTCCTTCTGATGCGACGGCCTGGAAGGTCTAATGTACGGGAAAGGTTTCGACGGAAACACCAGCGAAAATCATTCTCATCTCATCAGGATGGAGACTCGTTCTTCTTAAGTGATGACCCTGGGCGTGTGTGTGGGGCCTGGAGGGTCGGTGAACTCCCTGAGGGGTCGGAGTTCAGGCAGAGAGTGAAAGTCAGGCACGACCAAGATGTGGATGAGGCCATAGATGGTGTGAGGTTCATTGCTGAACATATGAAGATTGAGGATGACGATGAAGGGGTGAGATGTGGTTTTGTATTTTATTGACTGATTGACTTCATCGATTTATTTATTACTGAGTTTGAGTGGATTAGAGTGAAGTTTTAGTAAATCAACAATACAGCACAATAACTATTTTAGGGAAGTCGTGGCCTAATGGTTAGAGAGTCGGACTCCCAATCGAAAGGTTGTGAGTTCGAATCCTGGGCCGGCAGGAATTGTGGGTGGGGGGAGTGCATGTACAGTTCTCTCTCCACCTTCAATACCACGACTTAGGTGCCCTTGAGCAAGGCATTGAACCCCCAACTGCTCCCTGGGCGCCGCAGCATAAATGGCTGCCCACTGCTCCGGGTGTGTGCTCACAGTGTGTGTGTGTGTGTGTTCACTGCTCTGTGTGTGTGCACTTCGGATGGGTTAAATGCAGAGCACAAATTCTGAGTATGGGTCACCATACTTGGCTGAATGTCACTTCACTTTCACTTTTTCACTTTCACTATTGATCTGATGAATCTTATGGGTCAGTTCTTTTGAGGGAATCAAAAAACATGCAGCACAACCGGTGTGATCTGATTCCCGAACAAATGACTCTTATGAGTCGGTTCATTTTAATGAATCAAAAAACATGTAGCACAACCAGTGTGAGCTGATTCCCGAGTAAATGAATCTTATGAGTCGGTTCATTTTAGTGGATCAAACAACATGCAGCACAACCGGTGTGATCTGATTCCCGAACAAATGACTCTTATGAGTCGGTTCATTTAAGTGAATCAAAAAACATGCAGCACAACCGGTGTGATCTGATTCCCGAACAAATGACTCTTATGAGTCGGTTCATTTTAGTGAATCAAAAAACATGTAGCACAACCAGTGTGATCTGATTCAAGAGTTCAAGATGCATATTATGAATTTTTAACAGTACAAATTTATAACATTTTACATGCTGTTTAATATGCAAATTATTATATTAACACTGAAATGTCATAACACATTTAAAGTGTAAACATATATTTATAATTATGCATTATTGGAATCATCACATATTTTGTAAATGAAATCAAATACTAAAAGATGCATATTTGTAATGGTAATGAATATTTAAGTAGGTTTAAGTTTTTTTTTTTTTTGGTTTGCAGATCATTGAGGACTGGAAGTATGTAGCCATGGTGATTGACCGTCTCTTCCTCTGGATTTTTATCCTGGTGTGTGTCGTCGGCACACTCGGACTCTTTGTTCAGCCTCTCTTTCAGAGTTACAACACCCCCGTGGCAGAAGAAGTGTGAGTCACATCTTTCTCTCTCTACTCCTTCTCTTTTATTCATGATAGAGGAGTGTTTGGAGGCAAGGGCCTTCCAGAGTTTTATAAACTTCTGCATTTAACAATAGTGTCACCTTCGATGTGGAAAAGTTACTGATGCATCTGCCTCTCTCTGTCCTTCCCTGCCTTTTCCCATCATATTTTTCTCTTTCCCATTTGCAGATATGGGGATTTCTAAAATATCTGCTGAGTGATCCTGTGACTTTGGGGCATACCAGCTTTGACATATCACAAACACGAATCCACATTAACGTTCAGCAGAACAGAACCATTGTGGGTGCGAATTCACTAAACTGTAGCATTAGCGTGTGGTGTTTCAGTGCAAACTTATGAATTTTATTCACCAACCACCCGCAATACAGTTTAAGTAGCACAGTGCATTTGAATTATTTTTTTTGAAAACCTCCTTTCTATGCAAATTAGGCTTCTTATAGCATGTGTATTAACGTTGCGCTATTATCGCCCACAGGAAGTTGGCTGTAAACACAATTGTATGTAAAACAGATACCTGTTTACATTTTCTACTGATCGTGGTAACAGTAAATTATCAAATGATGATTAATTGGAGTAGAGTGTTATAATCAGCCGTAAAAAATGCCATTACTCAATTTGCATAATTTCTTTAGATGCAGATAAACACATTTGCTGGTTCTGTTCCTTCTTAGTGAATTCCCTATGTGTGTCACATGACAAACAGTCTCAAAGCTATAAACCAATGATCCTGTTTCTTTAATTAAAGGTGCTGTATGTGATTTTTTATTATTATAGTAAAGCATACAAATACCATAATTGATTTGCAGATATTTAGGAAACATGCTTTGCAAACTTGTTTCTCTGAAAAGCAATGCTACAGTCGGTTAATCTACTTTTAAATGTGCATTCTGTGTCAGAATGTCTGTTTTTGTTTTGGTCTGTGTGATTCCTCATACAGTCAGGGAATCCAGCAAACAAATTGGGTCAGAGATCACAGATTCTATCCAACCTAAAAAGCTTTGGATCCAACTAAAAATCTCTGTTTCGAGAGGAATATTTAAACATGGATGAATCATCTTGTCAGCTTACATTGTAAGGCTCGCTGCCTTTTTTTATCAGTTGAATTCTCCCTGTCGCATGTTCTCAATCTGGCAACCCATGTGAGCATCGAGTCTGAGGAGGAGGGACTGGAGAAACAATATTTTTAAGCTATATATTTTAACTAATAGCTCAAAATTACATACTGCACCTTTAAGAGTTTCTCATTTGAGCAATAATAGCATAATATTTTAGCTGTCAGCTGTCATCTTTGCAGCCAAATTGTTGTATAACATTTATATGGTTTATGTAGTGTTCACTTTTATGTTTTTTTTCAAGGCACACATTCACTTATATCAAAGAAGGGTTTACAGGGTTTCAAGAGCAGGATTATCAGAGACCTTGATGCAAGAACTAATTTTCTAAGACGTTTTTTCTCCTCCTTGCTTGACCTCATACAAATGCATTGACACAAACTGTAGTTCACTCAGTATTGTTTGAAATGAACGTTTGATTAATGGCTGTAAGTGGTTTTACGGAATTGAAGCACATTTTAATTGCCTTAAAAGAAAGTTTCATGCTGTGATTGATCACTTCACCACCACGAAAGTATGATCAATAGACTTTTCAAAATAAGCATTGCAGTTATAAAAATAATACAATAAATATTTTTTTCCTTCATGTGAGAGCTGTTTTTTTAATTTCTGCATTTTCTTTGTATTTATTTTATTGCACATTCAATATTTATGCTCCATCTTTAAATCGAGAGGGTCCATTTACAAGTACACACAAATGCATTTTTCCTCGTGGACAATCTTTCATTATTGATATTTGGTTTATATATTACACACATATGATACACACTGTGGTGCTTATCTGTTTTAAAGTGTCGATGTGTCTGAGGTATCAACACGTAGACAGAGTTTTACCTTTTTAACTGATGCTTCAGTAACATGCACGCACTGGGTAGCATAATGAATGTAGATGCTTTCGCTAATCTCTCTTCCGACATTAGCATGGAAAATATTCCATTGCTATGGAAACCACTAAGATATGGGTGTGCACTCATTTTAAAGTGGCCTTCCCCATGTAAATCATATTCCCTGTAGAGGGATAAATCCTTCAAGTGGTAATGACAAAAGGTAGAGCTTTATCATTTTAAATACTACCATGAATGTGCAATTAAATAATTAAAATTGCCTTTAATAGCCTTTTTTTGGGACTTCATATGCAGTATATCATTTTACGTGCACAATATTCTTCAAGCATAAAAAAAAAAAAAAAAATTTAAACAAACCCTGTATATGTGTGCGTGCGTGTATGTGTGTATACACATACATTTTCAATTTGAAATACTACTAATAATATAAAATGTGTTCTTACCAGTACTTTATGAAAATCGTTAAATATTCCACAACAAAAAGGCATGCACAACAAAAAGGAAACTTTTCAGAATGTAAGACCTCAAATATATATTAGAAACCATCAATCAGACGACAGAAGGCATGTAGTAGTTTGTGCACAAAGTTTAGATCATAGAGGTAATTTAGAAGGCATCAGAGTTTTATGTATCACATATGAATGCAATGCTTGGATCCCTGCCATGAAGTACCATGAATTAACCATCTGAGACAAAATTGCCATCAGCATTTGAAACAATGAGACAAAGGACAAAAGCGGACTGTAATGCTTCAAAGCTCTCCTCACCTTCACAATTTAGCTTTTCTCTAGAAATTGTAACTATTCTCTGCTTTTTTCACCCTTGAAATGTTCCAAGTGTGTGTGTGTGTGTCCATGAATGACATTCATTATGTAAGTTGTTCATAAATGAATTAGTCTTCTTTAGAGTCATGCTTATAGTATTCCTCTTCACTTCTCAGTGTTGAAATAAACATTATAATGTATTGTTTAAATATCTGTTATGTATTCATAGCATCTTGAGGAGCATCACAAGAAGCTGTTATGCATTTAAACTGATCTTAATTTGACTCTCTAAAAATTATTTGAAATAAGGAGACAATTAGAGCGATATGAGAGACCTGTGGCCGTGAAATAAGAGGAATGAAAGAAAATCCATAAAATATGTTATTTGTCAAGAGTTGAGAGCTGTCAGGCCTATTTATATATTTATTTTTTTATTTGCACATATATTTTCAGCTGCCCATAGCGATGATATCGGAGGAAAGATTTAACATGGTGGAAACTTCATTGCCTCAGCAGAGATGGCTGCTGTTGTCTGCAATGCTGCTGATCAGCAGAAATGTCCCTCCATTGCTTATAGCGTGCTGAGATATCGATGTCTCTCATATTTACTGTCAGATTCTCAAATATGCAATGGTGCATTTAGAAATGTGGAGAGGAGGGATGCATTTGTTTGCTTTCAATACAATAAAAGCGATGATGATATAATAATAACAAATAATACATTTATTTATGCTCAAATAAAGTGTTTATTATCTAAACATAGTATAAATTTGTGTGTGTTGGGGATATGACCTTGAAACAAGGTCATACTTTTTTTTTTAGGAATTTTAATTTTAATTTATTTATTTTTGACTCAATTCACAGTTAGATTTTTATATTATGTTTGCGCAATTAAATTGTTATCACTTGCAATAGTTTGATCTAATAGCTTTTTAAACTATGTTTGAAAATATACTCTCACAAAGTATACAGAAATGTCTGTAAAAATACAACCAAATGTAAACATAGATAGATGATAGCTGATAGAAAATAGATAGATGATAGAAGGAATTAAAGACTCTGAAAAAAAAGTTCACAAAGCCTCCAGAGCCTCTCTTTAGATTATTCCAGAATGTTTGCTTTGGTCGAGTATGGCATTTCTGTGCTTGTTTCGCCAGAATTATCAGTGCAAACTGCTTGGCCCTTTAGTCAAACCAGTCTTCTGCAGATTTGCCAGACGGCTCTTTGCCTGTTGTTTTGCTGTGCTTTTACAGCTGGAACATTGCCCATCTCAAAATGTTGAGAGTGTGAGAGAGAGAGGACGAGAAAGAGAGAGAAAAAAGAAAGCATGGGACAGAAAAAAAACTATAAATACCATTAGAAAGAGGTAATCTGAGAAGTCTATGCAACACACACACACATATAATTTCATTAGCTTGTGAGTCTCTCCCAGATTTCTCTCATTAAATATTGTCTTAAGGTCGCACGTCCCCGGAGGCATATGGAGAGACTGTGCATGCGTTTGATCACTCTAACTGCCATTGAAGATTAAAAATAACACTAACCACACACAGCTGTCATTTCAAAACAGCACACAAGGACTCCTTAACACTCTGTTAGGACTCTATAGTCTACCATCACAAGGTCAAATTTACAGGCTTGCTTTGATTGGATAATTGCTGCCCTCTTTGCTGCCCTTTTGCTGCTCGATTGAACCCCCCCAACCCCCCCGCCCAAAAAAAACCTGCTATTTTAATTCAGTAAGTATTATGTACTAAAATTCAAAATTATTCTTGTCTCCATTTAAATGTCATGCATACTTAAAAATCTCACTATTTCAATAAAGTTGTCCTCTGACAATGTTTCTAAGATTTCTACTAATATAATTTCCACATCAAATACGCAGAATTTATGCATCATAAATGACCATTTTCACACCTTTGGCATAATTTGACAAAGTTACATGTTGATTGTAAATTGTATAAATTGTTTTTACTTGTAAGATGTTTTTATACAGTAAATCAGTTTCATTGCAAATAGTGCTATAGCCTAGTGTAAATAAAATTAATATATGTAATATATTTACCATAAAAAATTTTTTTAAGTTATCATATTTTAAGATTTAATGTCAGAGTCTGTAACAGAGGGTGTAACAATAAAATCTATTCAAAAACACACTTGAAAAGTGCAGAAGGCGAAATTTGAAAACGTGAAAAAAAAAGAAGTTTTAAAATGTTGTTGAAATTACATATATAAATGCCGGAAAGTTAAGAAATACTAAATGTTTTGCTCAACTACTGTAACTACGCTCTCTTCCTCCTTTAAAGAGATAGTTCACCCAAAAATCTGTTATCATTTACTGACCCTCATGTCATTCCATATTGTCCACAGAAAAAATTAAACATGTGTTGGTGGGCATGAGGGTAAAAAATGACATCATTTACATTTTTTCATGAAGGATACATTTAAGATGAGCTATCCCTAAAGATTCCTTAGATTTGATTTACTAGACAAACTCATGCAAGTCACTACTCTGTAAACTGTATATAGGTATACAGAGACTCAAAGATCACATGTAGTCATTTTTAAAGCTTTATCTATTGATTATAAAACTTATTTATATTACGTATTATCTGTATACATTCTCAGAAAAAAAAGGTACAACAGCTGTCACTGGGATGTTTTATAACTTTATGTAGTTATATGTACCTTTTTTACATGGCGGTATCACCCCAGTGACAACTTTTATGTACATTTATGTATTTATGTTTATGTTAGTATATTTATGTACACTAAATCCTTATATTTAATTGTTAATTGTTTAATTGTTCACCCAAAATGTGTCTGTAGGAAACAAATCCATCATTTAGGTATTTTAACTGTAATCTCTGGTCAAATTACTAGTCCATAATCCATAATAATGCTTCCTCCAATGAAAATTGTTCTTTCACATAAAATTTATGCACATATTTGTTTAGTCCTGTTTTCACTCGTAACTGGTGCTTGATCTGTACATATATCTCTCCTGATTCAGGTGAGACGACATTTTCACTGTAGAAAGCAAAATATATCAGTTGTTTGGACTCTCATTCTGACGGCACCCATTCACTGCAGAGGATCCACTGATGAGCAAGTGATGGAATATTTAAGACAGTTTGAGTCACACCTGTTATTAAATATAGATTTCAGTTCCAAATACTGACTCTCTGAAAAGTAAACAGGTGAATATCAGTAAGTAACTATTAAGAGTGCTTACTCTGAGTCTTCCAAAAGATCATTGCATTTACTAAGATCTTGTCAGGAGCAACTGGATTTGTTGGTCTTGTCAGAGGCTGTGAAGATGGTCTCTACTTTGCAGCAATGCGCCATGTTTCGTGATTCCAGATATTCACGTTGAACAATAAAAGCACTCAGGTACAATCATCTAGGTTTTGTAGATGTTGAAGTGAATAATTCACAAGGCCATAAAAGTCCTATTGGGGAATGCAACTTTATTTTTCTATTTTTAATATGCGTTTGAAGATGACATTCCTGTTCTAAAGAGAGAAGAAGCTTTTAAAAGAGTATTTGGGACATGGCAGGGTGGATGGAGAGAGGAAAAGCAGACACACAGATTTGAGAGAGGAGAGTGAGACATTAATGGCTCTGTGACTCACTATGTCTTGCTTTTAGGACGCCATGAATTAAAGATGGAGAAAAGAAGAAAGGAGGAAAGAGAAAAATCATGGTGTGATTTTAGTTTTATGATGGACACATCACCTATTCACTCTGTCCGGATTTAACATATTTTTATACAGATTATATACCAATATATATATATATATATATATATATATATTTACATACATAAATTTTTTATTTAAAGGTGAGGTCTAATGCTATGTTGAGTTACTGTATTTATGCTGTTAAAGAATGCTAAACATTTTGCAAATGTGTTTGTTGATGAACGTTTTAAAAAACAAGGCACAGTTTGACGCTGGATTTGCACAATGTTTGATACTGAAAGATGAAGCCGTTCCAGCTATAAAAGATCCCAGTCATGATTCAGAACTGCAGACAGTAAGTGAAACGGCATCAAAATGTCTGTGTTTTGTTGGGAATCGGGTAAGTTCTCATCACTCTTTAGCTCCGCCCACAGTGCGCCTCCAGGAGCTCTGCTGTTTTTTGGAGAGATTCAGAAAGCTGTATTTTTCTTTTATAAATATGATAAAACTAAAGACTCTTTGGAGCTGTAAAAATGCTATACTTCTATAATAAACATGAGATTGGGTGAAACTGTTTGTGTTATGTCCCCTTTAAATTTAAGTTCACAATTCTGTATTTTTATGTGCTTTTGTCTTGGTTGTTATTATTACTATTTTAATCTTTCTTTTTAGCTTTAATTTATTTTTAGTTCAGTTTCAATTTTAGAACTAATATTGGTTAATTGCAAAAGCAACGTTTTTTAAAATATATATTTTAATTTTAAGTTTTTAATTTAATTTGTATTTTATTTCGGCTTTATTTTAATAAATGGAAATTTATTAATTTTAATATCTAATAATATCTATTTTTAATTTTATTTTCAGTTTTAGTTAAGGAGATAATCCACCCAAAATTGTTAACATAAATTGTTAACAAAACCAAAACATAATTTTGAGTGCACCCTCCCTTAGCAATAACAAAACTGTTAAACTCTAATCTTGATAAACTATATAGCGCTTTTGCATAATGCGATTAGATTTGTGTTGTCAGTATTGTGACCTTAAGATAGAGCTCCTAGGGATGCTGGTTGGTGTCATGTCCTGATCCTCGCTCTCCAATCGTTTCCAGTCACCACTCACTTTCTTGTCTAATTAAAGGCAAAAAGCTGAAAATATAAGTATATAAAGGCAGAAAGCTTAAAGCATCAACACGCCAACCCCAAAGTACTAGTCAGTTTATATTAACAGACACATAAATGCTTCTTCAAAAACAGGGAAAGCTTCATAGACACCGCTTTGACCACAAATCAATGTTTTAGCACCATGGACAGCGGCAGTGCTGTAGCCATAAAATGGTATGATTCTCCCGAAGTATAGAAAACAATACCGACAATTCTGCATGCGTACACAGTGATCCCTTACCAACACACACATTTTCTCTCCTATTTTCCATTTCAAAGCCACAGACAGACCACTTTTTTTCTGCGGTTGTAGTTGCTATTTATCCAAATATATGTATATAAATAAATGTGTTATTTTTGTACTGCAGATTAGTACGGAACAGTTGATTAAATTAAATGACATTTATATAATCACAAACGGTTTTATAAAATTTTGTTATGAGTGATTTTAGTAATGGGGATGGGGTAAAAATTAAGAAGACTGATATTTACATTTTAAGTGTACTACTTATATACATATTTTGCTGAAATAATTACCGAAACTAAATCTAAATTGAAATGAAAATAAGTGCATGAGGGAAAAGACAAAAACACATGATTTAACAAACAATTGTGTAAAGACTGATACATGCCTTCAAATTGCTGCACCTGCTCCCTCTAGTGTACACACACTCTGAGAGAGAGAGAGAGAGAGAGAGAGAGAGAGAGAGAGAGAGAGAGAGAGAGAGAGAGAGAGAGACCTGGTGCCCAATCAATACTCAAATTAGAAAGATCTTTTTCCAAAAAAAAATTTCAATGAAATCTGACACATACAAACTCCCAGCACTTGTGAAAAGCCAAATTGACAAGATATGCAGAGCCAAATGAGAAGGATTGGGACATGCTATAAATAACTACCTTTATTTTTTTTTATGCGTACATATCTATGATGGTTAATGTTCAGCAATGTAAATCCTGTTATTACACTTATTAAAGGAATAGTACGATGAAAATCTGCTGAAAATGTCCTCATATGAAGGACTTTTTTAGCAGAAACAGTGGTTTAAAGTTAAAATCGTCTATTTGTAACCATAACTTTTCATGTCAGAAATCATTAACTGTTGGACTGGAGTTGGTGTGGATTACTTGTGGATTATTGTGATGTTTTTATCAGCTGTTTGGATTCTGAACTCTGACGGCACCCATTCACTGCAGAGCATCCATTGATGAGCAAGTGATTGAATGCTACATTTCTCCAAATCTGTTTCTGATGAAGAAACAAACTCTTTGACTTCATTAATGGCCTGAGGGTGAGTAAATTTTCAGCAAATATTAATTTCTGGGTGAATTATTTCTTGAAAAGTTTAATTTTGAAACACATACACAGAGAAAGGATAATCCATACAATGAAATCTCCATCGATAAACAATGAGATAAAGACAAAGACCTGGATAATGCAGACTGCTGTTTCATTTAACAAGATTTAGACATGATCATATTTTATTTGTGAGAATGTACACTGCTATTAGCACTTTGACAGACGACATAAACATTATATTTTTGTTCATCCTGCCATTATCCACTTTAGACTTTAAATTTAAAATGTGTATTCCTCTCTCTGTGTATAGGCATTTGCACATAGATGCTGGTAGGTTTTATGGTCTGTTTGCTCATGCACATGTGTTGAAACATCAAAATGTCCCTTTCACAAATACACAGATAAACACAGCCGTTTGATGGGAAAACAACAATAACACATCAACAGCTGCATGCTGAGCCATGCGCGTCCCTCTGGCATATACATGCGTGTTTACATTTAAATGTTAAACATGGATTTACATAAATGATAGCCTTTCATCTTTTAATTCCTGTGAAGTCTTTGTGTTTGCGCTATATCAATACAGTGAGATTTAAACTAAATTTTCATAAATACTCTGTTTTTTTGACGTCAAAGGCCAGACATTTATAATGGGAAGCTAAATGTAATCAATATTCCTGAGGCTTTTCCAGCGGCACTTCGTTAGTCACCTGCTGTAACCTGGAACTGCTTTCAAAACTTGAAACAAAACTTTATGCACCTTAGAAAGCCTCTTCGATGTGCAATTAACAGTAGATAAACCTCCTACACAGGCTACATTTCGGTCTGATTTTCTGTGGTGCCTAGGGTGATATGAAAATATGTTGTAAGTGTTCTTTTGCAATAAAGGGACAAAGGGAAGATGATGTTTTTAAAGAAATAGTAATTAATTCCAGTGACATTTGCATTGTAAAATGCAAAAAAAACTTGTTGTTGCTTAACAAACAGCTTTGGATTTACAAATGATTGAGTAAAACAACCTTTAAGGCAAAGTCTAATCAAAAATTTACTCATACTCCCTCTGTACAACTTTGTTTCTGGAACACAAATAAAGACATTTTTATTCCCTTCCATTATATTTTTTGACTATACAATGGAAATTTTGGTAAGCAAAATGTTTCCATTTATTGGGGGTTAACAGAAGAAAGTCGGTCCTACAGGTTTCTAATGACATGAGGGTGAATTAATAATCATATTTTCCCATTTTTGTGTGATCTATCCCTCTAAAGGTCATTCTGTCATCATTACACTCAATTTCTAAACCTATTTGGCTTTTTCCTTTGTGGAAACACAGAAGGTGAAACATTGAATATACTTAAACGACTTTTTACATGCATTTACATAAAAGCTGAAAGTGTTAAGCCTCGAAAAAGACACTAAGTAGCCTACAGTCTATTATAAAAGTGGTTCAAAGGTAGTCTTCTGGAATCAAAATAGCTAAAATTTAAGTTTTATTCATTGAAAATGTTGGTGCATTGATGAGAAAACGAGTGACTTCTCATTTTTGAGCGAACGGTTTAGAGTCGATCTTAGCAATGATGTAAATGATTCAGAACTGGATCTAAATGATTCATTCACGAAATAGACTTCACTTTCAGACTTTTCATCACACAACGCTATGGTATGGCTTTAGAAAACAGCAAGTGTACATTGACTACCAACATTTATAGTGAGTTTGCAAACTTTTTGAGGATTTGGATCTCAAGTGACCATTCATTTAAACGCAGCCCAACATTTAAAATGATTTGTGTTCTCAGACAATCTTGCAGAACGTGAACGACGTCAAATTGAGTAAACGATGTCAGAATTGTCATATTTGTACAAACAACTATTTAAATAGTGGTATAAAAGAACTTGCAATTGTGCGTCTTATTAATGACACTTGCTTGGAGACACGCGTGGGGAAGGATGCACGTGCCCAGGGGGAGGGACGAAACCAAATGCACCTCACGCGCTTCTTCTGCTCGCGGAAACCACAACTCAACCCAGCCACGCAACCGGGATCCACTAACATCCTTTCTACAGTTTGCTCCTTCTTTTGCGAATTTGTTGCTTTCTTTTGGAAAGGGAGAGACGCTCCCCACCTGCGACGCTCAATGAATTCTGCGTCGAGAATCACTTTGCTTTTTCTTTTAACTGTCCTGATAACGCAAGGTAAGTTCCGCCGTATTCAAGATATTAATACATTTTATGAATGCAGTAACTTTGAAAAAATAAATATATTACTTTCTCTACGTCACTTATGTCCATTGACCTCAATGGTATTGAGATGAAGCGAAAAAAGTAGCCTATAAAAAGCCCATACAATAGTCAGTCGTGAACTAATGGACACTACTGTCCTACCTGTGGACTACTTTCCTTATTAAAGAACATTTTCTCAGTTATCAGGTGTTTGAAAGCAATAGTTCGCCCAAATTGTCATCATTCGCCTTACATTTTTCAAGACTTGACTTACTTTCTTCTGTGAAAACAAAGATTTATTAGGAAGAGTGACAGCCTCAGTCACTATTTACTGCATCGTAGGGGTAAAAAATGAATGGCAACTGATTGTTGTCAGTCACAAATATTCTGCCAACCATACTTCTTTGTTCCACGTAAGAAAGTAAGTTTGAACCACATGGTGGTGAATAATTCATGCCTTCGTTTTTGGGCAAATGATCACATCCCATTTGTAATGCAAAAAAAAAAAAATAATAATAATAATAATGCAACTCAAGTTGATTGTCTTGGGTTGTGCATTTAAATTGCTGATTAGTCTGTTTGTGTACTGTGGTATTGAGTTCGTATCTGTCTATAGGTTAGTGGTTTTGTTTTGATAATAGTCATAATAACATTTTTTTGCAAAGCATTATGTTTTAGTGTAGCCTAGTCAAATCCATTCTTCACGCTGCTGGTGTGCGCGCGGAACGCGGAGTGTCTGGCGCATGTTTGTCTCGCTCTGGAGACGCTACCAGCGCGAAATCCGGCGGCTATTTTATAGCACAATCGTTGCTATATTTATAGCACGGTAGCACAGTTTAGTTTAATCGCTTTAAAGCCTTTCATCGGCAGAAGGAAACCGGTAGGTGAGCCCAGTGGCATTGTACAATGCAATGCGGGTTATTCGCTTCGTTTTCCACTTTCGTCAACATCCGCATGTGCGTCAGAGCAATGAAATATTTAAATTCTTCTCGACTCACAAAAAAGCTGTTTACGTGAAGTTCGCAACAACTACACGATGGATTAAGTGTCTTCTTTAAGTTCTTCCTCTTCTTGTTTGGTTTAAATCTGTATCTAAATAAGAAACACGAGGCTTCACTTTTTTGTCTCTGCCAAGAGTGAGTCACACATTTAGGGGATAAACTTAGAAAAGAGGCAAACACCGCTCGCATCCTATCGAGTTTTCACATTGCTAAATTCCTTATACTCTTCTGAGCTTGGAAAAGAGGAGTTGTCTGAGCCTGTGTTCAGCTTCAGCTGCATGTCATTCTCACTGCAAGCGTTCTTTGCATGCTGGACTGATCACAAGGAGGAGGGAAGAGACATAACATACGTAGATAGAGAAAGAAAGTTTGTGAAACAAACTTTTAAACTTTTTTTTATCACATATACACATTTTTTAATAATTAAGCATGCTCTCTCGCTCTCTCTCTCTCTCTCTCTCTCTCTCTCTTTTTTTCTCACTCTAATATTTTTGTGAACATAGAATAATTGTTTTGTTTTAAATGTAGTACAACCAAAGAAATTCCCATTAAAATGCCCAATTAACAAATACCTTTCAATTCAGTGATTCAGTGATTCAGATTAAGTTAAATATATATATATATATATATATATATATATATATATATATATATATATATATATATATATATATATATATGTATGTATGTATGTATGTATGTATGTATATGTATATATCATAAATATATCATATATTTTTAGTGACAAGTACACATTTCCTTTGCTAACAATAGTATCATTTACCTTAAAGGGATAGTTCACCCAAAATTAAAATTCTATCATCGTTTACTCACCCTCAAGTTGTTCCAAACCTGTATGAGTTTCTTTGTTCTGTTGAACACAAAGGAAGATATTTGGAAGAATGACAGAATCAAACAGATCTCGGTCCCCATTTACTTCCATAGCAGGAAAAAATATATACTATGGTAGTCATTAGGGACCGAGATCTGTTTGGTTACAAACATTCTTCCAAATATCTTCCTTTGTGTTCAGCAGAACAAAGAAACTCATACAGGTTTGGAACAACTTGAGGGTGAGTAAACGATGATAGAATTTTAATTTTGGGTGAACTATCCCTTTAAAGACATTGCTATTGCTATATTGCTAGGCCATTGCTACACTTTCTATGCTATGACTACTCCACAGACCTTTTGTTGCAAATTTTGCTCACACACACACACACACACACACACACACACACACACACACACACACACACACACACACACACACACACACACACACACACACACACACACACACAACCTGGACCTGGAGATAATAATAATATAATGTCTAGTCTGGTGGCTGTGATACTGTATATATAAACCTACCAACGTCCGTTGCCATGATTTTTGGAATGACTGATCGCGAGAGGGAAAAAATGACATTATTAGTCGCATAACATCGGTTAATGGAAACGCCGTCATTTCGCAATAGTTGTTTATCGATATTTAGAAAAAAAAACACTAAAGTTTTGTGCGAATCTGTAATGGAAACGCGACAGCGCTTAACATAGACTAACTTCTCAGAGTTATGTTGAGCAACAGTGTTCATTACTAACCATTCAACTCCGGATTGATTCTGGAATCTTCGCTGGGGGCATACAATCTCTAACTAACAATCTCTACAATCTCTAGCTCATGTTTTGATTCAGATCATGTTCGAAGAGGAGGGGTTAGTCGTGCGTGCCTCCATTGTCAGTTTGTGAGAGGGAGGGAGCAAGCAGCTTGCAGCTCCACAATAAAATGCAATTGTACCCATATTAAATAGTTTAAAAATCTGAATCAATCCGTGGCGGTCAGCATTGATATTGTGGCGGGCCGCCACAAATTAATGAATGTATGGGAAACCCTGAATGTAAACCACAGCAAATGCCAAGTTCTGTCATGGAACTCTAGATGGCGCAGGCTGATGAGTCGTTAATGCAAACTGATGATATTCACATTGTTATACTTAGCACAAGCTGATTGGTTCATGTTGTATTCACAGCCAATGAGTCTATTGCTGTACATTTAAATGACTGGTTAGTATGCACTAGAGCAGTTCACAGCACGCTTTCAGAGTTCCTCTGAAACCCTCCACCTTCCCCAGCTCCACCTGTATAGATCTGCTATGGGTTATTTTATATGCTATTTGTGCAGCAGCAGTTTTTCTTAAATAATCACAGCACTGTATTGGCATATGTACTGTCAGTAGCAAGTTCCTGTACTGACTTGCAGCAGCAATAATCTACAACAACAGCAATAACCAACAGCAGCAGCAGCGTAGCAGATCTATTCTGGCAAGACCAAATACATTAACATCGCCATATCCATAACCATGCTTAAAT
Source organism: Carassius carassius (assembly GCF_963082965.1). Classification (NCBI taxonomy): domain Eukaryota; kingdom Metazoa; phylum Chordata; class Actinopteri; order Cypriniformes; family Cyprinidae; genus Carassius; species Carassius carassius. The sequence goes on from NC_081760.1 coordinate 1,935,245, forward strand.
ATTCAGAGAGTTGTCATGATAGAAATGCATCGATAATACCTGAAGAAAAGTACTGCATAAATTTTATTCTGTTGATTTTTTTATTTAAATCTGCCTGAATAAAAGGTACACATTTTAGAGGCACTTAGTGCCTCGCCTCTTTTGTGATCCATATTCATTTAGTGTAGGCATAAAAAAAATCACAAATATGAATCATGAGATATATTAAACATAGATTTATAATATTGTATTTATCACTTCCTGCAAAAATAACGTATAGTATGAAAGTATATATATATATAGTTATAGTATATAGTATATTATAAAATATAGTAATATATTAATAGTATATAAGAGAAATATACTATAAATATGTATTGCAGTTTTTGTGCATTTTGTTGACATGCTTGATCACACCTGGTGTGACAATGCAATATACAGGAGAATATATGTGTGTGTGTGTGTGTGTGTGTGTGTGTGTGTGTGTGTGTGTGTGTGTGTGTGTGTAAAAAGTGTTTTACACATATTTCCAATGTTAGATCTCTGGGAAGGAACATCCTCTGGGGAGGATTGCTCTTTTATCCACTCAAGCTTCACATTTGTGTTTTGGTGCTGAGGAGAGAAATCAATGAGGTTCCAGCAGAGAGAGCGGTTGTTGGAGGTTAACCCCTCTGCTCCAAAGGAAAGAAAGCAAAAGAAAGTAAAACAAAAAGTGAAAATGATTCTCCTCACCTTACCCTTATGAAACAAAAATATATTGCAGTATATTGTAAAATATCATGTAATATATTAGGCATATATTCTTATATATATTTATTTTTTCCAATATATTGCAATATATTGAAAGCGCCAATCATTTGTATATTTTGCAATATATTATGTAATATATGTATCATCAATATATTATTAAATGTATTCAAATATATAATATTTTAGAAAATAAAAACGGAAATTAATATATTACAATATATCACAATATATTTTAAGAAATATATTGGTAAATATATTTTCCTTTCGTAAGGGTAAGAATGGGTGAAAAGACATTTTAAATAGTTTCCCATTCTTTTTCTTTCTTTCTCATCCCAGTTTTGCCACCTCTGTTTCTTCTGTCTTCCCAAGGCAGGTTTACTGTATATAGATGATGTCAAAGGTCTTTGAGCCCCAGATCCCTGCGGTTGCACAATTTGATATGTTTCAGTGAGATGTGAGGTAACGCTCCAATTCATTTCTAGCATGAACTGATAGAAGAAGAAGTTATGATAGAAGATGATCACCCTAAGTTTTCCTCGAGACCATCAGAGAAGCTTCCTTCTAAAAGAATGGATGACAGTGCTGGAAATATGATTTCCAGGTGGCTTAGTGTCATTCTGCCTGTGTTCGGAATTAGTCACAAGCTCACACAGACACATTTGTACTCCATACTCTTTGTTCCAGATAGCGAGTGCACACATATGCACCACATACACATACAGTGACGCATGTCCTGACACACACACACACACACACACACACACACACACACACACACACACACAAGCACACAGCCTGCAGTGGGGAACAGGCGTGTGTGTGCTGCTGCAGGCTCAAGTCCCTGGGCAACAAGAACAGCTCACCTGTCAGATTATATCTGTAATGCTTTTTCTCCACCGACAGAGAAACACACTTAGTGTCCCGTTCACTCCGAGAGAAAGAACAGAGAAGAGTGTTTCACGCTCTCTCTCTCTCTCTCTCTCTCTCTCTCTTTCTCTCATTACTTCTGCATGACGGTATATGTGCTCAGCAGCAGTTCACAAGTGACTTGCACATAGCTTTATATTATCAAAGAGGATTCTTTAGTCTTTTCAACTGATTGAACCTTCTTCATCACCGTTGCTGCTGCTTGTGTGTTTCTCTCATCTCCAGCAAACCCGTTTATTGAAATATTAATGTATTTTGGATAATATAAGGTCAGGAAATATAGTTAAAAAGTTATTTTTTTTAGCATTTTATGATAATCAATATATATCGACATTTATGGCTTTAAAAGAGTCATTTTAAATCAACGATAAGTTTGATCAAAAAGTCGTTGCTGCTAAATAGATTAAAATGTTTAATGCAAGAAAAAAATCCAGTTATAAACTAATGTATGTTTCCCACACTGGAAACACTTTTTTATTGCTTATTTATATTGCACCAATATAACAAAACATGGTAATAAACACCAGTGTGTGTGCAACATATTGTACTAAAACCATTTTGCTACTGAATTTTAAGATAGAGATGCTATCAAAACAATAGTCTGAGTGCCTGTATTTCATATATATATATATAAAAATCATTGTGCACATATTGTGAATGATTTTTACATCACCAATGATTTGTGCACTGAATACAAATCTACCAAAAAAGAAAAAGCAGGCCTCAATGTATAAAATCTCTTATTAGAGGATGAAGAAAGTGAAACACGTGCACAATCTCAGGTACTCTTTTTTTTTTTTCTAAGAAACTAATTTCGGTAAAGAGGGAATAACTTCCACAGTGACTCATGTGGTTTTTTTTTTTTTTTTTTTTGTAATTGCATTTTTAATGGCCTTCAGTGCAGAATCCAATGGACCAAGTCAAATTTGTTGGGCTTAACTGTTAGGAACTGTAATTTAAAGTAAGTACCGCTGCTATTTTTGAACAGCCTCCATCCTCATTGTGGCCACGGACAGCTCTCTTGCAATTATGGTAATATATGTCATCTCTGCTCCATTCTTATGCTTTAATGTGAATTGGGCTCTGAAATGGAATACATTTGATCTAATGGCCAGATTTTGTAAATAGTATCTTTGACATACAATATTCATCTTATTTTTATTTTATTTTTATTTTAACTGACAGTGTTAATTCAACATATTATCAATTGGAAAATATTTTCCTGTTTTGCCAGTTTAAGTAACTATTCAGAGTCTTCCAAATTCACCAAGCACACTGGACACCCCAAACCTGTAAGACTTTTTTTTGTGTATATTAGAAAAATATTTATATTGACCATATAGTGGAAGTCAATAGCGATAAATTAGATTACCAGCATTTATCAAAATACCATCTCTTTTGTGTTCTTCTGAAGAAAGTACAAGTAATGAGTAAATCAAGACTAATTTCATTTATGGGTGGACTATATCCTTTTAAGTTTACCACAGGGGTCTGTTTAAGAGTTCAACTTTGAGAGACTTTGTGGTCCATGTGGAAACTGTTCTACTTTAATTTATCTTAAGCTTGATGAAGTTCAGAAAGCTAACTCTAAACTTCAACTCTCCACTTCTATCTTATGAATTTGAATAAGGGGTAAGGCTGTTTAATTAATGGAAGCAGGGGCTTGCAACCCTTGGCTAACCCCATTAACAGAGGGGCCATTGGAGAGTTAACTAGTTGAAGTAATTAGAAGAGAAAAGTAAAAGAAGAGCCATGCATGCATGAGACAGCAGCACTGAACTCTCAGTGTTTGAGTGTGTATGGGTGTTTAGAGTTTCTGGCAACCGACTTTTATATAAGACTCGCTGCATTCAGTCCTATTCCATTTTTGCTAGAAGTTTACAGAGGTCATAACTGCAAATAACCATTTGTCCATTTATGTTGCAGTTATATGACCGAAGCTGATACAGAGCATAATGCCATTCTTTAAACCACATATAATACAATTTAGTCTACTGTTTCTACTGTTTGTCTGTGTTTTTTTTACATGACAGCTACAGGATAGCATAAAACTTAAAATTCTTAAATAAATCTTAAAGGAATAGTTCACCAAAAATTTGTAATTTGCCTAACATTTACTTACCCTCAGGCCACCCAAGATGTAGATGACTTTGTTTCTTCATCAGATTTGGAGAAATGTAGCATTGTATCACTTGCTCACCATTGGATCCTCTGCAGTGAATGGGTGCCGTCAGAATGAAAGTTTAAACCGCTGATAAAAACATCACAATAATCCACTCCAGTCCATAAAGCTGAGTTTTTGTATAAAGTAATATTGTATAATATCAAAGTTTGTACATTATTCATAATACTGCATTCTTCAGTCAAAATAATCACTTATGAATCAGGAGAAAAATATGCACAGATCTAGCACAGTTTACGAGCAAAAGCAGTTTTAAACAAATAAGTTGGTGTAATTTCATGTGTAAGGACAACAGGCAATGTATTTGTTCACTGGAGAAAGTTAAAATGCCTTAATGCTGGATTTGTTTTTTTTTTTACAAACCCACATTTTCTCTTCACTGGAGTGGTGTGGATTACTTGTGGATTACTGTGATGTTTTTATCAGATGTTTTTATTTTGACGGCACCCATTCACTGTAGAGCATACATTAGTGAGCAAATGATGTTGCTTCTGTTTGTACTTTTTGCTTCAGTAAAGTCAAAGATCATGTACACTTTCAACCAGTATCCTATTAGACTTGTCTTAAGAGAAACTGGTGCAGTGTCACGCTGTCAGTCTCTGTTTCCCTGGGTGTCCACTAGTGGGCTCACTTCCCCTTAGGCACTTCACCATAGGCACTATAATTCCTCTAGTCTGGTCCTGTCTTCACAGTAATTGCACTCCAGTTAATTGCACCAGGTGCAGGCAATCTATTGTCATTAGCCTCCTTATAAATACCTGTCTTTCCCTGTTGTTTGTATGGAGTCCTTACCCTCCGATGTTCCAGTCTTCTCGTTCCCCGAGATTCCTCATTTCTCATATTCTGAGTTCCCGTTCCATTTCCTGTTCCCTTCCTTGTTTGTTTTGTTTGTTTGGACTGCATTCTGGTTTTGACCCTGGCATGTTTGACGACGATTTTGGATTACCTCAAATAAACATACCAGCGATTGGATCTCTCGTCTCCCTGTGTTTCACTGGTGAACGAATCGTTACAGAAGGACTCCATCCAACGAGATCCAGCGGTATGTCTGCTCCAATTTCCTTCCCAGCCATCAAGTGGGAGAGGAATGGCTTTGAGGGTACTCGCCTGGTAGTGTTCCGTGGAACCAGGGGAGGTCGCTCAGGAGTGAGTAATCGAGAGGAGGTCCGGCAGCGATCTCCACTGTGGCCTCCCGTTGACCCGGGGTTCGGATGGGAGCCGCCGTTTCCCCATTATGGACAGAGAAGGGAGAGGAGGCGCAAATCGGCTGAGCCAGCGCAACTGTGCAAGATGGCCGCCAGCTCAGTGCCACGAGGCAACATGGCAGCCAACCCAGGACCACGAGGCAAGATGGAAGCCAGCCCCACACCACAGCACAAGACGGCCGCCAGCTCAGCGCCACAAAGCAAGTTGGCCGCCAGCCCAGCGCCACAGCACAAAATGGCCCCCAACCCAGCGCCACGAGGCAAGATGGACGCCAGCACAGCGCCACAGCATAAAGTGGTCACCAGTCCAGCGCCACAGTGCAAGATGGCCGCCAGTTCAGCGCCAACGCCCAAGATGGCCGCAGAGACGTTTTTGGATTATTTCTCCATGCTGTCAAAGATCCTAGAGATTCCCAAGACTGTTCACGTCACGTTTGCTGAGCCAGTACCACAGTACAAGATGGCCACCAACCCAACGACACTGCACAAGATGGCCGCCAGCCCAGAGCCACGGCAGAGGATGGCAACTACAGTGGACCTTCCAGAGTTGAGTCAGGTGCCCGTTGACTTTCCAGAGTTGAGTCAGGTTCCGGTTGACCCTCCAGAGTCGAGTCAGGTGTTCATGGACCCTCCAGAGTCAGGGTTAGTCACCGTCGACCTTCCAGAGTCAGGGTTAGTTACCGTTGACCCTCCAGAGTCAGGGTTAGTTACCGTTGACCCTCCAGAGTCAGGGCTAGTTCCTGTCGAGTCAAATTCCAGTTGACTGTCCAGAGTCGAGTCAGGCTCCTGTTGACCATCCAGAGTCGAGTCACGTTCTAGTTGATTCTCCAGAATCGAGTCAGATTCCTGTTGACCTTCCAGAGTCGAGTCAGGTGCCCATTGACTTTCCAGAGTTGAGTCAGGTTCTGGTTGACCCTCCAGAGTCGAGTCAGGTGCTCATGGACCCTCCAGAGTCAGGGTTAGTCACCGTCGACCTTCCAGAGTCAGGGTTAGTCACCGTCGACCTTCCAGAGTCAGGGTTAGTCACCGTCGACCTTCCAGAGTCAGGGTTAGTCACCGTCGACCTTCCAGAGTCAGGGTTAGTCACCGTCGACCCTCCAGAGTCAGGGTTAGTCACCGTCGACCCTCCAGAGTCAGGGTTAGTCACCGTCGACCCTCCAGAGTCAGGGCTAGCTCCTGTTGACCCTCCAGAGTCGAGTCACGTTCCAGTTGATTCCCCAGAATCAAGTCAGATTCCTGTTGACCTTCCAGAGTCTAGTCAGGTGCCCATTGACTTTCCAGAGTCGAGTCAGGTGCCCATTGACTTTCCAGAGTCGAGTCAGGTGCCCATTGACTTTCCTGAGTCGAGTCAGATGCCCGTTGACTTTCCAGAGTCGAGTCAGGTTCCGGTTGACCCTCCAGAGTCGAGTCAGATGCTTGTGGACCCTCCAGAGTCGAGTCAGATGCTTGTGGACCCTCCAGAGTCGAGTCAGATGCTTGTGGACCCTCCAGAGTCGAGTCAGGTGCTCGTGGACCCTCCAGAGTCAGGGTTAGTCACCGTCGACCTTCCAGAGTCAGGATTAGTCACCGTCGACCTTCCAGAGTCAGGATTAGTCACTGTCGACCTTCCAGAGTCAGGGTTAGTCACCGTTGACCCTCCAGAGTCAGGGCTAGTTCCTGTTGACCTTCCAGAGTCGAGTCAGGTGACCGTTGAATTTTCAGAATTGAGTCTGGTTCCGGTTGACCCTCCAGAGTCGAGTCAGGTGCTCGTGGACCCTCCAGAGTCGAGTCAGGTGCTCGTGGACCCTCCAGAGTCGAGTCAGGTGCTCGTGGACCCTCCAGAGTCGAGTCAGGTGCTCGTGGACCCTCCAGAGTCGAGTCAGGTGCTCGTGGACCCTCCAGAGTCGAGTCAGGTGCTCGTGGACCCTCCAGAGTCGAGTCAGGTGCTCGTGGACCCTCCAGAGTCGAGTCAGGTGCTCGTGGACCCTCCAGAGTCGAGTCAGGTGCTCGTGGACTCTCCAGAGTCGAGTCAGGTGCTCGTGGACCCTCCAGAGTCAGGGTTAGTCACTGTCGACCTTCCAGAGTCAGGGTTAGTCACTGTCGACCTTCCAGAGTCAAGTCACTGGTGATCTTCAAGGACAGAGTCAAGTCACTGGTGATCTTCAAGGACAGAGTCAAGTCACCGGTGATCTTCAAGGACAGAGTCAAGTCACCGGTGATCTTCAAGGACAGAGTCAAGTCACCGGTGATCTTCAAGGACAGAGTCAAGTCACCGGTGATCTTCAAGGACAGAGTCAAGTCACCGGTGATCTTCAAGGACAGAGTCAAGTCACCGGTGATCTTCAAGGACAGAGTCAAGTCACCGGTGATCTTCAAGGACAGAGTCAAGTCACCGGTGATCTTCAAGGACAGAGTCAAGTCACCGGTGATCTTCAAGGACAGAGTCAAGTCACCGGTGATCTTCAAGGACAGAGTCAAGTCACCGGTGATCTTCAAGGACAGAGTCAAGTCACCGGTGATCTTCAAGGACAGAGTCAAGTCACCGGGGATCTTCATGAACAAATGCAAGTCACCAATAATTTTCATGAGCAGAGTCAAGTCATTACCGATCTTCTGGAATCCAGTAGAAACACCATAGGATTACCAGAGTTTCGTCCTCCCGTTGGTCTGGCCGCACGGATGTGGTGGTCTTCTGCTCCGCCATGGGGCCCTTCGGCCTCGACCACAAGGATGTGGTGGTCTTCTGCTCTGCCCTGGGGGGCTTCCGCCTTGACCACAGGTTTGTGGTGGTCTTCTGCTCCGCCCTGGGGGACTCCGGCCTCGACAACAAGGATGTGGTGGTCTTCTGCTCCGCCCTGGGGGGTTTCCGCCCTGACCACACTTTTGTGGTGGTCTTCTGCTCCACCCTGGGGGACTCCGGCCTCGACCGCAAGGACGTGGTGTTCTTCTGTTCTGCCCTGGGGGGCATTCGTCCTGACCACATGGAGGTGGTGGTCTTCTGCTCCGCCCTGGGGGGCTTCTGCCCTGACCACACGGTTGTGGTGGTTTTCTGCTCCACCCTGGGGGATTCCGGCCTCGACCACAAGGATGTGGTGGTCTTCTGCTCCACCCTGGGGGGCTTCCGTCCTGACCACACGGTTGTGGTGGTCTTCTGCTCCGCCCTGGGGGGCTTCTGCCTTGACCACGTGGTGGTGGTTTTCTGCTCCGTCCTGGGGGGCATCCATCCCGACCACACGGAGGTGGTGGTCTTCTGCTCCGCCCTGGGGGGTTTCCACCCTGACCACATGGTTGTGGTGGTCTTCTGCTTCGCCCTGGTGGGCGTCACGTGATGTCCTTTATGGACTTATGTTTTTGTTTTTTCTGTCTGTTTCCTCCTTTGGACCTGGTCCTCCGTGCCTTCCCCTGATCCTCCGCCGGTCCACCTCCCTCCTGGGTTTCTAGTCTGTGTCTGTTGTTCCGTTTCCCTCTAGGACCTGGCCCTCTGTCCCTTCCCCTGATCCTCCGCCGGTCCACCACCCTCCTGGACTCCTTGTTTTGTGTTGCACTTCTCTTGTCTCTGTCTCCCCATTTTACCTGGTTGTCTTGTCTCTTTTTTACCATGTTATCTGGCCCTCCGTCCCTCCCCCTAGTCCTCCGCCGCTCCACCTCCCTCCTAGTCTCTTTTTCTGTTGGTTTTCCCTTGGTTTCGGGTGGAGCATCTGGCAGCTGCTCCGTGGAGGAGGGGGTAATGTCACGCTGTCAGTCTCTGTTTCCCTGGGTGTCCACTAGTGGGCTCACTTCCCCTTAGGCACTTCACCATAGGCACTATAATTCCTCTAGTCTGGTCTTGTCTTCACAGTAATTGCACTCCAGTTAATTGCACCAGGTGCAGGCAATCTATTGTCATTAACCTCCTTATAAATACCTGTCTTTCCCTGTTGTTTGTATGGAGCCCTTACCCTTCGATTTTCCAGTCTTCTCGTTCCCCGAGATTCCTCATTTCTCATATTCTGAGTTCCAGTTCCGTTTCCTTTCCTTTCCTGTTCCCTTCCTTGTTTGTTTTGTTTGTTTGGACTACATTCTGCTTTTGACCCTGGCATGTTTGACGACGATTTTGGATTACCTCAAATAAACATACCAGCGATTGGATCTCTCGTCTCCCTGTGTTTCACTGGTGCACGAATCGTTACATGCAGACAAGTTAATTTCAAAGTTACAAACTAACTAGTAGTCCTGTGGAGTGAAATTTTATATCCCATTTGAAGAAAAACTATTTTCATTTAAATTTGCCCCAACCTGCTCTTTACTTCTCAGTGTTCTGTATTGTTCCTTCAGACTTGTCTAGCTCCATATTTTCCACTTGACTACACCTGGTCTCTTTGGTGATAGTTGATGATGACCTCTAACCTTGAGAGCTATGTTTGGTGCACTTAGAGAGTCTGGTAGGAAATCGGCTCTGACTCTTAGGAATGTGTTAAAAGCAACAGAGTAAACACATACAGTATTTACAAAACCACACATTTAAAATGTAAAATAAAAAATACAGTGAGGGCACAGCTAAACACCAAAACAATAGATTTTTTTTCTTAATGTATTATTGCACCATTAATTCATATGTTTATATATATATATATATACATACATATATATATATATATACACTCACCTAAAGGATTATTAGGACTACCTGTTCAATTTCTCATTAATGCAATTATCTAATCAACCAATCACATGGCAGTTGCTGAATGTCAGAATGGGAAAGAAAGGTGATTTAAGCAATTTTGAGCATGGCATGGTTGTTGGTGCCAGACGGGCCAGTCTGAGTATTTCACAATCTGCTCAGTTACTGGGATTTTCACGTATAACCATTTCTAGGGTTTACAACGAATGGTGTGAAAAGGGAAAAACATCCAGTATGCAGCAGTCCTGTGGGCGAAAATGCCTTGTTGATGCTAGAGGTCAGAGGAGAATGGGCCGACTGATTCAAGCTGATAGAAGAGCAACTTTGACTGAAATAACCCCTCGTTACAACCGAGGTATGCAGCAAAGCATTTGTGAAGCCACAACATGCACAACCTTGAGGCGGATGGGCTACAACAGCAGAAAACCCCACCGGGTACCATTCATCTCCACTACAAATAGGAAAAAGAGGCTACAATTTGCACGAGCTCACCAAAATTGGACAGTTGAAGAGTGGAAAAATGATGCCTGATCTTATGAGTCTCAATTTCTGTTGAGACATTCAGATGGTAGAGTCAAAATTTGGCGTAAACAGAATGAGAACATGGATCCATCATGCCTTGTCACCACTGTGCAGGCTGGTGATGGTGGTGTAATGGTGTGGGGGATGTTTTTTTGGCACACTTTATGCCCCTTAGTGCCAATTGGGCATCGTTTAAATGCCACAGCCTACCTGAGCATTGTTTCTGACCATGTCCATCCCTTTATGACCACCATGTACCCATCCTCTGATGGCTACATCCAGCAGGATAATGCACCATGTCACAAAGCTCGAATCATTTCAAATAGGTGTCTTGAACATGACAATGAGTTCACTGTACTAAAATGGCCCCCACAGTCCCCAGATCTCAACCCAATAGAGCATCTTTGGGATGTGGTGGAACGGGAGCTTCGTGCCCTGGATGTGCATCCCACAAATCTCCATCAACTGCAAGATGCTATCCTATCAATATGGGCCAACATTTCTAAAGAATGCTTTCAAAAAAAATCACATGACATTTTGGGAATCATTAACAGTGATCATGAAATCTGAAAATATATGTTGACACTTATACAGCTTATTTGTTATTACTCATGCATAAAAATGACATGCTACATGCATAATACTGAGCTAACAACAACAGTTTAACAAAAATGAGTCGTCTAAAACTTCAGAAGTGTACGAAGGATAATTTCTGTCTGTTATAGCTGGAGTGTTTCAGAAAGTACCAGAATGTTCCAGAAACTTCTGGAATGTTCCCATCCTTGCAAAAGCAATCTATATAAATATAAAGCTTACAAAATGAGTACAAAAAATTATCTGTACTAAATCATTGTTTTATAATTAATGATAGAAAGTCTAAAATTTACATGACCTAAATATTTACCAAAATATTAATGCTGCTTGAAAATAAATCGTACAATGATAATCAGCACCACAGAATTACAGAAGAAACATAAACAAATTTACATTGTTACAATGTTACATTGTGTTATCATATAAATATAGCTGACACAGCAATGGATAGTGCAATGGATATCAGTCAGCTACTGTTGCCAATGTAAAGCTCATTACATTGCCGATGCTGAATGTTATATTGCATGTGTCTCATTCTCTGTAGTGCCAGTTCACCATACACTGTATTATACATGAAGACAATCCCTGGGTTACACCCAGTGCACTGAATACTAAAGCAGACTTCTGTTCCTATGTGTGTTTATCTCTATTTTTGCAGAATGTCTCTCATCTAAAGGAGAAGACAGGCTGTTTCGTCGTTTATTCAGGAGGTATAATCAGTTCATTCGGCCAGTGGAAAATGTGTCTGACCCCGTCACTGTGGAATTTGAGGTCTCCATCTCACAGCTTGTTAAAGTGGTAAGAAAACCAGTGTCCACTGTATCAGAACCTTGACCTGCTTTTTGTCCATAAATTGCGTTTGAGATGAGATGTAAGCCTGTAAAAATGCTTCCAGGCCTGAATTGCAGTCAGTATCAGTAGGGTTACGTAATATATTGCAATCTTTAGCAAATCTGAATATGAATAGATATTTTCTTACTGCATTATAATGTTGTGATGCCTAAATTCACTTGTGGCATTTAAAACAACAGTTTTTTTTGTTGATATTTAATATTATTTTAACATTTATTTAAATATATATATATGAATGTAATGTTGACGATTCATCTGACATAACATAAACTTATAAGTAATGGCCATACTTTTATTTTTTGGGCATCTTTAGTGAATTTTTTTCTAAAGAATACACTCAGTACGAAGTCCATTACAAATCAACATACTTTTTAGCATTATGCTTGTGGAAAACATCAAGCAAAGCTGAGACATCTGTGTCAAAAACGAGAGGATTCTAGTCACATTAATTAAGGTGTACAAGTTTAAGATCAAACAAATACAAGCACTTTTGACCCCTTTTTAAAGATAAATGTAGGAATAGTGTGTGAGGTCTTTTTTCCAAAATGGAAAAAATGAGGATTTGCTCTGCAGGTGGCTTTCTGTAAGTGGAATTCTGGGCTGTTTTCAGTTGTTGTGAGGGCTTTTTTTTCATTTACTGTGGTCAGAGAGAGCAATTGAGTTAAAAGCCTCTGCGCCCCACTGTTACAGGAAGTAGAGCAGACTCTGTGCTTTTGCCGGCGTCATACAAATCAGCACTCCTCTTAAAACTCCTGGATTAAATTTCCACTTCGCCCGGGGAAAGCAGCCAAGATTATCAGCACACCTTTAGTCTTGCTTCCCGGAGACAGACACCTGAGAGATTAACAAGCCATAACCCACCACTCTAGAGGACACAATCCTGGATTATAGATTATACTCACTCTCTCACAGGATTAAAGAAAATTTGCCCGAAAAGCAATTAATTTTATTTTAATAATTTGTTCAGATGTTTTCTTGTGGATATGCAGGAGCTGTTAATACTGGAATGAATGGTATACAGTACACATTTGAAGCTAGTAGATGAAAGTAGTCCAAAACCCCTTTTTTATTGCCATTAGACAAGAACTGTATTGATTTTATTTCTTTCTTATTGTTTCTGTCTTTCTTCTGCCTGTGTCTTCCTCTCTCTAGGATGAAGTCAATCAGATCATGGAAACAAATCTCTGGCTGAGACATGTAAGTGATGTCTGTTTGCAGCATGTAGGGTTTGTGAATGTGTTAACACAGGCAGCTCATCTTCTTTGTGTCTTGTTGTACTGCTGTTGGTTAGAACGTAACAAGAAAATGTGTGTAGCATAAACATGCAAAGGATGGGGTTGAGTAATGCAGGGGAAGAACAATACAGTAGATATATACATGGAGCAGATGAGTAGGTGGAAACAGGACACCATGGAAAAGAAAAGTTATGAAAATAATGGAAAACTCAAAGGTAGCACAGTAGTTATTGCCAAAAAACTAATAGAAAGAAAGAGGTTAAAAAGATGGTAATATATGTGCAAAAAGAGTTTAGTCTTGCAAGATCAAACATTTCACTTTATTGTTTTAAAATCAGTAGAATAAAAAAAACTTCTGTTGTGAGTGGTTATTTCACAGTCAGCAATGATTTAGTTAATTATTTAGTTTAACTTATTTATTTAGTGAACCTATTTTTCATCCCTTTAGTATAAAGAAGCACCTAGATTATATATATATATATATATTTAAAAAGTGTTATATTTTTATTAACTATTTTATATTGAAAATAATTTTTGTGCTTTAATAGTGACAGGGTTTCTATGAGAATTTCTGGTTAAACATATATTACATATTTCAGTGTTACAATAATGAGTACAAGATGCCCCAGTATTATTGCTGAATTTACTGTTTAAATCAGCATTTTGTGTGGATAGTTAAGTGTGATATATTTACTTTGCAGTGTGTAATATTGTTACTGAGTGTGTTGCCCTATCCGGATTGTGTTTTTAAAGGATTGGTGGGTGGGGGTGGGGTGGGGGGGGGGGGGTCTAGATTTGAATGAATATTGCAGGATTTTTTGGAGAATGTGTATGTGCTTTTGTTAAGCCCTGCAGTATTGTACAATAAGTCTGTGCAATGCCTGATAGCAGGACGCTCGATATCACTGGACACAGAGAGATCAGCAGGCCTAATAACATATCTCTGTACTGACATGTCAACAAACCACAAAATGAGACATATATGGGCAAAAACATACACCTCTGCAAATACACTCCTACACATTTGATAACAAACTTCAATTGACAACATACCTGCTCAAGCAGAATACTGTGTGTGCTTTATTTTTTTTCTTGGCTGATGGAGAGAAGCACATACAAAAACACACTCAGAGACTTCTAGAGGCAATGACATGGCACAGATACATTTTTTACATTTACATTTATTCATTTAGCTGATACTTTTATCCAAAGCGACTTACAATTGCTATATATGTCAGAGGTCGCACGCCTCTGGAGCAACTAGGGGTTAAGTGTCTTGCTCAGGGACACATTGGTGTCTCACAGTGGATTCGAACCCGGGTCTCTCACGCCAATGGCATGTGTCTTATCCACTGCGCCAACACCACCCAGATGATGTATGTACACAAGTGTAAATGCCATATTAATATTGTGTCAATTGTATGGGCACCAAAGTTTAGAGCATGTGTATTAATCTTTAGATCATGGCTTAAAAATAAAATAAAAAATGTACATTTTGTGAATTCGTCATAGATATGGAATGACTATAAGCTGAAGTGGTTACCAGCAGAGTTTGATGGAATTGAGTTCATCAGAGTCCCATCAAATAAAATCTGGAGGCCTGACATTGTACTTTACAACAAGTGAGTCAAGTCTTCTATGAATTTAGGTTTGTAGTAATTTTAGAAACATTTTAAGGTCCTTTTTATTTGAAGCCAAATAAACATGGTTGGAGCTAAGAACTAATTTATGATTGAATAAGCAGTCATAACATTCAAATGTTATTTTTCTGACACAGTGCCGTTGGGGACTTCTTGGTGGAGGACAAAACCAAAGCTCTTTTAAAATATGATGGAACCATCACTTGGGTCCCTCCTGCAATCTTCAAATCATCCTGCCCTATGGACATCACTTACTTCCCCTTTGACTATCAGAATTGCTCTATGAAGTTTGGTTCCTGGACCTATGACAAGGCCAAGATTGACCTGGTTCTTATTGGCTCAAAGGTAAACCTTAAAGACTTCTGGGAAAGTGGAGAGTGGGAGATCATCGATGCACCTGGTTATAAGCACGACATCAAGTACAACTGCTGTGAAGAGATCTACCCAGACATAACCTACAGTTTTTACATTCGGCGACTGCCCCTCTTCTACACTATCAACCTTATTATCCCCTGCCTCCTCATCTCCTTTCTGACAATACTCGTCTTCTACCTTCCCTCAGACTGTGGTGAGAAAGTGACATTGTGCATCTCTGTACTCCTCTCTCTTACTGTGTTCCTTCTTGTCATTACGGAAACCATCCCATCCACCTCACTCGTGATCCCTCTGATAGGCGAGTACCTTCTCTTCACCATGATTTTCGTTACCCTCTCCATTGTCATCACCGTCTTTGTATTGAATGTGCACTATCGCACCCCTATGACCCACACTATGCCTAGCTGGGTCCGTACAGTCTTCCTCCGGGCTTTACCCCGTGTCATGCTCATGCGCCGGCCTCTTGATCTATCGGAGTCCTCTGGAAAAGGAGGAGTAGAAATCGCGGGCTCGTCCGGGACTGGAGGAGGACGAGGAGGAGAGGGAAAGAAGAGGAAAAGCAGTGCATCTCAACAGGGAGCAATGAACTCTTTGGAATTTGGAGAGGGGAAAGCAGCATTAGAAGGAAAGAAAGGGGTATGCCCATGTCACCCAATGAAAGAGGCAATCGAGGGGGATTGTGGGAAAGTGAGTCGTCAGTTGAGCCCACAGGCTATTAACACAGTTGTGACTTTCTCTGTGGTGTCACCGGAGATCAAACAGGCTATTGAGAGTGTGAAGTACATTGCTGAGAACATGAGGAACCGCAACAAAGCCAAAGAGGTAAGTGTTTCCCAATCAGTCATTATACTTGGTACAACACATTGATTATAAGGAATTGTGCTCTCCGGATAAAGACACTGCCAAAATTCTATTCTATTTATTTCTTGACATGGAACTTGAATCCTCATGCAATAGAGCTTTTTCTGTCACATGAGAGAGTAGTCACATTAGTGGCTGGGCAGCAAACTGCACTTCAGCAAACTGGACCTCCTTTCCGGGGGAGGACCCTGTGTCAGGGAATGGCATCGTCAAGATTGAACACAGATCTCTTATTCCAGTATATGTCTCTTCGTATTATGCGAAATGTCAGGTGTCCTATGTTTTTGTCCATAACAGTTCAGTGTGCTTCTCTAGAAAAAGATGCATCCGTACATCAGTGGCCCTAGGCTATTCATTTATGCATTTCTTTCTGTACCGTCAAAAACATGCTATGCTAACATCATCAACATTCTAGTAGAACAGCCTTGGTGTTTCCTATTTGCGTACAGATATGCTCAGCCAAACAAAAGCAGACATTATGCATCCCTGACCAGAGTTGTGGGCTTTGAGGTCAGTGTTGTGGGCACAGTGTTGTTTCTGCAGTTCATTATGGTTAAGTTGAAAAGTCTTTTTTATTCATACTTGTTCTTGACTCTGAAAGTCTAGCAGAACTTTCTTCATGTCATAAGGAAATCCGTGGGGTTCCCTCGAGAGCTTTGAGGTGCATCACACTAACTATCCTAATATAAGTCTTAGACATTTTTGATTGTTGGATCAACTCTTTGTCGGTTTTGCTAGTCCGGCTCATTATACTGTGCAGTCTAAGAATTATCTCTCTCACTGAACTGTGGAGGCTATCTCTTGGCATGTAACAGCCTGAGGGAGTGCAAGTCATTCAACTCGTGGGATGCCTGCTTCTGAGCTGTCGCATTAATTCCTGTTCTATATTTGCTAGATTCATTGGGCATGAGAATTGGTCCTGTTGTCAATGTGTTGCAACTATATATAAATATGAATACATAACTCCTATCCCAGAAGCGGGATAATAATGTTCAACATATCACAGCCCCATTCTACCTGAGCTACCGGTGCTAGAGCATACATTTGTATTTCTACAAATAGTCTCGTCGTGTTCTGGCAAAGGGGTCCCCCTCGGCAGAAGTCCCTGGTATCACTGTGTGTTAGTGGCTTTTCAGGGATGCATTTCTGGTCTGATTTCCAATAGTCGATGTGTTGTACCTTGTTTCCCTCTGGGAAAAGTAATCTGTCTGTCACTGATCGATCCACTGGTCTGTTCACATGTCGAAATGTCTTCATAAAAAAAAAAACACATTGCCCATTGAAAGAAGGTGTCCACTTAGTGACTCAAATTCCAACATCATGTCATGCTTTGGTTGTAATGCCCTCATAAGGACAGATTATATACATCACAGAAATCTAGCATAAGTTTATGGAAACGACTCAGCTACTCTCAGTGGAAATGTTTACTGAGTGCTTCACTGGCAATAAGTGCTTTAGATCCCTCTGTGGAGACATCACACTTTGATATGGAAAGTCTCACCACTTCATCTTTCATCTTGGCTCAGAGCCTCACTACTGAATCACATTAGCATTGTAATGCACCCAGTGCCTAAATATGTGGAGAGCAAATGTTTCACATAGCTCCGCTTATAGTAGCACAATCTGAGCTTATCCCCGTGTAGTGTGAGTAAAGCATTTTGGACAGTCAGCAGGCCTTCTTTTCACTCATTCTCATCCTCTCGTTGCCATTTTCTCCTCAATTTATCTTGCTCTGACATGTTCAATTTTTCCTTCTTTCTATCATTTTCTTTCCTTGTTACCTCTAACCTCTCTATTCTTTCATCTGTTAACCTTCCATCTCTCATCTTTTTCTCTGTTTATTGTGTGCCCCTTCTCTCTTAGGTGGAGGATGATTGGAAGTATGTTGCCATGGTGATTGACCGGATCTTCCTTTGGGTCTTTGTGCTGGTGTGTGTGCTGGGAACTTTGGGACTCTTCCTCCAACCTCTGATTGGCTTCTTCTCGTAACTTACTGTGCCAGCTTGTCTGTTCTAACCAATCATTATCTGAGTTACTGACATGCTACATATTTAATAAGTATCACAAGTGTTCCATCAATTCAACAAAACTAAATACGGGTGTCCTTGCACAGCAAAAAAAAATAAATAAATAAAAAATTAATAATCAGGTGGTCTGTTTTGCTCTCTGCCACTAATCAGTTGGAGATTGCTTTTTGCCTTTTTAACAATCAGTGACTCCAATTGAACTTTCTAATCACCATCTTTTCTGAAGCACTAAAATGTCCATAAGAAGACCAATCAGACTGATTGATGTTCTGTTTCCACTACTCAAAATGAAACTCCACTTACAATATCTGATTGCACACACATGATATGTGGCATTATATACCAAACAACATGGCCATCTTCTCTCAACTCAGCAGTCACTCAGGAAAATCTGCAAAAAATAGTGGGAATAGAGTAGAGGAAATCCAGTTTAAAGGAACACTCCACCGTTTTTTGAAATAGGGCTTATTCACATTATTTCCTACATTTAGATAGGTGGGCAAATGCATTTTTGTGTCAGTGCATGCATTGTTTTAGTTTGACTGGGTCGGCGTTAGCTTAGCTTAGCACAATGAATGGAATCCTTTGTTGCCAGCTAGCATGGCCTGAGTAAAAGTGATCAAAAAAAATTAAAAAACCCACCTAATTACTTCTTGTGGCCTGCGTATTCACAACGAGTACAAAAAGCGATCCAGATTAACACTAGGCGATTTCCTAGGCAGATATTGACTTAGGACTATATTATGGGGAAGCACAGGCGAAGCACTGCTGCTTAGGCGAAGCACTGCTACTTCGGTGCAGAGATATCACCCAACACATGAAATCCCACGAATTCCGTCAACATAGCGGCGTGCAACGCGTCAAAAAAACAGAAGAAGAAGAACATACCGGCGTGACCTGCACCGAGTGTCTTCACTTTTGGATGATTTATTTTGAGAAGTTACAGCAAACATGGTTATTACCTGCATAGCAAAAGGTTGTGAGAACAAGCAAATGACATACACGAATGTAGTTTCACAGAATTCCATCTAATGTGGAACTGAGAAATAAATGGCTAGCAGCTCTGGAGATCTGTAGTTCAACGCCTCTCAACAAAATAAAGCTGTATCGTGTTTGCGAAGAACATTTTGCACCAGATGACTACTTTGAAAAAATGGAATATGGGTTGAGAAAGACGGTACTACGTCTGAAAGATACGGCCGTCCCATCTATTTTCAAAGCACAGGAAGAACAAAGTGCACATGTAAGTTGTCTTTTATTTCTCTTCCTATATAACCTATATTGCCTGTGAAAACATCAACTCTATGTGAATACAGGTATAATATGGGTCGATCTATACATGCGTCATGATTAAAATAATCACTTACTCCATCACTTGGTCCATTCGGCGTGGGGTATTTTTTCCAGTTCACTTTGTCACACCGGAAAAAAATCGAGTACTGCAGAATGGATAAGCGCCGTGAAATCCTCTGTAGATGTGACACAACTTCGGGCACGCTCATTTTGATCTGACGTGTTGAGCCTGGTCATCAATGGCAAAAACGTGTCCTACTCTCTACAGCACAGGCACTCTATTTCCGTCGGCATAGATTGGCATATTCCCCCACATTCACACCACCAGTTCATGTTGGCTCTCATCCTCACGTCCTCAGGCTGTTGAGCGATCGCAACCTCCTCCTCCTGTCGTTCTATTTCCAAAGCACGCAGCTCGTCTTCTGTAAACTCTGGTTCAAATAGGTATGGTTCTGGTTCTTGACTGTCTGAGAAGTCACCCTCTTCGTCTCTCTCAAAATCAGCCATGTTCATCGCCATTCGTGTACTGTAAGGAAAATAGCCAGGCAGCTACTATTCACGCCGGTATGTTGACGGAAGTCGTGGGATTTCATGTGTTGCGTGATATCTCTGCACCGAAGTAGCAGTGCTTCGCCTGTGCTTCCCCATAATATAGTCCCAAGTCAATATCTGCCTAGGAAATCGCCTAGTGTTAATCTGGATCGCTATTTGTACTCGTTGTGAATACGCAGGCCACAAGAAGTAATTTGGTGGGTTTTTTAATTTTTTTTTATCACTTTTACTCAGGCCATGCTAGCTGGCAACAAAGGATTCCAGTCATTGTGCTAAGCTAAGCTAACGCCGACCCAGTCGAACTAAAACAATGCATGCACTGACACAAAAATGCATTTGTCCACCTATCTAAATGTAGGAAATAATGTGAATAAGCCCTATTTCAAAAAACTGAGTGTTCCTTTAAGCACAAAAAATGTGTTGTGTAGATTAGTTCACCAAAATCTCCAAGGATAAACACTGAGCCGTGTGATTATGGGACGAAATTAGTCAAGAATATGGGTGATCTATGAATAACTTGGTGGCTATCTAGAGTTGTGTTATGGCTGCAGTCCAGAATAAAAATGACTAAACGAGTCCCATTAATGCCAAATAATTTGTATTTAGAATGAGATTAATGAATTATTTTGTCTCATTCCTATGAAACTGCATGTTGAAGATTTTTTTTTATTTGGAGCAGTTGTATGTCTTAATCCATAACTGTTTTGAGTGCTGTGCAGACTATTAAAATGACTGCTTTCCCTCCCTCTCTCACACTCATGCTCTCTCTCTCTCTTGCTCTACCAGATACATAATCCCCTCTTTAATATCACCATTTAAATTTTTTTTCACTTCCACTTGTCAGCTTCTGACACTTTTGTATTTTTTTTTAACAGATGTCTTTCAAATAAAAGTTATTTTTTGTTGTACACACTATCATCTCTGTCTTACTGCCTCTGTGTCAAACTCAGCAAGCAATGAGTGTATGTATGTGGTGGATGTCTGGGAAACATGGCTTATGTCTGTGAAACACACATGCTTATTTTGGCTTGGCTGCTAAAGCAGAGGTTGAAAGTGCCTTTTTATTAGTATCAGGTCTTTTGAAGTAGCACCTTTTTATAATAATTTCCTAAGTGTAAAAGCGCTTTCAGAACGATCTGACTTAATTCCAGCACAGTCATAATCCTGGAGCACTGTTTATAGTGTGTGGAAATTAAAGTTTTTGCCATTTAAATGCAGCAAAGTACAGTGATTTAGCAAGTCAGTCTGCAAAGATGAATTATGTACTATATATATATACTACAAAATTAAAACTCTTCAATATGACCTTAGAGCAGTTGAGGAGCTCTAAAAGTTGAAAACATTTGAAAACATAATTAGATAAATCGAATAATAAATTAATAATTTTTCCAGTATATTATATTTAATGCACATTAATCTTGCAGCAATTAATTTGTAATTCCATTTTCAAATTACCAAATGATAATGATTTTTCAAAAATGGTAAATTGTTAATTGAGGGCACTCAAAGTTTCTTCACTGTGATCCTTTGAGAGAGAAAAAACCCAAAAGTAATATAATAGAAACACAATAGAAAGACTGTGCTGTGTATGCATTGGTTTCAGGAATGTCTGTTGTGTCCTTCATATCAGCAGAATGTGTTGAATCAATAGCATCTTAAGCATACAGACTGCAATAGCATTTTTGATATGTGCCAACATTTGGCTGTAGCTCCAAAGCTTCATGTAATGCATTAATTCCAAAGAAAAATTCTTCTGTTTACATTCCGACTGATGTAAGGAAAAAATTTAATTACCAACATTTGCCTGAAATTAGCATAAACAAAAGAAGCCTTGTCCTTTAATCTGCAATTTTGCACACAACTGCTTTTATTGATATATTAGCTTCAGGCAGCAGACACTTTATCATAGGTTTTATAAAAATCACAGCATAATGCATGAAAATGACTGCATTTGTTTGAGCATTAGAGGCCTATAAAGGGGTAAATGCACCACCTCTGCCTTGGTTTATGTGTATGGAAAATCACAGAATATATGAATACACACTTTAAAGCATAATACCTATAACACTTGGGGTGTAAGTGAAATGCTTTTTCTGGCACTTGCTAACGCAAAACAGAATGCAATACACTTTTTTTCACACAATCACACAGGTAAAAACAAATAATGATTACTGTTGTTGTCTCTCATATTGCAGTCTAGTGATTTTTGGGACACAGAAAATAGTCTGTGTTTATTCAGTGATCATAATAAATGTATTTATTCATGTCTCTTCATGAGAAGATAACATGAACGATCAGAGTATTCTGTTTGTGCATGTTTACTCTAGATGAACGTCAAGTTCATTTTCTCGAGTTAAGTTAAACTTTGCATAAGAGTGCTCCTCAAAACCTCTTTCTATCCTACCCTCTCACATTCCATGCGTTCATCTGCTTCATTATACTGATTACTGCCACCATATCCAAAATTATCATTTGTTTATGCATTTGCATGTTTTTGCATTTGTATTCTTTTCCCTCTGTCTATTTTTCCTCTGGTTCTTTACCACACTGGATATGTGTGGCTTTATCTTTAAATAAATCGCACACATTTATCTTCCTCTCTCTTAGAGGATAGTAGTTTTGATATTGTTCTCTTATTTTGCAGTGCTTAAATTCTGAGGTCAGGCTTATCCCAAAATACCACGTTTCTGTCCTCCCAGGATTAGTCGGTCAACATTGTGCTGTTGTCATCTTATTGTTACTCTTGTTATTATAGTTTTTTGAGCTCTTTGTTGTGGTGTGCCTTGGTCCAGGCGATAGCCTCCTTGTCACTATATATGGAATCTGACGCTTTTGTTATGTCAACAGCAGCCTGTAATCCAATAGAAAAGCCTCCTTCTCCAGAGCGTATTGTGTATTCTAACAAATAACCTGCTGGTGTAACTGGGCTGAGGCAGCAGGAACTGAGGTTCCTGTAGTTTATGATCTTTTTTGAGAGTGTTCTTGTAACTAAAAACGTCTCAGGTTACGAATGTAACCATGGTTCCCTGAGAGGGAACGAGACACTGCGTCCTCTGAGGGGACACTATGGGGAACACCTCGTCGTGACCCGTGTCTGAAGCATACTTCATACTTCAACTCCAACGTGTTGGCCGGTGACAGCCTCTGACGTCACTACCAGCGCGACTATAAATACGCGCCCGTAGGACCCGTCAATATCTTCTTCGTGAAGCTTGCGTCCGAAGCATGGCAGGGAGCTAGAGGACGCAGTGTCTCGTTCCCTCTCAGGGAACCATGGTTACATTCGTAACCTGAGACGTTCCCTTTCAAGGGAACTTCGAACTGCGTCCTCTGAGGGGACACTATGGGGAACAGTATACCCACGCCGCCATGCTGAGGGGAGTGCAGACCAGAATCATGGCAAACACTAAGTACCAACTCTACCGCTTTTCTCTTCACCGGGAGTCGCCCCTGGGACGGTCTGACGGCTGCCTTATGACATTATCCCTTACGGCCAAAGGCCTAAGCTACATACCCAACTTATCCTGTAGGGCCCTGGCCCGGGGTAGAGCTAAAGGCTTGGAATCACAGAGATTCCTTTAAAGGGATACGGCTAAGAGCCTGGCACTTTCCTCTACCAAGTCTTTGCCTGTCACACAGGGGCTACTGCTAGCTTTCGCAAAAACCTGCCGAAAGGGCTGTCCCCACAGCACTCTAGTAGCGGCGCCCTGTTCTAGATAGGTATCCGAGGATACCTAGGTGGAGTGGTGCCCAAGATGAACAGGGCTTAAACCAACTCAAGAAAGGGCACGAAGCAGCAGCGCGAAGCCCTTACCATCTAGGGATTTTAGAAAGAACGCAGAGACTAGCGTGCGAACTTACCACAATGTGGATTTTAGAAAGTGCGCAAAGACTCCCGTGCACACTTACCATAACATGGATTTAAAATACTGTTCTAAGGAGGGGTTCTCGTGGGACTCTGTCAGAGCAGCTCGTAGAAGAATGGCCCGGGAGCAGAGCAATTGGAGGCCTCAGCCCCTGCCTCAGCAGGATGCCTGCTCTCACAGAGCGTCTCAAACAGTATGTGGTACTGGAGCGCTCTGAAGAACCGGGAATCAGTCTCCCAAGAGAGGAAGACTCCGAGCTCCGAGCAGCATGCTCATAGGTGACCCTTTCAGAAAAGGGGAGCGCTGCTGAACTACCAGAGAATTGCCCACACAGCCCCCCCAAGTTGAGGGGGCTTGGGGGTGTACAATAAGTACACACCGGTTGGATGAAGCCCAAGGAACACCGGGGCGAATCATCCCGAGAAAGGGAACGAAGCGGAGCGCGTAACCCTTACCATACAGGATTTTAGAAAGGGCGCAGAGTCTTGCGTGCACACTTACCACCTTACGTGGATTTCAGAAAGTGCGCAGAGTCTTGCGTGCACACTTACCACTTTACGTGGATTTCAGACAGTGCGCAAAGCGTTAACGTGCACACTGACCACCATGTGGATTTGAGAAAGTACACAGGCAAGCGTGTGTACTGAAAGGTTACCTGACAACCACAGTATGTGGGAGCTCACATTCAGAGAGGCCTGTGAAGCCTGCTACCTGATAACCACAATATGTGGGAGTTCACCTACAGAGAGGCCTAGAGAGGCCTACTATCTGTTACCAGATAACCACCTCAGTGGAAACTGAAAACAATATGGAACTCAACTCCAGGGAGGCCTGGTGAGGCCTACTACCTGACAACCACAAATCGCGGGAGCTCGCTTTTTAGGAAACGCACAGTATGTGGGAGCTAAATCTCCAGGGAGGCCTGGTGAGGCCTACTACCTGGCAACCACAGCATGTGGGAGCTCGTATTCAGAGAGACCTGATGAAGCCTACTATCTGAAAACCACAATGTGCTATTTAGTGGAACGCACAATATGTGGGAGCTAAATCTCCAGGGAGGCCTGGTGAGGCCTACTACCTGGCAACCACAGTATGTGGGAGCTCGTCTTCAGAGAGACCTGATGAAGCCTACTATCTGAAAACCACAATGTGCTATTCCGTAGAAACGCATAGTATGTGGGAGCTAAATCTCCAGGGAGGCCTGGTGAGGCCTACTACCTGGCAACCACAGTATGTGGGAGCTCGTCTTCAGAGAGACTTGGTGAAGCCTACTATCTGAAAAAGCCACAATATGCTATTCCGTGGAAATGCATAGTATGTGGGAGCTAAATCTCCAGGGAGGCCTGGTGAGGCCTACTACCTGGCGACCACCGAACGTGGGAGCTCACCTTCAGAGAGACCTGGTGAAGCCTACTATCTGAAAACCACAATATGCTATTTAGTGGAGACGCACCGTATGTGGGAGCTAAATCTCCAGGGAGGCCTGGTGAGGCCTACTACCTGGCAACCACAGTATGTGGGAGCTCACCATCAAGGAGGCCTGATGAAGCCTGCCACCTGATAACCACAGTATGTGGGAGTCCACCCAGCCCCTCATGTTAAGGGAAGCGATGCTTGAGGTGTATAACAAATACACACTGGTTGAATGAAGCCCATGGAACCCAGGGCTAATCATCACAAGAAAGGGAACGAAGCGAAGCGCGTAACCCCTACCGTACAGGATTTTAGAAAGTGCGCAAAGTCATGCGTGCACACTTACCACTTTACGTGGATTTCAGACAGTGCGCAAAGCGTCAACATGCACACTGACCACTATGTGGTTTTGAGAAAGTACACAGGCAAGCGTGTGTACAGAGAGGTTCCCAAGCATCGCAGAGGCGCTGAATCGTACGGGAGCGGTGAGCTCCAACCCTCTTTTCTAGGCGAGGGGAGCATCACCTGAGGCAGTAAATACAGAGCTTCTTGCCTTAACCACCACCTCCCCGGATGCGCCAAGCGGCCAGGCGGCCCCTCAGGGTGACCTGGCCGGACATCTATGGAATTCCCTGCAGTGCTGTGCCAATTCTTTGGCCACCTAGCTACTGTAAAGGAAACTCACAGAGATTGTTAGTAGACATATAACCACCAACAACATAACGTCCATAAACAGGTAGAGCAAGGGTTACGTACTCACCCACCCTCCTGTACTGGAGTCCCGCTGCGGGGCGCCCCCTTCTGGTCCGGACCGTCAGTAAGGCGGTTGCTATGAACATAGAACCAACCAAAACATCATAGGTCCAGAAGGAGACTGTTATGTGAGAGACCGTCCACCTAACCTCGATCAGGTGGAAAGCTGGTGGCTACAGGGGAATTAGGCAGGGGAGGACAAAAAACAGAGGTTAAAAACAGAGGTTAAAAACATCCGGAGCTACTAGGTCATCCTACCGCTCTGACCCGGGCGAGGACGCTGCCTCGTCCGAATCACGTCCCTCAGACCCTGCTTACCGTTCCGTGACCCGCGGTTCCTCTTGCCCCTGCCCTTAGGCGGGGGAGGAGCGCGAGCCGCAACACTAGCCTTCTGCGCCCCTCTACGACCCTCAGATCGAGATGGGCCAGGACCCCTGAGTTGCTCGGGCTCGGACCTGGACCTTCGTGGAATGAAGGATTTAAAGGCCGCTGAGCGCGCACTTGCCTCCCTGAACTTCCCGACCACCATCTCGACGGAGGTACCAAAAAGCTCAGAAGGCGAGACCGGAGCATCGAGAAGAAACCCCCTTTCTTCCTTCCCGATGTCAGCCAGGTTCACCCACAGATGTCTCTCCGTCACCACCATGGCCGCCATAGACCTGCCCATGGCGGAGGCGGCCTGCTTGGTAGCTCGGAGAGAGAGGTCTGTGGTGCGGCGCAGCTCGGCTACCTGGTCAGGTGAAAGGCCCTCACCTGTATCCAGGTCCTTCAGCAGGTCAGCCTGGTAGGCCTGGAGCACCGCCATCGTGTGCAGTGAAGCCACAGCCTGACCAGCTGCCGCGTATGACCTGCCATTTAAGCGGGATGTATCTTGGAGGGGCTTAGATGGCAAAGCGGGAGATTTAAGAGAGGACGTTTGCCCCACAGAGAGATAGCAAGCCAGCATCTCTTCTACAGGGGGCATCCTCTCATAGCCGTTCTCATGCAAGCCCTCGATATTAGCATAGCTCGTATGCTGAAACCGGTGGATGCGAGAGGAAAACGGCCTCTTCCATTCCTTTTCGACTTCTGCATGTAAGTCAGGCAAGAATGGAAGGCTCACCTGGGCTGGAGGGCTATGGTCAGACAAGTACCGCTCAGCGAGGCGACCTCGTGGCGCCACCTTGCTGGCACGCTTCCATGGCAAATCTAATTTTGCCGTGGCGCGATCCATAACCTCTAACAGCTCCTCATACGCGGGACAGGAGGATCGAGAAGGCTCAGCCTCAGCTTCTTCACCACTCTCGGACATCTCCTGCTCTTCCTGGGTAGAACCCAGCAGAGCACTAACTTCAGTGTCAGAATGGGTTAATGATACCACATCTGCCTCCCGAAGTTCGCTCTCGTTCGCCGCCGGAGAGTGTGAAAAGGAAGGTCCCTCTCTACACTCCTCAGCGAGATCCATTTGTGATCCCCACGAGCTCATTCTCCTCCGTGCCTCGGCAACGGCGGGACCTGAGCCGCGGGATCCAGATGGCTGTCCCTCTTTCCTCGAAAAGAGAGACAAACGAGAGTGGAGCTTTCTCAGAGAGAAACGCTCGCAGTGCACGCAGACCACCCCCTCAAGGACATCGCGCGCGTGCTCTTCGCCCAAACAAGAGACGCAAAGAGTGTGTGTGTCATCGGGTGTCAGATAACGCTGACACGGATGCACACACTGTCTAAACGCCTTGCTAGTGGAAGCCATGATGAAAACAGTAATAGATCGCTCTTACCGTCTTGGTCGTTTCTCAGATGCACGCTTCAAACAAAACAGCCAACTGAAGACGAAGAAGATATTGACGGGTCCTACGGGCGCGTATTTATAGTCACGCTGGTAGTGACGTCAGAGGCTGTCGCAGGCCAACACGTTGGCGTTTTTCAAAGTATGCTTCAGACACGGGTCACGACGAGGTGTTCCCCATAGTGTCCCCTCAGAGGACGCAGTTCGAAGTTCCCTTGAAAGGGAACAGTAGGACACGGTGCTAGCAATGCCAAGGGCATGTATACTTTGTCTTCAGTTTAAGTTGCTTTGAATAAAAGCATCTGCCAAATGTAAATGCAAAGCACACACACTGTAAAAACAACAAAAACAACAACCACAACAACAAAACTTTCAGCTGTGGTTACTAGAATAATTCTCCCAAAACACAGCAAAAATGTAAACATACTTAGAGGACAACCTGTAAATTTACAGTTTAGAGCTATAATAATAAAAAAAAGGCTTTTTTGTACCGTTAACATAATCTGACAACCACTGTAATAACACAAGTGTTAAAGAGAAAGCTACATGAAGAATCAAAGTTCATCACAAGTAGCTTGAGATAAATACTTATAATAGGTCCAGTGTCAAACACACAAATACAAAACATTGTCATATTTATAAACACACTTAAATTTACATTTACATTACCTTTATGCATTTAGCATGATGTTTTTATCCAAAGAGGAACAAAGCGATTTATCGAAAAGTCAGTAAGCATTGTACAAAAGGTTAATTTTTTTTCAATGTGAATTAAAGGATGACTTGTTCTTTTTTTTAACTTCCAAAAATGTTTCAACAGTATTTTAATATAAAATTACATGAAATGTTCGATTACAGTTTTCCATAAGCGCACTTACCATTAAGCAATTCACAGTTTTTGTCATTTTAACAGCTTTCACACCTGAGCCAAATTCTTTGATTAAGCTTGTTGTAGGCAGCGTTCAGCACCAATAGCATTTGAGATTCAGATAGCTGAGTTCTAGGGTTTATCCTGAACTTGTTTTTATCCTGACATTGAACCAGAGGTTTTAAACTGCGGTTCTGGTGTCACTGAAGATGATGATTTCAGGAGAGACTGACTTATTTGGTTTGTAGTGGAGCAAACACTTGAGTCACTTTGTTAAAGGCCTTTGTTCAACACCAAGGACAGCGGCCACTAAAAACTGAACACAACACATGACCGTGAAGAGACATAGCAGAGCAGGACATTGATAAGCAAAACACCTAGACAGTGTATAAGAGTCTGTATAGGAAGGTTTTCTATACTGTATATGATTACCGACCTATTGTGCCTCTGCTGTATTTTTTTCATAGTCCTCAGGTCGAGATGATTAAATTGTGGCATCTCATAGTGAAAGACCTGGGATTCTAATTAATGCCAAACTCAAGGCTAGTGATCATAGTATGACATTAAACACTAGAGAACCAATCATAGTGCTTCCTACAGCGGCACAGTACTGTCATAACTCAAACATAGACTGACCTATTTGTAATATGTGTCTGTCCAAAGAACTCTATGTTAGTTAGCTATGCTTCAGAGACAATATTGTTCTCAGAAATGAGCTAAATCTGACAAACTTTGCTTAGGGGAATTCTTGGGATGCCCTTAAAAGTCAAATGATTCATAAATAAAGTACCTTTTTATTCAAAAAATGCTGAACATGTTCAAATCTGCAGTATGTCCTCATTTAGTGTGTGTGTGTGTGTGTGTATGTGATATTCCCTACATTATGGAGCCCAAATGTCCCCACAAGGACAGTAATACCAGTAATTTTTGACCTTGTGGAGACATATTTTTGGTCCCAATGAGGAAAACAGCTTATTAATCATACAGAATGAAGCATTTTGAAAGTCTAAAACAGCAGAGAGTTTTGTGTGAGGGTTAGGTTTAGGATAAGGCAATTTAAAATACAGTTTCTACAGTATAAAAACCATTAAGTCTATTGAATTTCCCCATAAAACATGGAAATGTGTGTGTGTGTAACAGGTTTAACCTATATTGTGGGTCCCACTAGAACAGTAAAACCTGAGCTCAGCTTTATTATGGGGACCTCAGCTATATATTTGATGGTCCCAATGAGAAGAACTAGTTAATAAACCTACTTAATAATATTCAAATTATAGTATAGTAAAAATGCAAAAAGGCTTCTGAGAGGGTAAAGGGATTGAAGTCCCTACAAAGATATAAGAACAAACCAATATGAAACTGAAGCATTTTAAGAAAAATTTGAGTTGAATATGACAAAACCTCTTTTCCTGGGACATCCCTATTTGTAAAAATGGTGTATATATTAATATATAATAATGCAGAAAGTTTCCTTTTTTGGTTAGGTTTTGGGTTTGGATTAGATTACAGTATTCATAGCTAGCAGAAGATAAAAACAATAGAAGTGTATGGAACGCTCCCATATAGATAGTAATTATAGCAAAAAATGCCTGTGTGAACATCATACCTCAGAGGTGTATCATCCATTAAGCATTGCTCAACATTGTGTTCAAAACTATCACATGGGTTTTAAATAGTGATGGGCCTGAAAAGCAGAATTGTTACTCGATTTGTGAGTGCTTGATGCGATGGGCATTAGTTGTTCAGGAGTATAATCTTGACATTCGTCATATGAAGGGGGCTGAAAATGTAATTGCCGATGCGCTGTCTAGGACCGGTGGTACTGAAATTTAAGTGTTATACAAGTTTTTTTTTTTTTTCCAAGTCAAAGGAGAAAAGAGGGGGAAAAAAATATTTAGTGGTGGGGGTGTTACGTCCATAGGGACATAAGTTATTCTGTCATATGATTTAATTAACAATTGTGTTTACTCTGTGTGTGTGTGTGGTAGACTGATCTTGTCTCTTTTTACTCCTCCTGCTCTCTCTGCTTGGCAGGCTAATGAGTGTCACCTGATTCCTGTTTTGAGCTCGTTAGCTGGAGTATAAAGGAACCGGCAGAGCTGCAGCCCAGAGAGAGAGGCTGAGGTGTTCCATCCTTGCAACTGCCATCTTCCAGTCCCAGCGTTGCAGTTTAAGCTCTGGTTTAAACTCTTGTCTCTGTGTTTGTTGATTGCTTCACCTATAGATTTAACTTGAAGTTATTGAGATCTATCTCCGTGTTTGTTGATTGCTTCACCTATAGTGTTAATGTGAAGTTATTTGGAGTAGCAGAGTGTTTCAGTTTTATTTTATTTCTTTTTGTAACTGTTTAAGTGGATGTGGAATAGCTTTTTTCTTGTAGGGAGGTGGATGTCATTTATTTTAGAAATTACCTTTTTTTTTTTTCTCCTGTGTTTAAGTTAGAGAGGAAGTCAGGGAAGCATCTCTGTAATTTATTTTTATTTTCTTTTGATAGGTAAGTTACTTCATAAAAACTTAGCCAGAGGAATATTTCTTTTTTTGTTTGTTGTTTTGACCTTTCCCCTCCTGAAGCCTTAAGTATTTTTTTTTTCATATTCTGTTTAATAAATACCTCTGTTTGTTTGCTCAAACTGGTGTTACTGAGCTTTCTTGTGTATCAGCCCTGGGACTTGGAGACGGCAGTTCTTTCAGTCTCTCCCCACCGTTTATTTGTTACACCCCTTTCACCCCTAGATCTTTTTTTTAAAAACGGCACGTAACAGCTTTCACATCCTGTTTAGTCCACTAATAATCATTGTCACCACACAGAAGTACACAGATATATCCCTCTTTGTTCTCTAAATAGAAATGGTCTATTAAAGTTTACAGCTACACTATCCATTGGGATTACTTAGAGGGATGTAAACGATCAAGAAGCTGAATCTATTTTTTTTTTTTTTTTTTTTGAATAATAAATATTTCTCCATCAAATGGAGAGAGATTTAAAAAGTAAGAACGCTGCTTTCTTTAATCCCCATTTTATCTGTGGTATTTTCAAGGAGTGGCACATGATTAGAAGTCATTTTTAGGGAGTTTTAGGGATCTTTAAGGACAACCTGTCAATTACATTAGCAGTGAGGCATTTAATTTGCTCTGTCTCGCTTTCTCTCCAAACAACATAAAAAAATCCTCTCTCCTCCCTGTTTTGATCAGGCATGCAGAATCATTTCCTAAGCTTGACTGACTGGCTTGGTTTTTATCTTGTCACTGCCGGTCTTTCAAGGACATCACCTTATTTCAACTGGCAGCGCACAAAATCCTGCACTGATCTATGTATTTGAGCTTGTGTAGGGCCGTCCTCAAATAGTGCAAATGAAAACTTTTTAATGTCACCTGTTCACCTGGTGCTCCTTGTACTCCCAATGTTTTTTGTGTTTATGCTGCTACTTCTTTTTCTTTTTTTTCCAACAGGCAGAGCTGAGGAATGTTTGTTGCCTTCCACAACCACATAAAGGCACATTGGAGGGATAGAGAGCTTTTAAGTGTCTAATGGATCTCTCAGTAGGCTTTATCAAGGATGATTTACAGATAAATCAATGCAAACACTCTTTCTAAAAGCAGTGTGCTCATCACTGAAGTAATTTCTGGATAAAATACAGGGGGAAGAATATTAGCTATTGGCACACACAAAGTATAAAAGGACCCCAGGTGTGAGTTTTGGATGGTTCATCTGCTGCAGCCTCTTGTGTGTTTAGCATAAAGGGTTTACAGTCCAAAACACACAAGCACAAAAACAGATGCAGAGTCATATACAGATGCCATTCATTCCTATTTGTGTTAGACAGGAAACATAAAGCAGTTTGTTTATGTGAATATCTGTTTATGTCCAGCAAGAGTACATAAGGAAGATAACACATGCTCATGCAAACTTGTGTCCACATTCACTCACACACATCTCAGTCAAGTCGACTGGAAGTAAAGGGAAGAGGCTTTCACTCAATAATTCATCTTAGTGTGCAGAGCTTTGGTTAGTTTATGCTTATCCAAGCCACACAGCAGCTTTTGTTTTACTAGCAAGAAAACCCCTCATGAATCAGCTCTTTATAATCATAAAGCTCTTTGATTATGGTGTAACGCTGCTATTCAGAAAGCATTTGAACAGCTGTGATGTTCGGGTTGTTTCATTTATGTTTTTGTTAAAATTACAGGGGAGTAGGGTACAGCAGGGCCAAAGCCATTACTTAAACGGCTAGTTCACCCAAAAATGAAAATTTGGCCATAAATTACTCACCTTGAAGTCATCCTACGTGTATATGACTTTATTCTTTCAGATGAATCCAGTCAGAGTTATTAAAAAAAAATTGTCTTTGATCTTTCAAGCCATTTGATGCCACTCAGCAGGAGTTACAAGGCGTCAATATACGTTTTATTTATTTTATTACAAAATATATTTTGTTTAATTCCATTATATATAATACTGTTTGCATCTAGCTGCCTTTGTATTTACAAGATTTATTTGATCAAAAATTGTTCAAAACTCACTTTTTTACATGCTGCTGCGGTGAATGCATGATAAATAAATATGAAAAAAATCTATATATGAAATTAGTATTCACAGTAAAAAAAAAAAAAAAAGTATTCACAGTATCCCAAACAACTCTGTCCCAAATACAGTTTCTGTATTTCATTAGAGAGAGAGTCTGAATCTCAGTTTTATCTCGTCCTCTCCCTGCTGTTAAAGCAGTGTTGCTCAGCTCTCTGCTCTCTTACAATCAGAGTGCTATTATCTGTCCATTGAGCACTTTGTTCATTAGCAGCATGTTAACGATGAGTCACATGCCCCTTGCAACTCCTCTAACAGACTAACAGCCTTTTAAATGCCACTTACATAGTGACCGAGGCTCAGCAGTGTAGCCTCGTGATTACAGGCCTCTAAACGTACTGTTTACTGTATTGTGTATGACTTAATAACCAGTGGTGGAGACAGCATGTGATTTATTACATCTCTGCACTGCAGGTCAGTGTTTTTATGAAACATTGGTATTTTAATAAAGCTCTCTTTTAAAAGTGAGCGTAAATAAGTCATAGTTTTGTTCTGAGAGTATTAGTCAATGCTGCAGTCTTCAGACACGAGGTTGAGAAAATGACAGATATACAGTACTTACTCTGAACGCAGAGACAGGCTTGAAAAATGTGAAAAATGTGTTACATTCCAGTCTTCTGTTTATAACAGTCAATGTTTAATATGCCCCATGAAATGATATTACTGCTATTTTAAAACAGAGATTCCCTAAACTTACACTTTATGAAAAACAAAATACAGTTCTTAGGTTATTTTGAAAATAGTATGTAACAAAAATATTTAGGCCAAGGCTATCTATCTGTGGTGTCCTCATTCTGTTTTATCAGTGCTCTAAAACAGTTAAATCTCAACAAGACTACATTTGTAATGGCCAGCTGCATGCTAATGTTGAAATGCTGTGTGAAGCAATACATGAGACTTGAGGATTTATAACTGTGGACCCAATATATGTAACAAACACACACTGTACCACCTGTATCATTAGGGTTGTTATATGATAAAAGCAGAGTTTGGCAGTTCAAGTATTTTGGAACTGTATATTTTACAGTGCATGTCTAGAGCTTCAAGTGTTTGTTTTTTAACTATAAATTTAATGTAATATTTTTTTACAGAGGAGATGTTTATTTCTTAATAAGTGATCACGGGGCTAGCTTTCACAAGTTTAAGTGTCCCAGTAACTGCACGATTTTGAGTCAAAAGTTCAATCAGACATGTTTTTTTTTTCTATTAAGGTTTCTGTGTATTTTGTTCTCCAGGCAAAAATTGCATTAAAAAAAATCAGTTTATTGGAGCAAGTTGTTACAAGTATTTTAAATGATATGAATTCATAAATTGTATTTAATACGATATTTGCAGGACAAAAATGGTTTAACGCAACTCTCTTTTCTTTTACATTTTGCTGTTTTGCGAATTGATTTATTTTTCATAATTGTTTGAATTTAGCATACCCTATTATTGGACCACTGAATTTCAACATTTCTTTTTTTGTGCAGTAATTCAGTAACTTTGAAACAGCATGTGACTGTATAAAAACTGACTTTCAAAATAAACTTACCCTGGAAAATTTTGCAGTTAAAAGTGATAGCTAGCACCTTAGTCTGCCATAAACAAGACATCATCATTGACTAACATAACATAAAAGACGACAAAATTAAAAAGGTTGTAATATCTTGATAAATCTATATGATTAGATGACTGAGGAGTTCTTTTAAGCTGTCTTTTTTATATGTAATAGAGCTGTCCGTGTCTATTTATACTGAACAAGTCCCGCTGCTATTGATAGTTAAATCAAAGAATTATTGATGTTCACAAAGTTCAGGCACAGAGGCCTTACTCAGCTCCCCCACACACACTAACACAATGACACAAACACACAGCAAACGTCTTTGAGGAGCTATGCAGCACAATTCATCTGCCCACAGGGTGAATCTAGTGAAAGTAACTCCCTCAAAAACCCTTTCTTTCTAATCCACCAACTTTCTCACTGTGCTCTGCAGCTCTCTCTTTCTCTCTCTCTCTCTCTCTGTGTGTGTGTGTATCAGTATGTACAGTATGCATCACTACATGTGTAACATTCAGAACATAGAACAAGTCTAAATGCAGAAAAACATCAAAGTTACACCATGCAAAAGTATTCAGATTCTTAAGACTTACTTAACAAATACTACATCAAAATATTGTTCTCATTTTAGTATCAGAGCACTCAAGATTAGCACTTAAAAGTCAAAAGTAATTATTTTAAGTTACTAACTGCAGGGATATTCTTCCTCACTGGAATGTCATAATTCATCCAGGTTAGAGCAAGGGTGAAAACAAATGTACATGTGCACCTGTTGTGAATCATGCTATGAATTATTTAACATGAAAACTTTTTGTATACATGTTTTTTGTATACATTTTTTTTCTTATTAAATAAAGGAATACTTGTATTCTGCAAGGAGGCATTAAATTTTTCAAAAGTGTCAGAAAATACTTTTATATTGATAAAAAAAACAAAATGTTGTTCTCTTCTTTTCATCAAAAATTCCTGAAAAATTAAATGTACAGTACTATGGTTTCCACAAAAATATGAAGCAGCACAACAGATTTCAAAATTGATAATGAGAAATGTTTCTTGAGCAGCAAATCGGCATATTAGCATGATTTCTAATTTGATTTCAGATTTCTGAAGGATCACTTGACACTGAAGACTAATGGCTGCTGAAAATTCAGCTTTGATCACATGAATAAATTACATTTTAACATATATTCACAAAAAACAGTTAACATATCAAATATATAACTTTTGTGTAGTGAGCATTCGAGTACAACTACTCAACTAACTACAATTATTAGTGAATGAGCCTCAATCCAGTTAGATTTACACCCAAGTTTGTATAAGACTGAATTTAAATCATCAATTTTATCTGTTTTAATAAAACACAGTCCCTGATGATGAAAAGCAGCTCTGCAGACAGATGCTACCACCATTGACCTTACATGATGCTTTACACAGATGTGTGCCAGAAAAAATATAAAAGCTTTAAAATGCACATTGATTACCAAGTTTTTCTCATCTTGCAACTAGGCCGTTATTAAGCTTTTTGACAAACACCATGTCATTTATTGTCACATGGATCTGTGTGGTTTATATATAAAGCCTAGTGTTATAGACACATTCATGTGGTTTACTGGAGCAACTTCAGTCTGAACTCTGATACTGAACTCTGTAGCTCCTTCAAAGTGATCATCTGTGGCTGTGTCTCTCGCATGTTTCTTTCTTTGATCGCGAAAAGTTTTGAAGGTTGACCTTTTCTAGGCAGCGTTTGCTTTGTTTCATGTAACTTACATTTCCTGACAGTTGCATCAACAGGTCTCAGTGGGGTTTCCAAACACTTGGAAATTGTTTGGTACCTTTTTTCAGTTTCTGCAATGGTTTTACTTCTATCTCATGCCTTTGAAATACCTTTTAGTATTCACTTACTATTCTCGACTGTTATTCACTGCTGTCCTGTAATATCACAGACTGAATCCCTTAATTGAGTCATTCACAGCAAATTGCAACAAAGTTGTTTTCTCATTAGAAAATCTCTGAAACTCGAGGACTGAAAATTGAGTACTAATGCAAGTACCATATCATATTTTCTGTCACCAAAACAAGTTTTAACTTAGACAATGAATTTGAAAAAAAAAAAAATAAATCACAAATGTTAAAATCTGTCATCATAAACATTTGAATACTTTTTTTTACAGTCCATTACTAAAACAGGTGTGAACATCTTGCACTGACATCAGTGTGAGCTGGTAAGAGGCTGTTTGTGATCATCCTGTTTTCGGGACAGTATCGTGGTGTGGTGGAGAAGTGCATGTGTATTTAATGAAGCCACACCGTTGCACTCTGTGCCTCTGCAGCAACTGGAGCAGAAAATCGTCTCATCACGCCGTTCAGATTTCACATTTCTCCACAGACTGCATGTGCTTGAACAGTTATTTCTTCTTGTTATTTCTTGTCACCCCATGTTGTCTGTAAAGTTATGTACAGTACAGTAACAATCTAAATCTAACGGATGTACTGTAATGATGGAGTTAAACTAACAACATTACTAGTACCAGTTTATAGACTTACTGAAACTGATTAACTTCTGCTAAGCATACTTTATTGAAACACAAACTGCATTTCCAGCCTACTAAAAGGCTCGGTTTGTGCAAATTCTAAAATCTAATTATTTTGGAAACTAACTAGGCCTACTGCAAAATGTAAGAATTGGCTATCTTTCAATTGATGAATGGAATTTGAATTCAATTGGCCATGTCTCACAGCACGGTCAGTAAATCAATTTCTTGTGTACTCATCCTGACGCTGCCACACAGGATGTTTGTGATGTGCTCTTTTTTTTTTTTTTGCTTGGTTTTGTATTTGAGACGTTTAGTATGTACTGTTCTTTTGTTCCTTCATCTTTTTATGCCCTTTTACCCATGTATATCCACATAAGCACTAACTTTTGCCTTTGTTCTTTGTCAGGTCATATTTGACAATATGTAAAGCTTTAAATTTCAGTGTTGCTGGATTGAAACTATAATGCCAGTATACACATCATTAGGAAAGACATCTTTGATTAAACATTATAAATGCACTAAAACGATAATAATGATGTGCATGTATAAATCGTTTATAACAAACACATCAAAAGCAACATTTGATAAAATAAGAATTGTTAGATGTTAGTGGTGACTTTAAAAGCTATGTCTAAAATTGTGTCTGAAGGCTGCTGCTACTTTTCAAATGTTGAATTGGAATCACAATGCAAAGACATTTGGGCAAAGCCTCTTTTAAGCTAAGTGACACTATTTGCATCGTCACCGTACAGCTATTTCAAGCATCCAATATGAAGTCCTATTTGGGAAATCCTGAAATCTCAAAAATTGCTTTCCACACTCAATAACATTTTAAATCATCAGCAGAATCTGACATGAACTGTTCCTTAATTGCTGTTATTTATGCTAAAATAGCATTAAATAAAGCTTATATTTCAGTCTGGACCGGTCAGCATGTGCAGTCCTAAGCATACATGTCAGGAAACCTTGTCTTGGGTCCAAGGGTATCAAGCCAAAGGCGAGAAATCTTTGGTCATGTGTCTGAAGAAAAAAAAAAAACATGTCATCAGGCATTGCCAAAAGTCATATGATTACAACCCATGGATGATGTCCAAATGTTGTATCCAGTTTGTTCTCCTAAGCTGCGGTCTCATCCTGCATCCCATACTCATCCTACACCTCATCCTATCCTTAACCCCCCCACAAGATTCTTGCTTTCTCATCCTTCTTATTCTCAGCAGCTGTCAAAGAGTTGGATAAAAGTAAGCTTACAAGGATCACTAACTCTTACATAAAGGATTTTACTTACATAACTTCCTATTAAAGCTCTCTTGTGTCAAGAAAGGTGACCTTTTAGATTGAATTCTATGTTTATGAATCATGTACAGCAGTTGATACGATGCTAAAGAGCAGGAATAATGTTTCCACTGAAGACAACAAAAGTAGACAGCAATCTAAAAGAATATATAGCTTCTGCACACTGCTTGAAAAGAGCGTTCTAAAACACTGGCATGATACCCACAAGAGTTAATGCATCCCTTGCCAGAACCCACTTCCCTTCATCTTCCAGTAAGCGCGCGCACACACACACACACACACACACACATACACACTGTGCCCTGGTCTCCTTGGATGGCTTTCTCTCCTTTCCACCTGCCTTTACATGAACATAGTCACAGCTGGCTAAGCAGTAAAGCACCAGCTGTATGAACAGAAAATACACACACTGAAAGTCTGACCAATGCTCTAGATATTTTAAAACATTTGCTCTTAAAGAGCAAACCTCCTATAGGTTTAGATGTTAAAATGCTTTGTGTTTTAGTAGTTTCCGCAGTAGGACTGCATCAAGACCAGTTCCACTGATGTTAAAGGACTAATGCACCCCAAAATTAAAACTTTGTCCTTGAATTTCAAATCAACACTGGCTTTCATTTGCCGTGTTTCCACTGTAAAACCAAAAGAGCATGCTGCTAAGTCCCCATGTTTTCATATCAGACGACCAGCAAACATCAACGAAGGGAATTCTAATTACAGTCTTAGGCAGAAATATCTTATAAATTTGTATGTGATGTTAAAGGCTAACTATTGGCACAATAAATACACATTAAGCAAATGGAAACACCAGGGACCCCTTGAACAATCTAAAGAAGTTTGTTAGCATGTGTATTAATGTCTGTTTAATAGTAGCCTAATTATAAAGCACATATTAACGCCTCATTCTGCAAGAGCATATTTTAGACCACTTACCGCATACCTAAACTTAACAACTACCTTGCTAACTATTAATAAGCAGCAAATTAGGAGTTTATTGATGCAAAAGAGTTAATAGCTAGTCAATAGTGACAATTGTTCCAAAACTAAAGTGTGACCAATATATATTAACTAAACTTATTTTGTGGTCCATAGAAGAGAGAAGTGCACACATGTTTGGAACAACATTAATGTGAGTCAATTTGTGGATGGACTTTAACTCTGCCTGCACTCTGTATGACACATTCGTGCATTTACATCAAAACCCTTCTTCCATGTCACTTTTTCTTTTTCCACAGCCACTTGCTGCATCTGGCCACTGCAGCATATGTACATGCACACACTCACTCTGTGAAAGCTAATGCTTTATGACAGGCTTTCTCGCATCAGTTCTCCTGACCCTGACTTGAGTCATCATTAGCCTCTTGAGTTCTTATAAACAATTTAAACAGACGTTTCATAAATATGTGGATGTGTATGTATGTTTTTCTTGCTGCTCTTGCTTCGTTGGTCTCTCTCTTTCTCGTTTAATCTTGCTGTATAAGCTCATGTGAGGATGGACAACTGTTTGCTGCCCTGCAGGCTGGGTTTATGAGAATTGACTCCAGCCTTTATGATTATATATTTAATTATCTGTGCAGAAATGAGGGAATGTGGTGAGCTGTGCATTAACTAAAATTATCTTCTTTTTTGCTTTTGAACATTATTAGGCTTGGAACAACAGTGAGGCAACTCGTCATATGTAATTATAGAGAGTTTAAATGATAATTCACCCCAAAATGTATATTCTGTCATTATTTATTAATTGTTATTAAAAAAGCGTTTGACTTTTTTCCATGAAACTTTTTGTATACAGAACAATTGGAATATTAGGTTATATGGACTGATATTAGGTCATATGGCTTTTTCATAGTTTTTGAAGCTTTAATCTTCCAGTCACCATTAATAATAGTCATTCATCAGTACGTTCTTCAAGGTTTCTTCTTTTGTGTTTCACAGAAGAAAGAAATGGGTTTGGTATGATATCCATGATATTCATTTTTGGATAAAGAAGTCCATCATGTCATAAATGTGTCATTATCCTACAAATAACTATCTTGCTATTACAGCTTTGTAGCTATAGTGTTCTGTACATCTCCATTTATTTTCCCTTTCTCCTTCACGTCATCTGTGTGTCAGCACTGACTGAAAGAGATGAACTGTTCAAGTGCTGTCTCAGCTAGAGCCTTGGCCAGTCTGTCTCTGTGTTTCTCAGTCTTTCTTGGTGAAAGCAAAAGTCTTTTGTGTTGCATAAATGTTTTAAACCAACTGAAGTTGTGCACAAACAAAGCTCCCTCACTCTATCTCTCTTTCTGTTGTCATTTAGTTAAGTTCAGTGTGTTCCGACAGGATCAATGATACCATTTCTGGTTACCCAAAGAATCAATCAATCAATCAATCAATCAACATTTATTTGTATAGCGCTTTACAACAACCGTCAGGTATCCAAAGTGCTTCACATCATAGAATACAATAAACATCATATCATACAATAAATACATAT
Organism: Carassius carassius; assembly: GCF_963082965.1. Lineage (NCBI taxonomy): Eukaryota > Metazoa > Chordata > Actinopteri > Cypriniformes > Cyprinidae > Carassius > Carassius carassius. Next base: position 1,975,968 of record NC_081760.1, read on the forward strand.
AACAAAAAAGAAAACAGCAAGAGGGAAATTGTGTCACCACTACTATGTATTAAAAGCCATCCTAAACAGGTGGGTTTTAAGTTTAGACCTAAAAAGAGTTTCATCTGCAGTTGTACGGATATCAGGGGGTAACTTGTTCCAAAGTCTTGGGGCAGCAACTGCAAACGCCTGATCACCCCAACGCTTGTACTTTGACCTTGGGACTTCTAAAACCAGTTGATTTGAAGACCGTAACGACCGGTTGTGCTCACGCAGGGTTAAAATCTCACTTATGTACTCCGGTGCTTGGCCATTTAGGGCCTTAAAAACGAACAACAAAATCTTAAAATCTATTCTAAACTGTACTGGAAGCCAGTGTAAGGAATAGAGGACAGGAGTAATGTGTACACGCTTAGGTGTATTTGTTAAAAATCGAGCGGCAGCATTTTGCACAAGTTGAAGTCGTGCAATAGAGCCTTGACTTAAACCTACATAGAGAGCATTACAATAATCCAACCTCGAACTAATAAAAGCATGAATCACCTTTTCTAGATCATGCCTATTAAGAAAAGGCTTAACTTTAGCTAGAAGACGAAGCTGAAAAAAACTCATTTTGACAATATTGCTGATTTGCTTGTCAAATTTCATGTCGCAATCAAAAGTAACCCCTAAATTTCTGACAGCAGGCTTAAGGTATGGAGCCAAAGCCCCCAAACTCACCGCTGAACCGTTTGGGTTGCCGAAGATGATACACTCCGTTTTTTCATTATTTAAACTAAGAAAATTTTGTGACAACCACATCCTAATATCATCGATACAACTAAGTAGGGAGTCTAGTGCGACATTATCATTCGGTTTTAAAGGCAAATAAATCTGCAAGTCATCAGCATAACAGTGAAAGGATAGATTGTGCTTTCCTATAATACTCCCTAACGGCAACATATATAAAGAAAACAAGATTGGGCCAAGAATTGAACCCTGGGGTACCCCACAAGAAAGAGGAGCAGCCGACGAGGAGCATTCACCAATCATAACAGAGAAGCTCCTATCTGCTAAATAGGAGCTAAACCATTGAAGTGCCAAACCTCGAATGCCCACACAATGCTCAAGACGAGAGAGGAGGACTGCATGGTCCACCGTATCGAACGCTGCTGTGAGGTCCAAAAGCACTAACACAGCAGGACTCCCGGCATCCACAGACAAGGCAATATCATTATGTACTCTTAGCAGTGCAGACTCGGTACTGTGACGTGATCTAAAACCAGACTGAAATTTTTCTGCATAAAGGCTTGTAACTGTATAAAAACAACTTTTTCCAAAACCTTTGATAGAAAAGGCAGATGAGAAACTGGTCTAAAGTTAGATAACACTGAAGGGTCAAGATTTGGTTTCTTAAGTAGGGGCCTGACCACAGCATGTTTAAATGCAGCTGGGACACAAGCTAGACTAAGACACAAATTAATTAAAGTGAGTAAACTTGACCCAATGGCAGTATTAAAAATTTCTTTCACTATCCTGGGTGGGACAATGTCTAACGGACAGTTGGTGGGTTTCATGTGCTGCACTACCTCAGAAAGCAGTGTAAGTGAAACTAACAAAGAAATAACAGATTGATAGACGAATGGGAGTAGCTGAATTCTGCTGTGCTGTGTAATGTTCTGTCTGCAAGCATGAAGATGAGCTTGGCAGAGTGTGTTGGAGATATCAGGTGCTGGATTCTCTTGCTGTTTGATGAGCTTTTCATGCTTAATTAGACTCACATTTCACACATCAAAAATCAGAACCTCCTTTTCTTAGTGGGTTTATGCCGACACGTGTTTTGGTTTGCCGTAGCTCATCAGTATGAGGCTCCCTCGCGGCCCAGCAGGCAAACACATGCAGCCTGCTCACTGTCACACACACATGTACTGTACGCTCAGACACAAGCATGCATTCTGTATAAAGGTGTAAGTGCGTACCAGGACCCCTGCTGGTCTCTGTTGATCGGTTCTGCAGAGAGTCTTAATTAGGTATGGGAGATTTATCCAGCATGCTCCTTTAAACACATGTCACTTTGGTTTCTCTTCTTTCTCGCAGTTTCACTCTCCTTTACTTTCTTTTCTCTTATGTTGCCCTGTGTTTGTTATTTCTGCCATGGTATAAAAAGGTAATTGCAGGTAAAGAAAAGAAAAAGGGTAATAGACTTTTACCCCCACAGTTTTTTCTATCAGAAAAGTCAGATTTAAAGCAATTGGGAGAAAAAAAAAGTCAGAATTGTGAGATACATTTTTTATTTTTTTATTGCTGCAGAAAATAAATAGCACTGCAAGACGGAATTCTGAGAAAAAAAAAATCTGACTTGAAAGATATAACTGTAGAATTGCGAGATGTAAACTGGTGAGTTTATATGTCACAATTCTGACTTTTGTTTATCAGATTTGAAAGTTTATATCTTGCAATTCTGAGTTGTGGAAAAAATCTGAATTGTTAGATAAAAAGTTGCAATTACCTTTTTTTATTTATTTTTTTATTTTGTGGCAAAACGCACAGCAGTTTTTTGTCTTTCTTCATGTATAAATTATAGCTTTGTTATGACATTACAGAACAAGTTGCCTATTTTACCTTTATGTTCTTATGTTCTCATGTACACATGTATACTGGATATAATCTTTATATTTATTACATGATCATTCTATACCATGATTGTTCCATTAACTAGTCAGTGTGCCAAGTGTTAGCATGCTACTTTATCTTGATTTTAAATCTTTGACCAGCTGGAAGGCTAATCTCTTATTTCATTACACGGATATTAAGTGTTTGGACGTGTCTTAGATTTTATTTTTCAGGCAGCTTATATTAATGATAATACAAATCCTGACTGGGCCCTGTTTCTAACGGTAGGAGTGGTAAACACTCCTTGGTATCAGTAAACGAAAGGAAAGCTGTAAAAAATAAAAATGTTAAATATCTGTCTTTTCCTATTCCAGCATATTTTCAAAGCTGTGGAGTACTATGCAGCTGTGACAGTACTCTGCAATATTTTATTATGGGTAGGGTTTTTCTAATTATGAGCATGATCACATTAACATAATCACAGTATTTTGTTTGCATTAGCTTCAAGTACTGCCTTAATCACATTATTAGGGTAGATATAAACTTGATGGCAGAATATAAAATAAATAAGTAATTCTTAAAGAGGATCTGTGGTTTTTTTGTCATTTCCTTTAGCTATTTTTAGTCAGGCATTGTTATTAAGATGTAATCCTTTCCTGCACAAGCTGACTAAATAATAATTTAATGAACTGAGTTTACTTAACACAACATTGTGAGCTAAATGATATTCGTAAGGGATAATCCATGGCTAGCGAATGCAATGCACAATGTGGAAGACAAGGTTGCCTTAGGGCATTAAAATAATTTAAAGCACAGCTAGTCGTGCATTATCTTGCTTATACCAGGATCACTTGCCAGCATTGACAAGTTAAAGCTATTTATGATGTTTGCAGCACAATATTTGACCTTTAGTGGGAAAATTATGGTTCCCTTTCAGTCAGTCACTCTCGACGCCACGTCGGTGACCGACGCAAAATAGGATATCGCTTCGATAGACCAATCTACTCTGAGTGTAAACTAAATGAGCCAATGCACATTGGCATGCAATTATTGCATCCAGCTGCCGCTGATCACAGCGTGAGTATAAGAAGGCAGCAGGTGCAATGCATAGGCTACCAGCTTTTCGCTTCGAAGCTGAGCGACAGTATCTTTCCGCTTACCTCAACTGTGTCTATGGTGAACTGCGAGTTCAGCACGCTCTGGGAAGCTTCCTGTGTTGGCGAGATGGCGTTTCAGCGGCGGTCGTTCCAGTGTCGAGTGGGTTGCACACTTCAGGCTGCACTGCCCCCTGTCGTGTCGGAAGCGGCCATCTCCCCTGTGCGTCTCAGCACTAAAAGAGCATTTCCTAAGAGCAAATTTCCTCTAAAAGAGCTCCACGGGTGTGTCTTTATAAAGACGACGGATCGTCCTTATAAGGATGCTGTTTCACCCGTGCGTTTCTGGATGTGGTCGTTACCTGGCACCGGTGATGGTCACGATCGCTGCCTCACATGTCTGGGCATCAAGCATGCTTAGGTGGCTTTCGTGGATGCGTCATGTTCTCATTGCGGGGAACATGACCATCTCAGAGCTGCGAACCAGGCTCCGCTACCTTCAGGGGGGGCGGAGTCCCGTTGCCGCTGGGGTGCCCCTAGAGCAGATCTCCAGGCATGCTGTGGTTTACACGGATGCCTCCACCACTGGCTGGTGGGCCACGTACAACAGGCATGCAGTCTCAGGGGTTTGGACGGGCCCACAGCTGAAGTGGCACATCAATTGCCTAGAGCTGTTAGCAATGCACCTTGCCTTGAACCGTCTCAAAGGTCTCTTACGAGGCAAGAATGTGCTGGTCCAAACGGACAACACGGCGACCGTTGCGTACATCAACCAACAAGGTGGTCTGCGCTCCCGTCGCATGTAACAACTCGCCCGCCACCTCCTCCTTTGGAGTCGGAAGGTTCTGAGGTCACTTCGTGCCATTTACATTCCAGGCCTGCTCAACTATACAGCCGACAAGCTGTCTTGAGCAATGCTCCCGGGAGAATGGCGACTCCATCTCCTGGCGGTCCAGCTGATTTGGAGACGATTCGTAGCCGCTCAGGTAGACCTGTTTGCTTCTCCAGAGACCTCTCACTGCCAGTTGTTCTACTCCCTGACTGAAGGAACTCTTGGCATGGACACACTGGCACACTGCTGGCCGCGGGGCCTACGCAAGTATGCGTTTCCCCCAGTGAGCCTTCTCGCACAGACACTGTGCAAAGTCCGGGTGGACGAGGAGCAACTCTTGCTAGTGGCGCTGTATTGGCCCACTTGGACCTGGTTCCCCGAACTAGTGCTCCTCGCGACAGCCCCTCCTTGGCCAATTCCACTGAGGAAGGATCTACTGACTCAGAGACGGGGCACCATTTGGCACCCACGTCCAGACCTTTGGAAACTCCATGTCTGGTTCCTGGACGGGACGCGGAGGTTCTAAGTGACCTACCCCAAGAGGTAGTGAACACCATCACTTCGGCAAGAGCACCGTCTACGAGACACGCTTATGCCTTGAAGTGGAACCTGTTCATCGAGTGGTGTTCTTCTCGCCGAGAAAACCCCCAAAGATGCCCGATTGCGGTCGTGCTTTCCTTTCTGCAGCAAGGGCTGGAGCGATGGCTGTCCCCCTTCACCCTCAAAGTCCAGGTTGCTGCTATTGCTGCGTACCATGACCCTGTAAATGGGAAGTCTTTGGGTAAGCATGACCTCATCGTCAGGTTCCTTAGAGGGGCCAGGAGGTTAAATCCTTCCCGGCCCCCCTCTATACCCTCTTGGGACCTGACTCTAGTGCTTAAATCACTGCAGCAGGGCCCATTCGAGCCTTTGCATTCAGTTGAGCTAAAGTTTCTTTCATTGAAAACTCTGCTCCTGCTTGCACTGGTCTCCATCAAGAGGGTAGGGGACCTGCATGCACTTGCGGTCAATGATTCGTGCCAATAGTTTGGGCCGGCTGACTCCTAGGTAATCCTGAGGCCCCGGCCTGGCTACGTGCCCAAGGTTCCCACTACACCCTTCAAAGACCAAGTGGTGAACCTGCAAGTGCTGCCCCTGGAGGAGGCAGACCCACCCCTGACTTTGCTCTGTCCCGTTCGAGCATTAAGGTGCTACGTAGACTGGACACAAAGCTTCAGGACCTCAGACCAGCTCTTTGTCTGTTACGGAGGCCGGCAGAAGGGGAGTGCCATCTCTAAGCAGAGGATGGCCCACTGGATTATGGATGCCATAGCCCTGGCTTATCAGGCTCAGGGTGTGCCCTGCCTGTTCAGGTCGTGAGCTCATTCAACTAGAAGTGTTGCATCCTCCTGGGCGCTGGCTCGTGGTGCCTCGCTGACAGATATTTATATAGCTGCGGGCTGGGCAACCCCTAAAACGTTCGCTAGGTTCTATAGCTTCCGTGTAGAGCCAGTATCCTCCTGTGTTCTCACCTCAAAGGGGTAGTGGCACTGAGAGGCCCCGGTTAGTGTCGGCTTGCTTAAACTGCTCCAGAGTGTCCGTACTGTAGACCCTGTTGAAATCCTCCATCACCCTAGGCAGCTGGTACATTTTTCCAGTGTCATCCAATCTCACCCAGTGAGGTAGTGCTTTGACAATGGTGAGTGGAACTACTTGTTCTGAGCCCTGGCCTACACCTAATAGGGGCGCAGGTGGCTCGCAGGTAGATCCCATTTTGCGTCGGTCACCGACGTGGCATCGAGAGTGACCGACTGAAAGGGAATGTCTCGGTTACATATAGTAACCCTCGTTCCCTGAAGGAGGGAATGGAGACGCCACGTCCCGTCGCCATGGTTGCTGTACCGCCGCTGAGCTGCCTGGTCTCCGGCTCGGCTCCTCAGTGAAAACCTGGTATGCATTGCACCTGCTGCCTTCTTATACTCACGCTGTGATCAGCGGCAGCTGGATGCAATAATTGCATGCCAATGTGCATTGGCTCGTTTAGTTTACACTCAAAGTTGATTGGTCTATCAAAGCGATATCCTATTTTGCATCGGTCACCGACGTGCCTTCTCTGTTCCCTCCTTCAGGGAACGAGGGTTACCATACATAACAGAGACGTTATTTTCATCCGTTACAGCTCGTTAGCTCTAGCATTCTGCCTGCTTCAAATCAGACACAGAGATGAAGCAGAGAAAAAAAGATCACATTTATTTTAGATAATGAATTATAACATTTATTTGAATTAATTATCGATTGATTGATTGACCAATCGAGAGAGAGAAATGGAGGGAGAGATGAGAGTTGTAAGTGTTTCTATGCTCCTGAGTGCTTGTGTGTACACAGCGTGATCTTTGACCCCTCTCTCTCTCTCTCTCTGTGTGTCCTAGTGATGTGTGTTGTGTGTGTTTGTCTACTACAATGAAAGCAGCGCATTACTATAAAACAGTGATTAACCTGACTTGAAACTACCTGTGCATTAAATGGTTTTAATGCATACCTGCCAGCCAATCAGAATAGAGTTTTCAGACAGACCATGGCATACAAATAAACATATACCAAATATATTAGTTTACAGTACTTATACATTACAGTATTTATAATGAAGACATATTTGCAGCAATTCAAATATAAAAAATAGTGCATTGGGACACAGCTCATGACATTATTAATAACACATTAACACATGCATATTAGATGCAATTTATAGATACATTGTATAGAATGGCAAAACCAGTTTATTTCACGCACATATTCCATAAAGTACATTATTATATCAAATCATTCTGTTATGTCTTTCATAGCACAGTTGAGATTCATCTTTGTACAAAGTTTGGCTTAAAACTGATTGAATGAAAAGTGAATAAAAAATTAAACATTGTTTTTGCCTATACATGCCTCGTCATGTTTTTTTAATAACTTAGTCCTGGCGTCCTCTACAAAGGACATAGAGTAAAATGTGAATAAAATATCTTATTAAAAAAAAAAATCTCTGGAGGATATATTCAATTTTCGTTGAGGACGTCGGTGTGTTTATCCCCTCCCCTCACGCTCTCTAGCGCTCATCTGGCCCTGCTCCGCTGCAGCTGCTCGGTCAACGAATGGCATCTTTCTCGACATCACGGGGCTGAAAACCCCACTCCGCTGATGATTAATTTATAGCTTTAACACACAGCAGGTTGCAGAACATCTGATCGTTTTTCAAAACGGCCCGGTTTCCAGCCATATGAATAAAAAAACAGTATACCCCATTTTTTTGTCGATGACAGGGACTCGCTATTCAACCAGCATGAAATAATTCTATTGCATGAAGGGATTGGAGCCGGGAAAGACAGCATGAAGTTACAAATCTCCGGTCTTTTGCTCGTAACTGCAGTAGCCTATGCAACGATAGAAGGTGAGTAACCTACTGCACTTGACACTGATCTTTAAGAGTTCCCCTGCATTTCTCCGTGTGCGGTTGCATATTTATTTACTTGTGTATATTATCCAATAGCCTATATGTGACCTAAAATGTTTATTTAGACGAATTCATAAATTACCAGAAAGCATCCAGTGCATGCAAGCATTATAAGCCGTTTTATCTTGTGCGTTCATGCCTGCAACAAATGAAAGATACAAAAGAATTCCGCTCGTTTAATTTACGCTTATTGCTTGGCTTCTAGCGCCCTCCATTGGCTCTCTTGAGTGTCGCGTGCGACCAGTTTTACTGGTTTTCCACCATGCATTTTGGACCAGGTTAAGAGAAGATTTTTCACATTGATTGCCATGTGTCACACTGAAGCATTAATGCAAGAAATGTGTTTTGTTTGGGTTTGGCATAGTGTTGAGGCAGTGAGAGCCTTCATCTGCAGCTTTAATCAGAAAATGGAGCCGCTGAACTGGATTTTCATATATCTTACTTGACATCTCTCTTTCTCTCGCTCTCTGCTCACTGATGTGGAAGAAGTTGTTTAATCAAGGGAAATTGCAATCAAACTTGGCATTGATAGATAAACTGAATTGCAGTTGTGTTGTAAAGGAACTCTGATATGGAAATCTGAAATCTGATAACACAAGGCCTGTTTAGGCGATAATACAGCTGCAGCCTTTTTAATCAGCATGGCATATGCTGAATAATAATATTCTCATGCTGATATTCACTACAACAGCTTGACTATGAGTGTAATGTTAATTTTTTACAAAAGTTCCTACAAGTAGTTAAAATCAAATAACTTTTTAATTCCAATATGGCTGGTTATTATGCTAATCTGTAATAACGTTTTTTATGCATTTAGCAGAGGCCTTTATCCTAAGCGACTTACTGGTGCATTCAGGCTAACAATTTTTAACTATCATGTGGTCCCTGGGAATCGAACCCACAACCTTAACGCAATGCTTTACCACTTGAGCTACAGGAACACTAATTAACATTAACATGCTTATCTTTTGAATTTACCCAAAATTTACCTTTTACCCGTAAAAGACCAGACCAGATGGTTTGCTGTCGGGGAGGACAAGAGGTCATCTGTTCAAATTTTTAAGCCAGTGACTAATGAGGTTACGTCTGTGAATTTTGTCCACCTATGCAAATAAAGCCATGGTTTTTCACGATATTTAATTTGATACTATAAGAGGGAAATAATGTAATTTTACATATAGTTAATAAAAATACACCATAGCAACAGATGAATGCAATTGACTGAGAGCATTAGTCATAGTGAGTTTTTTTTACACTTTGTGTAGAGATGACCTAAGAATTGCAGTATGCTTGAGTACATTAAAGTGGCTTTGAATATCCTGATGCAATTGACAGTAATCTTACTTCTATTAAGGAGAAAATGAACTCATTAACACAATGAATGAAGAACCAACAACCTCTTGCATAACCCAAAGTCTTGCTGTTACCTTGAAGTAGGTTTGTACACACTTCAGAATGCAGAAACACACTCTTTCTGTTTTTCACACTCTCTCGTGCACCCTCCTCCCCTTTATTATCTTTTGATTTACACGCCCCTGTCTGGTCCCTGGTTGGTGGGATCATAAACCCAGGAGAGATGGCCTTCCCTGCACACGGTCTTTATTTATGATGTAATTTAATACACTTGCTGTAGCAAGACCCACAGCCCTTCAGGGCGGGAAAAACAGCTTCCCCAAGCCAAGCAGAGAAGCCTTTTGCTAGGGGATGACCGACTGCGCCGAGGAAGGAAGCAGAGCTGGTCATTCAGCAATGATGGGCGTAACATCCTGTAAAAATGTCATTAATGTGGTGGAGCACAGATTGCTGTGCCACTAATGTTGGCTTACAGAAGACTTTTATGAACAACCCCAACCTCCAAATGCACACACTAAATTTTTATTTAATGGAAGATATTATTGTTCTTTAAATACACACACGTAAATATACATTGTTAAATTTACATTATAAAATAATTAAATTATATATATAATATTACATTAAATTGTTGTGTATTTAGAATTCTATTGACCTAAAATAGAATTATGAATTATACTGTATAATAGAATTATGAACTCTCAGTCCATGCATGATTGTTCTGGATGTACTCTGAGTAACAATATTCATGCTGAGAATTACAGTGTACATTTTAAAATTGTATTATTCTGCAACTCTACCAATCAGAATTACACTTTCTAAGAAATCAGTCTATTTTTTGTAAATGCCCCTTTTTTATTTATTTGTTGTCACATACCCATGTCTGAAATGGTGCAGACATATTTATTTACTATTAAATAGAATGTCAACGGGTAGCATGCACTAATTTTTATGATAAGAAAAGCATTTGGCAGACAGATAAAAACCAGCAAATTGAAAATGGAATTTAAAGTCATAGTTTACCATAAAATTAAAATTATTGTTGTTATTTAAAATAAATTAAACTTTCATTCATCTTTTAAACACAAATGTTAATTATTATTATTATTTTTTTTTTTATATCACATATTTTTTTTACATCCATTGAAAGTCTACATAATCAATATTTTTAGGCTTCCAAAATTACATAAAGACATTGTAAAAGCAATCCATATGAAGCAAGCAGTTTAATTCAAGTCCTCTCAAGAGACATGATCACTTTAAATGATTAAGGTTTTTGTTCACATATAAACATTTATAAATGCACATACATTATACATGTACAAGAACAAACCTCTTTGTCTTATGGTTTTAAAATTGCATGAATAAATGGTGACAGAATGTTAAATTTAGGTGACCTAACTTTTTAAATGTTGCATTTAAAATAATGTAGCATTTTTTAATTTAGTATTTATTTAATTTAAATAAATGAATAAAATCAAGACTTTTCAAAATATTTAAATGCATCTATTTATATATAAAACAAATTCTTTGTGGTACTCCTATGATACATAGTTCAGTCAGTGTATGTGTGTGTCATCAGTAATGCGAGTGAATGTGTGTGTGGGCTCATCTTGTTGCCCTGATGCTCTCTGGAGTGTGCTTGTCTGAGGTCATCATGTCAAAGCAATGGTTGCGTCAGCAGAAGGAGCTCTGAGGAGCCTGGGCCAGCTGTCACTTCATGACTCTGTGCTCATCTAACACTCGTGGGAGAGTGTTTCTGAATTTAACGTGGGATTTCTCTAGATGGCAAATCAAATATGGACATACTTCCTACATAACCAGACAGAGACAGTATGTGAATGTATAGGCCTATGCAGTACTGGTAATCAGCATGGTAGCTTTAGATTATGCTTTACCTTATCACCACATGCCACCTGAGGCTCTTGTGTCATTTTAGTTCCTTTTAATTGTTCTAAAATTAATCCAGCCTTAATCTCTCTAGCTCCTGAGGAGTTTGTCTCACTGGCTGAGATGGAGGACACTTTGTTGAGGAATCTTTTTCGGGGCTATCAGAAGTGGGTGAGACCTATCCTTCACGCCAACGACACGATTACCGTTCGCTTTGGTCTGAAGATCTCGCAGCTGGTGGATGTGGTGAGAGACACACACATTTGCACCACAACATCTGATCTTTAAAAAAGTCACCAAATGCCTTATCAAATAGCACGTAAACATTGATGCATCCTTGCAGAACACACAATGTGTAAACATGCAAGAGGCAGGGCAGAAAAAAGTATGTGAATCCCAAGGCTACTGACTTCTTCAGAAGCTTCTTAAAAACAGCTGTCTGAATGCTGTCAGTTGCTTTGCTGTTGTAAAAAACTCTGTTCCAAACTTGCATGACTTTATTTCTTCTGTTAAAGAATAATAATAATAATAATAATAATAATAACAAAGGTTTGGAATGACGTGAGGGAGAGTTAATGATTTTATTAAATGTTTTTTAACATATTTAATAACATAATAACATTTAAGTTTGTTTAGAAAGATATTGCATTGATTATAAATAACAAAGTATACTTCTGTTACATAAAAAGTCATAACTTCACAGAAAGATTAATACAGAACTATGTTTGCATTTTAAATCTTGTGTAAAATGTGTCAAAATTCAGGTTTGGGTGCATTGAAATACTTCTGCAGGTAGACCATATGCAACCGATTTCCAATTTTTCCGATGCTTTAGCCATAACACATTATTCTTCAAACCCTATTTCTGTAGCCCATAAATCATGCAGTAATGCACTGTACAGGAAGTGTGAGAGTAATTATGTCTTACTGTATGAGCAGAGTTTCTCTTCCACTTTAACGTTTTGGTGGAAAGACAAAAAAAATGGCATCTTCCATGGCTTTTGCATTTTTATAAACACACATTTTTAAAAGTCATTAAATTTGCTTAATTATGTCAAAGTGCACTTCAGGCATAAACTAAATAATTAGTGTGACAGTATGATGCTTTGTTGGAATTTAGTTTGAAGCCAGTCTAGTCTGAGCATTCAGGATGCAAATCAGTTGGTTTGGGATTCAGCCACAATTTAAGTATAGTAGTTCTGCAGAGCCACCTAATGGTCATATCCTGTAATCAGCACTACATTGTGCTCACCTTGTTGTCTTCACTTGGCAGTGTGAATTTTCTGGCTGGTGGAACACTGAACACTGTGGGAACAATTGATTTTCATGCCATTCCTTAACAGTTTAGTCTCAGTCTATTGGTTCCTATTCAGAGTCTGAATTTAACTTTTGTGTAACAAAAGGACAAAAGATACTATCTACTGAGCTGCATATATAAATAGCACAGTTGAGTTAATCATCTGTATGGCACAAGTAGGTCAAAGGTGAGAGATTTTTAGAGGCTTTGAGAGAAGTATTGCATTTGGGTTTATTCAACACAAGACATGTGATCCAAGCTCATGTATGATGCACTAAAATCAAATTAGCAGCTATAGATATTGATCACCTTTCATCGTGCATTTTTTTTATTTTTCATTTCAGGATGAAAAGAATCAACTAATGACCACAAATGTCTGGTTGTGGCAGGTAACTCAAAGATCTTTTGCTTTAATTTTTAAGAATGTCCCAAAATATTTTCCTGATCCCGGTCTCTTTCCTGTAGGAGTGGACAGACTATAAGCTTCGGTGGAATCCGGAAGATTATGGTGGAATCACATCCATCAGAGTGCCCTCAGAAACGATCTGGCTACCAGACATTGTCCTTTACGAGAAGTAAATTTCATACATTTCCTGTATTAATGTCATACAGGCATGCATTAAATAAACCTGTGAAACAAGTTTTTATAAAAGTTTTGTTTGGCTTTTATTTTTAATATTTCTTCATGACGTTTGAGATGCAGAATATCACATTACTTTTTTTGTGTATCATTAACAGTGATCATGTAAGCTAAAAAAATGTGTTGACCACTTACATAAGCTAAACTTTTAGAATGTTTGCATCCTTGCAAAAGCTAAATATATCTGTACTAAACCATTGTTTCAGAATTAGTGATAGAAGTTCTGACCGAAATATTGACCAAAATATTGATGCTATGTGAATATAGATAGTACAATAAAAATTAGCACCATAGAATTACAGAATAAACATAAAAACTGTTTTTTTTTGTTACATTGTGTCATGTATCTTGATTTCTTTTTTGTGCACTTGATCTGAAAAGCAGAGATGACACACTATGTATTTAATCTCTCAAACAATCATAATCATTGTGCGCTGCATACTCAGACAGACTAAGACTTGCCTTAAGTAAGCAACAACAACAAAAACAGCTTATATTCACTTCCTTTGATTTAACACGTCATCTTTTAACTTACCAATTGTGTTTTTATGAGACAAAAGATGTGAGCATGCATGGTGAATATGAAAAGTCAGTCTCCACCAACACGGGCAATCAAAACTCACATTTTATTTTTTTTTAAATGTAGTTGGTAATATAATGTTTCCTTCTCTCCATCTCTCCTAGTGCTGATGGCCGATTTGAGGGTTCTCTGATGACCAAAGCCATTGTAAGGTTTAATGGTACCATCATGTGGACTCCTCCTGCCAGCTATAAATCCTCCTGTACCATGGATGTCACCTTTTTCCCCTTCGACAGGCAGAACTGCTCGATGAAGTTTGGATCGTGGACGTACGATGGCACTATGGTGGACCTGACTCTGTTAGACGCATATGTAGACCGTAAAGACTTCTTTGACAATGGCGAATGGGAAATACTAAACGCCACCGGCCAGAGGGGAAGTCGGCGTGATGGCATTTACTCTTATCCTTACGTCACATATTCGTTCATTCTGAAACGTCTTCCTCTATTTTATACACTCTTTCTCATCATCCCATGTCTGGGTCTGTCGTTTCTCACGGTTCTGGTCTTCTACCTCCCCTCGGATGAAGGAGAAAAGCTGTCCCTCTCCACCTCCGTCCTTGTGTCTCTCACTGTGTTTCTTCTTGTCATTGAAGAGATCATTCCATCTTCCTCTAAAGTCATTCCTCTGATAGGAGAGTATCTGCTTTTTATCATGATCTTCGTCACATTCTCGATCATCGTGACTGTGTTTGTCATCAACGTCCATCATCGTTCTTCTGCCACGTACCATCCAATGGCACCGTGGGTTAAGAGTCTATTCCTTCAGAGATTACCCATACTGCTCTGCATGAGGGGACATACTGATCGTTATCAGTACCCAGACATCGAGCTGCGGAGCCCAGAGCTAAAACGAGGGATGAAAAGAGGGCAACAGAAGAGTGCCGGAGGAGGGCGAGGAGGGTTAAAGGAAGATGAGAATCAGGCCTGGATTGCCCTGTTGGAGAAAGCCACTCACTCAGTGCACTACATTTCCAGACACATCAAGAAGGAACACTTCATCAGAGAGGTGTTTAGACTTGTTTTTTTTTTACATTTTAGAGTAAAGATTTGTTCATTCAGGACACTGTTTATACAGGACTAAGAGTAGTAAAAATACAATGAAGCAGTCAGTTATCAAATGATGAATTCGAAAATAAAAATAAATCAAATTGACAAAATAATAGATACATTTACAAATATTTATGTTTTCAGCTTATGTTTAAAATTTAACAATAAAACAATTCTAAACTGCTATATATGCACGCAAACTTTCAAATCTGAGTCATTTAAACCAATTGCTTTGCAAATGGTTCACGGTTTCAAATCGTTTTCTTGAAACTTTGATTTATCAAAGAAATAGTTCACCCCAAAATTTTAAATTGATGAAAATGTTCCCCCCCATCAGGCCATCCAATATGTAAATAAGTTTGTTTCTTTATCACAACACAAATTTAGCATTTGCTTACCAACGGATCCTCTTGCAGTGAAGGGGTGCCGTCAGAATGAGAGTTCAAACAGCTGATAAAAAAGCCAAACTCCACATGACTCCAGTCAATTAATTAAAGCTTTAAATCAAATCTGAAAGGAAATCAAATTCCATTTAAAAAGAAGTGTCTGCATAAGGTTTTTCATATTAGTAATTTGTAGTATTTGTATTAGTGTAGTGTATTATTAACTTCTAGACGCATTTGCTTAAATCAAGCGACTTTGATACATGCTCCGGACAACTGATTCAAAACAAAAGATTCACGAAGATTTACAAGCCTGAAGCAGTATTTTAAAAGCGCCCATCACTTAGAAACACCATTTTGACAATATAGCCACCTGCAAAGGCAAAAGTTGTTATAGAGATATAAAATGTTAATTTAATATTTTTTTTTAGAAAAGTGTTGCTTTTACATGAAAATTTACAAATGTGCATTAAATTAATCAGCTAAATATATATATATATATATATATATATATATATATATATATATATTATTTCAGATAAAAAAGTGGTCAAAGATGTGATTGTGAAATAAAAAGTAGTGTCAATTAAGGCAAACATATATCCCGTGTGAAAGTCCCTAATGCTAATTGTTTGGGACAGTTCAATGTTAGAGGTCGTCTATGAAAGGTGAAAAAGCAATTTAATGACTAGCTGTGCATTTGTGTCTTGTTTGTCTCTCAGGTTGTTCAGGATTGGAAGTTTGTGGCTCAGGTATTGGACCGGATCTTCCTCTGGGTCTTTCTTACAGTTTCTGTGCTTGGGACCGTCCTCATCTTCACCCCAGCTCTGCAGATGTACTTCAGCACATAAAAAAACAGCCTACCAAATCTCCTTTACCCTTGACAACATTCTTATGACCCCTCTGAAATATATGTAGTTCCCACAATATCCCAGTAATCCTTCTAAACGTCATTTTCTGACCTAGCCACATCTGTAATCCTCCTAGAATTCAGCTCCTAGCTCTCCTTTCTAGCTGTGATCGGTAATTAGACTGAAAAAAAAAAAGTTTCAAAACATTTTCAGCCCGTTTAACACATAACTAAGAGGCAGCTTATGAAGTTGGGGTTGTTTGGATCTGTGTAATCTCTCGGAATGGGTCATGGTTTTAAAGATCTTCAATAATTTGACTTTACTGTGATGTAAAAGGTGTAACCACATCTTTTATGCCTCTTATTTCACTTGTTATCATTCATTCATGTATTTATGTATTTATTTATTTAGGGTGGGTAAAAATTGTGTCATTGTTCATTTAAGTAATATTTTACAGTAATATTTTATCATTCCAGTCATTAGGTAACAAACCTATTCAATAGATTAAAATTCCAATCTGTATGCAGTAAATATTTATTTTTTACACTATACAGATATTACTCTGGAGCATGGAGAAGATTAGTAGATTGGATAGTTATTATGTGAAATTATAACAGTATCTCTATTATTGGGACAGGTGTTCCTTACTGTACAGTCTTGCATCTATTGTCCTAGTTTTTAGTACTGTTAAATGCATGTAGTATCATGCCTTTGGATGACAGTATGCATATATAAATGTTATGCAGATGAGGCCATGCATAATACAAAGTGCATGTGTAAGTATATCTACAATCTTCCACAATCTGGGATTTATAAAAAAAAGACATTTACATAGATGCATATGTGGAACATATATGGATTTATAAATCTCAATATCTCCCATTTGTGCTTTTAGGATGACGTCTACACCACATTAAACATTCTTATCCCTAAATCCTTGGAGATACTGTCGCTGATTCAAGTGGGAGAGATTACTTGATCACAGCTTGTGTTTAGCATCATAAGCAAGGACTTTATTATGATTTCCATCTTTATTTCTGTTCATTTACACTGGTCAGTAAATGGAAATGTCATTGTATCAGTTTTTTGTTGTTTGGATGTCTAACATGTGTTTTATGTAAATAACCTTGTAAGTGATCTGATCAAGTGTCTTTTACTCTGCACTGCAGTGTCTCATCAGACACATTTCTCTATGGTTCAGAATAACTTGTCATTTTGCACGGGAAGCATTTAATGAATTAGTGTTATTTGGGTCTTTTAAAATAATGTTTTTTTTTTAGAGAACCCCAAACCTGGCCCTTATCTTTTGAGACTAGTTTAATAATGCAAAAGTAGTAGAGGGAATTCAGGTAAAATGAACACTTTTGATAGCTTGACAATATTACTGTACTGTAAATATTCACTGCACTATATATTTTTGGTTTCATTTTACGGTGTCCTTGTTACAGTGTAATTACACAATTAAATACACTCTTAAAAATAAAGGTACTTCAAAGGGTTCTTCAAGCAATGCCATAGAAGAACCATTTTTTGGTTTCACAAACAACCATTCAGTCAAGGTTCTCCCATTCGTGTTGGCCCTGTCTCCCCGCGTCTTTACGAAGGTCTCGGAGGAAGCCCTGGCTCCTCTCAGGGAACAAGGTGTCCGTATCCTCAACTACCTTGACGACTGGCTGATCCTAGCTCATTCTCGAGAGCGGTTGTGCGAGCACAGGGATCTGGTGCTCAGACACCTTGCCCGACTGGGTCTTCAGGTCAACTGGGAAAAGAGCAAGCTCTCCCCTGTGCAGAGGATCTCTTTTCTCGGTATGGAAATAGACTTGGTCGCCATTTTCACGCGGGTTACGAACGAGCGCGCGCAGTCACTGCTGAATTGCCTGAGACACTTCGAGGGCAAGAGAGCGGTTCCACTGAAACTGTTTCAGAGGCTCCTGGGGCATATGGCGTCTACGGCGGCGGTCATACCGCTCGGGCTACTCCATATGAGACCGCTTCAGCACTGGCTTCATGACCGAGTCCCGAGACTGCAACCGTAGCGTACATCAACCGTCAGGGTGGTCTACGCTCCCGCCGCATGTCGCAACTTGCTCGCCATCTCCTCTTGTGGAGTCACAAGCATCTGAGGTCGCTTCGTGCCATTCACATTCCAGGCAGGCTCAATCGTGCAGCCGACGAGCTCTCATGGCAGCAGTCTCGCCCCGGGGAATGGAGACTCCACCCCCAGTCGATTCAGCTGATTTGGGAACAATTTGGAGACGCTCAGGTAGACCTGTTTGCCTCTCCAGAAAATTCCCACTGCCAGTTGTTTTTCTCCCTGACTGAGGGCACTCTCGGCACGGACACCCTGGCACACAGCTGGCTGCTGGGCCTGTGCAAGTATGCGTTTCCCCCAGTGAGCCTTCTTGCACAGACGTTGTGCAAGATCAGGGAGGACGAGGAGCAGGTCCTCATGGCTGAGCCTTTTTGGCCCGGCTGGACCTGGTTCCCCAAACTTGTACTCCTAGCGACAGCCCCTCCCTGGCCAATTCCTCTGAGGAACGACCTTCTTTCTCAGAGAAGGGGCACCCTCTGGCACCCACATCCCGATCTGTGGAACCTACAAGTGTGGGTCCTGGATGGGTCACGGAAGGTTTAGGTACCACAGGTGGTAGCTACCATCACTTCAGCTAGAGCCATGTCCACCAGACACGCCTATGCTTTGAAGTGGAACCTCTTCGTCACTTGGTGTTCTTCACGGCGTGAGGACCCCTGGTAATGTCCGATTGGGTCAGTGCTTTCCTTTCTTCAGGAGGGGTTGGAACGACTCCTTCCACCCTCAAGGTCTATGTGGCCGCCATTTCGGCTCACCATGACCCTGTTGAAGGTAAGTCTCTGGGGAGGCACGATCTGATCATCAGGTTCCCCTCAGCAAGTCCCCTCTTGGGACCTCGCAGTAATTCTATCGGCACTGCAGAGGGCTCCCTTCGAACCCTTGCTCTCAGTTGAGCTAAAGTTTTTATCTTTGAAAACTGCGCTCCGGACGGCTTTGGCTTCGGTGAAGAGGTTCGGGGACCTGCAGGCATTTTCAGTTGACGAAGTGTGCCTGGAATTCCGGCCGGCTAACTCTAACGTTATCTTGAGACCCCGGCCTGGGTATGTGCCCAAAGTTCCCACCACTCCTTTTAGGGATCAGGTGGTGAACTTGCAAGCGCTGCCCCTGGAGGAGGCAGACCCAGCCCTGGCGCTGCTCTGTCCAGTACGTGCACTCCGCACCTACGTGGACAGAACTCAGTGCCTTAGGACCTCAGACCAGCTCTTTGTCTGTTACGGAGGCCAGCAGAAGGGAAAGGCTGTCTCCAAGCAGAGGTTATCCCACTGGATAGTGGATGCTATTGTCCTGGCTTATCAAGCTCAAGACCTGCCATGCCCCCTAGGGGTGAGAGCTCACTCAACTAGGAGTGTAGCTTCCTCCTGGGCGCTGGCGCATGGCGCCTCGCTAACAGACATCTGTAGAGCTGCGGGCTGGGCGACACCTAAACACATTCCCAAGATTTTCTAATCTCCGTGTAGAGCCCGTGTCCTCCCGGGTACTCGCCCCTTCGGGCCAGTAAGGACCTGCTTGGTGTCAATCCGCTTGCTGCGCCATTCCACTCCGCGGACTGGATACGTGCGCTATTCCCCTCAGATGAGTTCCTCAGTCAGAACCCTGGGTTCCTCCAGCACTGTTAATGTCCAACACTTGTGTACATGCCCCTTGGTCAGCCCTGTGTGGGACTAGGTGCCTCCATGTGGTGTGATTCCGCTTTCTGGGCAATCCCACATGTGTATGTCCACAGTAAGTCTCTCCGCAGCATGTGTCTTTCCCTTGGCAAGCCCCTTGCCAGCTCTGTCGTTGAAACTTCCACCCTGCAGGCTGGGTACCGCAGAGTTCTTATGTATCACCACCTGGGTGGATACCTGCCTTCTGTAAGTCCTCCAACGGGCAGGCAGCTTGGTAGCATACGTCCAGCTGGAATATGCTACCCAGTGTATTCTGTGTAAGTTCTGAGCCCTCACTCGTGCTGGCCTCGCGACAGGGTGCTTGCTATCACTCACACGGGTCGCTGGAAGACAGCCATGTGGCGTTTTGTAAGGGACCCCATTCGTAACGTCGAACGTGACCGACTGAAAAGGAACGTCTTGGTTACGTATGTAACCCTCGTTCCCTGAAGGAGGGAACAGAGACGTTACGTCCCCTTGCCAAATTGCTGTTCCGCTGAACGGCTGGGTCACTGGATCGGCCCCTCAGCGAAGACTTGAATGCGAGTTGCTTGCGTTGCTCCTTATATACCCGCTCTGCGGGGCGGAGTTCGTGATGCAAATCCCGCAGACCAAGGTACTTTGTGTACCATTGGCTCGTTTTGTACCACTCGAAGGTGATTGGGCTCTCGGGCGATATCCCATTCGTAACGTTTCCGTTCCTTCCTTCAGGGAACGAGGGTTACATACGTAACCAAGACGTTTTTCAATGTTTAAAGATTACTTATTTTCTTTTACTTTCAAAAAACTGTAAATGTAAGAGTGGGGCTATTTTACAGGAAAATTCTATGAAGTCCCATTAGACTTAGTACAGTTTTTTTTTACCATCAACCAGCCAAAAGGTTTTACCATAGGTTTTTACAGGGAATAAATAATATGTTTTATTTATAAAGCGCCTTTCCAGTGCTCAAGGATGCTTTTCAGTAAAACTTGAAGAGATGTAGATGAGGCTCTAGGCCTGTGCAACATATTTTGTATGCAAGGTTCAGGGCTTCCTAATAGTTTCAAATCACAGTAGATTAGGTTTATTTTTAAAGGATTTATTTTACATAATAAATGGATGGATGCATTGTTCTAATAATGCATAATGCAGCCTTAGAGGATGCCACAAAAAAGTCTTCTCCTGTCAAAAATGGATGCAAATGCATACATGGCCTGTCTTTTAATTGAAACTAACTTAAAACAGGCTGAACAACAAATACAATAGTAATACATACAATAAGGATTACATTTAACCACATGTCATTTGCTGGCCAGTTTCTTATCCTAAGGGTCTAATTTTTTCCACTTCAAAATAATTTTTTTTACTCCATAAAACTGATAACATTATGTCCACAGATCTTATCTTAATACAACGTCACAGATCACTATTTTCCAGAGACAAAAAAAATTACATCAATTAACCTGTTAAATTGTTTCGACTGATTAAAGGTTGACATTCAGAGGAGATGACAAAATGAAAAACACAGCCATTGAGATAAAATAAAATAAAAAATAAGGCAACAGATGGCAAATGGTTTCCAACAGATGGCAGCATAATCCACTAATGATACTGGTGTAATAACGTTCATCGTTATGACCAGCATCCATCGTGAAGGAATGTTAATGAATCTGGTTAAAAATAAAACTTGTGTGGTTTACTGAGATAACACACTACAGTGCAAGTAGTTAAGCTAACCTTCTGCTCTCATTCCTGGTCTGATCTGTTCGGGTATGACTGATATTTACGAGTTGTGCAGTTCTAATGTAATGTCTTCAAGACATTAAGTAAGTTCGTAAGTTCGTAAGTTCTTTTATTGCCCCTTTAGGAGAAATTTGATATAAGCAACCAGGAGAGCAGATCAACACACACACACAAAAATAAAATAAAATACAACATTCCGAAACATATATAATTCCCACACAATCCTAATAATACACTAACATTACATGTTGCCCATCACATTACCCTCATCCATAGAACAATTTCAATCACTTCAGTTATTCAATAATTCAGTAATTATGAGTAACAGAACTGCATTTATCAGGAAAGCAACAACCAACTGAATTCTATTTCTCTATATATTCTGATGCTTTATTCAAGTGTTTTTGAGTGATTCAATAGTTTGTTGAAATTTCATGTAGAAACCAGTTGTAACATGACAGCTGAAATGGAATCAGTGTCATCTGCTAAAAGTAGCAAACTCATTTAATCTGAAGGGACATCATCATGCCAGTCTTTATTAACACAGAACATATACAATCTCAGTGTAATGTTTTTTGTTTACATAAATCTATATAAAATGCACTGTGTGCTCTGGGTTGTCTCGTTCATTAAGTTTTTTAAATGCATAAAAAATAATAATGCATTTCATTTAAAGTGAAATCAGGGTTACTGTTAAGCTGTTATTTCCTCATCTCTTCTCTTTGAGTTGACTGAGGGTCAGAAAAGTTCAAGTCTGTTCCTCTTTTTTTCTACAGCTTTTTTTCTTCTGCTTTCCTCCAATCTTCAGAGCTTTAACTCCAATCTTCTGAACACTCGTATTCTTCCACATATAATGAAAGGTAAGAGAGTGAGAGTGTAAAAGAGAAAGAGAACGATATGGAAACCTTGATAGTGTGCCTTCTAGGGTCTTCCCAGAGGTTATAAGGGTCTTTTAATATAAATCTGATCCTGTAATACTTCCTATGATTCCTATCTCTGTTTCTCTCCTTGTACGTATAAGGTGTACTTTTTACATTTTCTTTGATGCTTAAAATGTCATTCAAAAAAAAAAAAAAAAAAAAAAAAAACCTATAAAAGGCTTAGAATTTTTTTTTATATTACATTTATTTTATTGGGGGTACCAGTGTGGGGTTATAATCTATTACAAAATAATAGTTTTGAAGCATTCCCTATTAATTACATTTATAAATATAAAGTGTTCTAATATAAAATATTCTAAACTTATACAAGTATTGAAAACAATTTCACACATTATACTGCTTGATGTTACAGGCCGGCAAACATCAAGAGCACATATGCTTTTACGCTGTGCTGTACTTTGCAGCTGTATGATTTGCAAACAGATTCATCACACACTGGTGCCTCAGCAGACGTTCATTCTCACACAGGACTATGAATGAAAGCGCAAGACATTAAATCTGACAGTCCCCAAAACCCTGTCGGTGGCAGACACCAGTATATGACCTCTCCCACTTCTCACGGCATCCACAAGATTTGCACAACTGTCTCTCAGCATCAGTCGAGAGCAGAGAACAGTTGGTGCCTCATGCACCATCAGCTCCACTCAGAGAGCATGAACTAACTTTTGTGCTACTGTTCTCGTCTTGTCTTGTCAGAGTCACAGGTCATTTAATCTACCCTTACTGTCATGTAGTCTACAGCCATGGAAATCTTGCATTCGGCTGAATACAATTATAATTTACTGAACATTTCCTTTAGCCATAAAATGCATCATTGGAGGTTAGAAAAATAGATTTGATTGGAGAAATTGAAACATCACACTTTCCTCTGATTCTGAAATGTTGTGGTGTTCTGTTAGGTCTCGTTTTAACTTATTCTACTAAATATAATATGTGATAAGCAGGTTTTTGTTTATTTATTACATGGGAGGATTATACTATACTATACTATTAGACAGAGAATGCATTGTATTCCTTACATCGTGAATACATTTGCATTCCATACTCCATCCATAATATTGCATTCTCCAGTGAAAAAGTAGCTCGTTTAAATCAGAAAAGATATAGACAGAATTTTTTTTAAACATTTCAGAAAAAAAGGGTTTTCTTCTCAAATCAGTGTCTAAATAAGTGTGACTTATCCTAGATTGTGGCAGCACGTTATAAGTGCTATGGCAATAAGGCTGAAATTATTAAATATCTTTTTGCAGTCAAGACTTCAAGGTGTTTATACAGGAGCTGACTTCGAAAAATAAAACTACCCTGTAAAATATTCACTAAAGTAAAAAGTGTGACAATTAGGCCAATTTGCACTATCCAAACAGTACCAGCCTTTGGACTACAGGGAAATTCCCTCGTGAACAACATAGCATTAAAGGGTTAGTTCACCCAGATAGCAAATTTATGTAATTAATAACTTACCCTGATGTTGTTTCAAACCCGCTCGGTGTTCATCTTCAGTTCTCTCTTCACAGCAGTTCAGTCAGTGTACTGTTTGAGTAAATGAATTTCTCCGGGATATTGGTTTGTTTGAACTCAGAGAGAGTGTCAGCCACATTAAAAAAGTTAACAGCTTAAGTCATTAGTGGATTAATGCGTATTGGAGACGCGAACCGTTTAAAACGATTTTAGTTCGATTTGGTGAACTGAATGATTCGTTCGCGAACCGGATATCCAGACAGCTTTGATTTGAACTCTCTCTCACAACAGACACAGAAGAGAAGACAATGCTGAATAAAGTCGTCGTTTTTGCTATTTTTTTTTGACCAAAATGTATTTTCGATGCTTCAAAAAATTCTAACCGACCCTCTGATGTCACATGGACTACTTTGATGATGTTTTTCTTACCTTTCTGGACATGGACAGTAGACCGTACACACAGCTTCAATGGAGGGACTGAGAGCTCTCGGACTAAATCTAAAATATCTTAAACTGTGTTCAGAAGATAAACGGAGGTCTTACGGGTTTGAAACAACATGAGGGTAAGTTATTAATTACATAAATTTGCTATCTGGGTGAACAAACCCTTTAAGTGCTTTGCTCAGTGGCACAATAGTGACAGCAATCATGAATTACACTTAACGGTGTTTAAAACAGCGACCTTCGGATCAATAGTTCACATCTTTGACCTCTAAAAAAATGTACGAGAGGAATCTAATACTTCAGATTTAGTGCCCCGATCACAAACACCTGATAATGCGCTCGGGCTGCAAGCTCATATTTATAAATCCTCACTGAACCAAATAATGATCCATACAGAGCACTGTTCATTAAGAGGTATTTAAATCACGGGGATTCAATAGGCCTACTTTAAATTTAGATTTCACAAGTATCATGTCGCGCTTGCAGCATATTATCCACAGTGAATGAAATGCTAGCGTGTTCAGATGGCGTCTTAACGCATAATATAAGAACGGTGCCAGTGCCATCAATCGGGTATGTAGTGTTATGCATAGTAATGAGACTCTTGGCTGACAGTTAATAATGCTGATTATAAACAAACTGCTCTTGCATCGCGGTCACAAATGTGTTTGAGAAATTAAAGCAAAGGAGAGAGAGAGAGAGAGAGAGAGAGAGAGAGAGAGAGAGAGAGAGAGAGAGAGAGAGAGAGAGAGAGAGCGCAAGTGCTACTTATCTCAGCACACAGCTCAGATGCTGACAGACTAAAGTTTCGTCGGCTTGTGTGTATAAGGACAACTTCCCATTACATGAATGATGCGGAATCAAAGATATTTTGGAATTCTACGCCTTGGATTTTTTATATGGATGTCATTTTGTATTAAAGGTAGGATTTTTTTCATTATTTTATTTATTTATTTATTTGCTAAGGTTATTTGCCTTTCACAAAATTTACGTAGATTTGTAATCGAAAAAGTATAAACTCCGTGAAGATGCATCATATCTAAATGGTTATTTTACTTCTGTGTTGTTGAAAGTGTAAAGTAAGACAATGCTGAGTTATTAAAGCGAGGATTGGTCACTTCACTATATAAAAATATGAGCAAGTGTGTTTGTCTTTGTGTACAGCTTGTAAGAGTGTCTGTGTGCGATTTGCCTTGCAGCATCTCGACCTCTTAATACCCCATGACATCTGGCACGATCGCACTGAAGCATGAGCACTGACAAAAATACTGCACAGCATCCTTAGGTCTGCTTGCTAACACGCCAGTGTGAGACGGGACCAAAGACATGTTTTATGACCTATAAGTTTAGTGTAGCCTATTATGGGTTAACTCATTGCACGAGTGTATGGGTATGCGCGCGCATCAAGTGCTTATCTGTATGCTCGACTTCTTTTCGATACTTTCAAATAACGCCTCGCGCAATAAATCTGTTCTGCGCGAGTGATGTTATATCTGAATGACATTTAATATTGATTACCTCTAAAAATTGCGAGTTACTTCGTAAATCTCTGACAGAAAATAACCAAAGCATCAACCTTTGTGTGTAAACACAGACATGCAGACTGATACAAACAGTGAAATAACCCATGGGCCATGGCTGTTGGACTGAATTAAATCAGGTCTCTTGAAACATCACTCAGCCAATCAGATTTGTGGAATGCAACTACCTTTGTATAATCCACCTCTCTTACACATTAGCATTAGAGCTGGAACTGCTCTGAATAATAACCTGTCAAAGAGATAACTTGTTACATGTGACTTTTTGGATAAATAACATTCTGTTACTGATCATGAAGGTGGTCTCTTGGTGCCCTTTAATTTCCCTTACAGCTATTAAAGCTCCTTGATTGATTTTGTCTGGACATTTCGGTGTGTGTGGCTTTCACTTCTTGCCATTTAAGGTCTGGAATTCCCTTAAAACTATTTACAGAGGTCATGCACACCCATTGCCCTTAATATTTCAGCTAAATTACTTCAGTTATGACTTTAGTCAGCTTTGTGCCAATTATGGTAATATTGTAAGGCTGAGTTTGCAGATTTCTTTAAAAGGTAAAGTTGCACACAAGGCACCCTGGATTCTTGGGCCACTGTTGTCTGATATCTTGAGACCAAAACAGCATGGGCATTTTCCATTGGCAGAAATTTAATTTTATCCTACATTCTGACAATATTCACAGCACACTCCCGGCCATCATGAAGGGTTAGAATGTATACCATGACCTTAAAATCCCATAGACTAGCTGCTTACACTGTTTGGATGAGAGAAAATGTCAGCATGAGAGATATGTTTTGCATCAGTAACATGTGAACTCCTAAAACCTAGACTTGAACTCTTGAACAGTGAACCATGACCTCATAATCACATTATGAATGCACCTCACTGACTGTACCAATCTTCAAAAAAAAAAAAAAAACATTAATCCATCCCTTAGCTTCATCGAATCTGGAAGCGTTTCTTCTATGTGGAACAAAGATGCAATGATTTGCTTGATTTAGATGCGGAAGCATCTGAATTTAACCTCAAAAAGCTAATTAATGTTCCTTAAAAGGAACATTTTTTTTTTTTTTTTGAAATACAAATCTCGTGTTATCCCACATATCTGTAATCATATGCATTTTAAACTCGAATGTATTCTAATTTCAGTCACTTACATGTTTCATTAACACATAATCCTCTCTGGATTACAATCAAAATTATATTAATTATTTATTCCAGCTGCTGTGAGAAAAATGCTATAAATGATCCGCTGCCTGCAGCATCCTCACATGTGAAATAGCCTACTAGTCGGGACTCCTTTATGTTTACAGACGTGATGCAAAGACGAACGGCGACATGCGTGTATTTCTCACGAAAACCGACCAGTACTACTCAAATTAGAACACATTATTAGAGTACAAGCATACTGTTATGAATCTGGCTAAAGCAAGGAGACAGATTTGAACACTGGTTGGTTATCTAGGCCTACTTGCTAAAAACAAATTATCAAAAAAAGTTACAGACTGCAGCTTTAAATTTATGTGGCATTTCTACCATTGAAAAAAGTCTACTTTCAAGTTTACTTTCAGGGAAAAAAATGATGTAGACACAATTTTCACTTAGAAATTTTTTGTTTTACAATTTATTACAAAGAAACAGCAAGTAACACACTGAATTAATCTTTAATGTTAAATGTTAATTAATGTTTAAGAATAATAATTGGAGTAAAAGATTGCTGGAAATAAAACATGTTTTTTTCTATTGAAGATTATTTCTTCCATGACAATTACCATTTTTATATTTCAATATTTTGTAAGAGAGAAATTCTGTCAATTCTGCAACATTTGTGAAATAAAATGTTGCGATTACTTTGTTTATTTGTTGATTCTAAAACAGGCTTCCATAAATATCTTTATATACTTTTATTACATGAGACATGTGAGACAACATAAAGAGAATTACGTTTTTGGTTTTAAAGTGCATTAACAGTAATAAGTGCATTTTGAAGCTGATGCTGGATTTGGCAAAAACATTCCACTAGTGGTATATTGAAGGAAAGGTTTTGGCAAAGGCATTTTTGTGTCTCTTTGTGCACATACAGTGACTGTTCTGTATGCAGTCATCACTTAATGCAAGCAGCAATTGGCAGCCAGTAGATTGAGACAAAGAAAGGAGTAACTTACACTCTCTTGGGGTTGTTGAAGGCCAAGCGTACCGTCATCTACATAGATCATTTTCAAAAGTTGATTGTGCATGTAGGAAAAAGCATTGCAGTTGTCAGCCAAGATTGGAAAGGTCTGATTTTCCTAACATTGTAGAACAGATGTTCCCAAAATTTTTTAAGCTTGGATTCACCAAGGGTTTATTATTGTTTCCCATACACATGTACAGAAACTATTGTATGGAAGATGCATGGATATCACTGCACAAACTTAGCATCTGATATTCACCTCAAATCATTAATTACCAGTTTACTAATTAAGTACTATTTTTAGAGTACATTCAAATACAGAAAAAATATATATGTGATATCAAAGTTCATTTCTAAACAATGATTACAACAAAAATAAGTATAAAAATATAAGTCATGTAACGCACATTACTTATTTAGTGTTCTGTTATTGTTAATAAATGATCAATAAAAATATAATAAAATAAAACAATGTCCATTCAATAAATGCATTCCTATGATTTTTGTATATTTTTTATGACTACATACATTTTTAACATATGTTGTTTCCACATGAATACTATTGCCATATTAGGTGTGATTCATTACAGAAATCTGTATGATTAATTATTGTATATTTTTTAAATGATCTACAGCCCTACTTCTACCACCTTACCCTTGATCTTGGCCAGAGCTGAAAAATCTGAAAGCGATGATTTGTTGCAAAAGTGTTGAAGTTAATGTACTGTAAAGCTAATATTTCACCCTCTAAATAACGTGTGTCCTTATGTAGGCACTAGAAAACAGAGAGCATGAGAATAAAGGATTAGAGACTTTCTTCAGCCCTGTTGTGTCTCCTCGGTCCGCTTTAGCCCAGTACTGCCATTACTGAATGAATTCATTGGGAAAGCGTGCTTTGTTTAGCCATTTCCCCCTTCTATATCTTGTTTTTCATCAGGGAAAGAGTGGCGTGATAATAAATTCAGCTTTTAAGCCAGATGTTCATCACTAATCTGGACTATAACACAATCCTACAGAGAGTGAGCTGACCCATTTATTCCACAGGGATTTTCTCTGTCTCTTTCTTTTTTCCTCATGTGCTTTTTTTCCAAAGGCATGAGGTGAAACTTGATTTGTTATTAGACCGGATGATTTGATGTTTGAGTCAAAGAATATCTTGTTCCTGATCAGGCTTCCATATAAAAAGATTTACTCTTTATCCTCAGTGGAGAAGAAGAGTAATGTACAGCGTTTCTGATTCCGATCTAACTTGTTCTGCAATAATCATACTTGGATTGACATAAATCCCCATAAAAGGCCTGGACTGTGAGTAAGCAAACACACACACACACACACACGCAAAAGAACATCTGCGTCTGGTCCTTTTGTCAGAGAAAGAAGAGCTTGAAAAATCTAAAAAAGGAAATCAAAGTCTGTCTATTTCAATATTTCTTCTCTCTCATTTAGATTTACAGTATGTACATTTCACTCTCTACAGTGGTTCTTGACTGGTGAGCAAAGACCCCAAAATTTGTCAAACAGTATATAATATTTTCTAGATGCAAATAATAAAATGGAAATAATCATCTAATCATGCATAG
This sequence comes from Carassius carassius, assembly GCF_963082965.1. Classification (NCBI taxonomy): domain Eukaryota; kingdom Metazoa; phylum Chordata; class Actinopteri; order Cypriniformes; family Cyprinidae; genus Carassius; species Carassius carassius. The sequence continues at coordinate 2,005,579 of NC_081760.1, forward strand.
TCTATAAGTCCAATCTTGATTTGTAACCTGAGAGTTAAACATTTAAATGCAAAATTAACTTTATATCCCCTCACCCTCAAAAACCATTAAAAAACCTTTCCTAAGTAATAAACATAAAAGAAAAATATACAATGCTTTAAATATAGAAAAATTAATTATTATTATTATTATTATCATTAAAATATTGTGTTTTAATAATGCTAATATAATGATGTTTTAATAATAATACATTTCAAAGTTTGACTTTTAAGGACATTTTTGTTTTGTTTTGTTTTTGCAATAAACAATTATGTCACCACTTCATGCCCAATGTAAAATCTTAAAGCACAACCCGTTGAGACACTGCATTAACACATTCTCTCAGTTCTCTTTTCTCTTTTCACATTATGCTCAGCTTTCTCTTTTTAGCAGTCTCAAAACTACATGACAGAAACTAATAGAGTGGCTTATTTATTGGATTTTTTTTTTTGATTTTTTTTTTTTTAGAGTTTGCATTGCCAGAAAAGTTTTTTTTGTCCACCAGGATGAAGTGTGACCATGAAATAAATTTGTATTGGTTTATTTTAGTCTTTCCTTTGTAAGTAGTGTTCCTGTAGCTCAAGTGGTAGAGCATTGTGTTATTAAGCGCAAGGTAGGGGGTTCGATTCCCTGGGAACACATGATAGGTAAAACTTGATAGCCTGAATGCACTGTAAGTCGCTTTGGATAAAAGCGTCTGCTAAATGCATGAATTAAAATTAATGAATTAAATTAAGTAGCCATTTTATAGCCTTATTTATCTTTTAAACATCATGTGATTGTGAAGTTGAGAAAATGGTTTAGTTAACCCAAGGCAACAGAGGGTTAATCAATGACGGCACATACTTAACTAATATGGTGATTACCTGTGGTCCATCTGGGCAGATTTTTCATATCAAATCTTATACTGCAAAACAAGATTTTTAACTTGCATTTTTTCTTGTTTTCACATATATATTTCTAAACATTCAGAAACATTTAAGACTTCAGATATTATGTTAACATTTTTTAGATGTTTAAAACATGAAAAATATTTGCCAGTGGGCTAACAAAAATAATCTTAATTAAAGAGCAAAACAAGTTTATTTTTCTTGCCCTGTTGGCAACTTATTTATTTAAAAAAAAATCAAATTTTGAACAAAAGGTATACTTTTTTCATAAAACCAGGCTTATTCATCTCAAGTGATTTTGCACTCAAGTAAATATCTTTCATTACAAATATATAAATATTCTTAAATCTAGATGCACAACAAAAATTTTAGGTAAGAATTTACTTTTTGCTGTGTTTCATCTCAATCAAATTTTTTTTTATTGCATTTTTTTGTCATTTGTTAAATGACTTAATTGTATTGAATATCCACTTCTAGTTTCAATAGAAAAAAATAGTTTACCATAATGCTCATCAGTACTTTCAGCAGTACACTTAATATTTCAAAGACAATACAAGTAGTTAGGAAATTACATATAAATATGCAGCTAAGTGGGTAAGAAAGCACTCTACTGTTCACTTAATTGCTTTAAATAAATTTAAATGATATTTTTTCTTTTTATTTAAAGTTTCATTTTAATTTGATTGCAATTAACATGCAATTTTACAATACAATTTTAAGAATATTCTTTAAATTCTTTAAAATTCTAAATATTATTTTCTTATGAAGTTAAAGTGTACTTATTTTCCACAAGCAGAAACAAGCAAAGATTATATATTATATATATATATTTTTTTTTATAAAATTTCAAGGCACAATGCACACTAAAACTGTAAAAATATCCAATATTAGCATGATATTTATGTCTTAATTTTTTAAATGGTAAAGAAATATGATTTTTTTTTCTATTTGTCAGTCTAAAGAGTTTGGTGAAGTCATAGTATCTTGCAAAAAAAATAAAAATAAAATAAGGTCCCAGATTGCGCTGATTATATAAGAGAACAAAATAGAAATGAATGTGTAACCTTTGATGGAATCTGTCATTTCCTCACAGTAGGGACCTCGTTAAGAGTGTCAGTCATTCTCTTTATGGGCTGTAATCCTGTAGTGTCATAATCTCTGTTGCCCCTCTATTGTCGGTGCTCCACACTGTGTTTGATGTGTATATGTGTGAGTGACACTATTGAAGAACCAGTCTTTTAGAAAGTAAACTTTCAAAGCAACCTTCCAATAGGATTTCTATCCTGAGTGTTTACAAGCCCAGCCTGTATGCTGCTGCTTGGCTTGTCCTGTATCCAGAAACTCCCAATCTACCTGAAGTCTCTTTCTTTAACAAATGCCCATGCATTGACATGCATGCCTGACATTTCCTTTAATGGAAAGGATTTCAATAAAACACCAGAGTGCGGCAGAGGTGTGGTTATGACTTCTGTGTAATTGTTTCTGCAAGTATCAGCCATTTGAAATGCCAGGAGAAAAGAACATCATGCTGAATCAGGAAAGGATGTTTAATAGTATATGGTTCAGTGGTAATTAAAAGTAAGGGCTATGTGTGCTCTTATTAAAATTAATTATGACCTAGCCGATTTCTATTTCTGTTATCTGCCCATTTAAGGTTTGGCTGCTTTATCTGTGTGTATGGACCAAATAAGTGCAAAAAGCCAGTTAGCTAAAAAAAAAAAAAAAAAAAAAAGGAAGGTAAAAAAAAAAAAAAACCTTGCTGCAACAACAACAACAACAAAAAATGCTACAATAAAAAAACACATCAACTAAGGACTTCTAATTGGCAAGTGCCAGCTTTAAAAACTGTCCTCTTAAATAATTTGACGGATTAATTCTTAAACAAATATGAATCTATTTGAACATCAAAGTTGACTAGATTTTTCTATTTGAACTGTTGTTTCAAAAACAATAGTGATGATTTATGCGTACCCAGAGATTAAAGTCAGGTTTGACATGGATATGATGCATATCTTACATCAGAATGCTGATAGTTTGCATCAGTGCATTCGTTCAAAACTTGATTCATGTTGAACAGATTCTCTGAGATGCATATGGTTTGCTCTGTTGCTCTGTCTCTCTCCATCATAACTTCAAGCTCACGCACAGTCTGATACACAGAACATACGCTGCTATTAATTTCCTCATATGCATTATGAGTCAGGAGTGTGTGAATGATGCGTCTCGCTTAGAATGTGAATGGGTTCCTTTGAATTATGAAGGAAATTCTGATTATATAACAGCATAACCATACTGAATCTAAACATAGACATCATCACAGATGTTCCAAGAAAATTCAATTTTCCACACTGAATTATCCCGGACTGCTAATATCATGTCATTCATTATTTTGTTGGAACTTTCCGTTTCATCTCTCCATCTCATTATATTTTTACATTTGAGCAAACCCCGTCAGGGAGCTTTAGTCCATCTTTGGAAGGTGTGTGTTCATTATGAATATTTTATCCTGCTCATACGCTGCAGGTTTACACATTCTTTTCTTCTCTCAGAATGTTTCCTTCATGTGTTTTTATCTACAGGACAACACTGTATACGTCTCAGTACTGAGTCACCTATCAGAGCATGTGGAAATCAAATCCGTCTAACGATTAATTCATAATTTAACTCTGAACCATCTGTCTGTGAATTAGTTAACAATAGTCTTTCATAATTTAAACTCGTTCCAAACCATTATGACACATAAAGGGAGAATTATAATGGCCATGCAAATTATTGTTGAAGAATCATAAAAGTATCATGAATGTGGTCCACAGGAGCTGGTATTTGTGCTATGTTTTTAGGAGTCACATGACAGCTTTTTGTGAAGAACAGTCCAAAGTTTATATTGTTATTCACTGATCTTTTTGCCTTCTTTTGAGCAATTTAACACTTGTCATGAACATGTTTTGTGAACTAGAGGAAATGACTCTTTGAAAAGATCCAGCTAAAAAGAATTCATTCATAAATACAACATATGAACATCATCATATGAAACATCTTATAATACTTTAATGATTCTTCATTTTTGAAGATTGTAATTATAACTGCAGGGGAAGAGTGATAAGTACATTACTCAAAATGTATTTTGTGCAATTTGGAATTGCTGAGAGTCAGTAAATAATGATGGCATTTGATCTCTTCCTTTCTTTCATTCTATAGACTCGTTACAGGGGGAATATCAGCGGAAGTTGTATAAGGAGTTGATGGAGAGCTATAACAGACTGGAAAGGCCTGTGCTCAATGATTCTGCACCTATAGTGGTGGAGCTGGGACTCACACTGCTTCAGATCATAGACGTGGTGAGTGTCTGCAACTGCTTCTCTTTCATACGGTCTTCCTCTCATGATTCATCACACCATGCATATTCCACTTCCCAGTGTTTTCAGAGGTGATTTGCAGCTGGATCCATCCTTTACTACTGCATCCACTGATTTCGGTTTGATTGATAAGTCTGTATATGGAGCCTGATGAAGGTCATTGTCCTATGGTTCACCATCAAAATCAAATTAAAAAGTGTGACAAGCCTTGAACTGAAATGTGGATTCAGGTTGTACTCCTGTGAAGAACAGGCAAAATACAATAGTTTAAAAATGTCTTTATAAAATTACTAACAATCTATTTCCAAAGTACAGTATTCCATTATAGTATCTATAGGTACAGATGTACATTATTTACAGCCATTCTTGCATATCCAAGGACCGTCAAAAAAATGCTAAAAAATTCCTTTGCACAGACAAAGCTGGTTGGTTACATAATTTGCATTTCTTGTTTACAACCCCAAAATATAAACATAGTGATGCATTATATATATGCATTTTGTAATAAAATATCAAACCAAAAATTAGTTGGATGTAAAAAAATTGATCTCAGCTCTACAGTTAATGTGCTGAATTACACTTGAGATTATACAGCTAGGAGACCTGCACTCTTAAAAATATAAAAGTTAGTAATTTGTATCTATTTCTTCATCTATAGAATCTTTCCAGTGCAGATAGGTCGGGAGAAGTTAATTATATACTTTATCTTGTGGCTTAACTGCCACAATTTTTAATGTACTTCTGAAGGCAACCAAGACCTATTGCCAAGTTGTACTAAACCATTTAATTTAATAAAAGCCTTTATTGTTAAAACTTTGATTTCCTTAACTTAACCAACTACAGACCCCCCCCCCCCCCCCTAATATCACAGAACAAAACAGCTTTAACTTACGAGATAATAATTAAACTTAAAAAGTTTCAAATTCAACAAGTCACATCACGCATAATCATGACAAATCATTATATGTAGATGTTTTTATGTAGTAATACTTAATGACAATAATTATTTTGAAGCAACCCTTTAAATTCATGTAACATCTTACCTTTCGAGATTGCACAAATAGGATAAAATTGGACAAATTGGAGGTTGAGAGCAATAGAAAAAAAAATAAAAAAACTTTTTTTATTTTTAGACAATATAAAGAAGATGCCATTTAGAAGATTATTTTTTTACTTAAGATAGCTTTGTGCATCCAGCTTCAGGTGAAAAGTTACATTTTTCACAAAGTCTTTTTGAAGACACTGTGACACATTTTCCTTTTTCATTTTATCTCGCCCTTTCATATGCCAGACGAATACATATGTTGGTGTCACATCTCAGCAGGAATCCCTGAGCATGACAAAAACAACATGGAACATTAATCAGACATAAATAACATTTTGGCTTAGTAGCTGTTGCTCTTGACAGTTTATGCATATCCATTAGATAAGTATGTAGGCATTGAATAAAGTGGACAAAACCTATGGAAAATAAATTAATATAAAGGGATTATTTAGTAGACATTGTACTTTTTATCTTCAGAACTATTTTAGTTCAGTCTTTCCCTATTGTGCTGCATCTCCAACTTTTTGAAAGCATTTTCAGTATACATATGGTTAATCAACTTGGGGCTTCTTGGTATTTAAGGCCAAAACTATGCACAGTTTGATATTGCAACATCAGTGAAAACATACATACTCTGCACTTTAGATTTTACCCTTAAAGGATTAATGAGGTTTAGGTCTGCTGATTTGTGAGGCCATCGAAGGCATTTATCACCATCCTTGCGTTTACAAGAGTCTTGAATTTCACTTAACAGCATGCAGTTTAACTTTATCATCCTGGAATATGGGTGCATCATGAGTGCAATGTGTTTGCATGACAGATTATCCTGTGAAACGGCTGATGAGCATAAAATATATATGCAGATCACTTAAAAGATTTGAAGGTCAAAGAGTGTCATTTCTTTGAACCTGCTAGATGTTGTATAGAAAATATTAACTGTCAAAAAATATTTTAAGCTTTTTGTTGAATTTAAATTGATTTTAACCATATCCTATGCAAACAAAAACTTGAGAAAGCCTGACTTTCCCATTTCTCCGGTCCCAAAGGCCCCATCACCCAGCTGAAATCTATCTCCATTCACCCATCACAGTGTGTGAATTATGAAATATCTGTTTATCCTGTGTGTTCAATCATGGCTGCTGTGGCGTGGCTCTTGTGCAACCCAAGATGGCGAGAGGCCCATAGGCTATGACTGGGATGCTGTGAAACTGTGAATGCATGAGTTGTTCGCAATCAGCTAAGGGGGGCTTGGGGTGGCAGCTGCCACACCGTTCTACATCACCATATGAGTGTAGGTGGACTGTGAGAAACAAAAGCTGAAGAATCCTTGGCATTAGAAAAGGCCTGTTTGAGTTGTCCATTACATTGCAACATGGAATAGAGTTTATGTGGAAGAAAACTTTCCTGTATCAGAAGTGGCTTAATTGGAAACAGACTGTAGTTTTAGAGGACAATACAGAAGTTTGGAATTTGATAGGGGAGTGGAAGCCAAACAGTTAATGATCTAGAATTGACAAAATAAGAAAGGTTCAAATTCAAGCAAGGTTGATATTCTTTCAGCTCTGTGGATGGACCCTACAACAGCTTTTTAGAGTGTTTTGTTTACCATAGAAAAATCTTTTTTGAAAAGGAAAAATTGCGTTTCTGGTAAAACAATCAACGTATTGGGTCAGCGTGTCAGACAAATTAATATTCAAATAAGCATTGTTTCAACATTTAAACATTATCCATGTTGTCATGAGGGTGTGTGAATAGAGTGAATCGACCACCTAATGCCGATAATTTGTATATACTCACCAGAAATAGGAAACAAAAAAGAGGATGTTTACGTTAAACACTCAGTACTGTTTATAGTCAGTGACTATAACTATAACTAGTTGTCAAACGATAAATCGCCTTAGTCGATATATCGGCTGATATTCGGTATTTTTTAAATATCGCCAATAAGTCTTTCCATGTGGCTGATGTTTTTTCAAATGGATTATGACACCATATCGTGCATTTATACTTCCTCTCAAGACAAGCCACTGTGACGTGAAGCCAGCACCTGACAGTAAAATAACCAATCGACATTCACTTTCTAACGTGACGCTATGTTGTGTTACATACATGTATAATAACACTTTGGCATGCAATCTTATTCAAATTTACGGTCAGACATAATATCCGATGGGAGACACAGTTTGCATATGTTCATCCACATAGAATAGTTTTCCCACTTAAAAAAAAATGCTGATTTTAGGCAAATGTACAGCTCAAATCATAAACAGCTTTTTTACTGAATAATTCATGTGAGTGCTTTAACAAAAACATGAGGTTCATATTTCCGCTTTTAAACCTCCTGGAGCACTGGCCCGGTTTACTTGTGTTGTCAGAGCATTACTGTAACCATAGTTATAAACTACTAAAAAATTAAAAAAATTGACAAAGGGACAGGTTTAGTAAATTTTCTATGATAACCAACTAATGTTAATGTTTAACTTGTTCTCAACCGGGAACTTTCACCATGTATTAGATTTGACCCTATGTGTATGTGTTTACATGTCCTCATAATGGTTCAGCAGACATCTAACGTGAATTCTGGGAATGCAGACAGCAGTATTTGAGGGCAGGTTCAATTCAGGGCAGGAATCTCTCACACTCACCATCTGCCCAGAGAACCTGTGACCTCTATCCTGCTGTCCTTCAGCCTCCATACTGTACAGTCCTGTCTCTCTCACCACCACTCTTTTTTTCAGAGAAAGACCAATCTGTTCACAGATCATATTTGCATAATGTAGCTAAGACAAGCTCATTTGTATCCAAACCAAGACCAAAAACTTGTTGAGTCCGAGTCAAGTCTGAGACCAGGATTGGGTCGAGTCTAAGACGAGATCGAGACCAGAAGTGGGTTTAATTTTCAAACAGGGTCCCTTTCTATAAATGGAAAAACTTTCTATAAAATAGTTTTTCCACAAATTCGGTCAACATTTGCATGCACTCTTTCTCTATATATCTCCATTTAACATACAGTAAATAATAAAGACCTACATTTCAGTTTGTTCACACAACAAACCAGATTCTCTGAGAAAGTACTGCACTATTAATTCATAAATAACAAAGTAATGTAATATTTCACAATCTCCATTACTCAATGAATATTAATGCAATCCATACAACCTACCTAAACCAATATATTGCGAATCAGAACTCAAATACATAGCACAAACTATTAAATTGAACTATTGAGTTGATACATTTCAGTAATTTGTCCTGTTTCTTTCAACATATCTTCTGATGTTCAATCATGTTTATTATCAATATTTTCAACACCGTTCTATTAATTAATTGACTTTTTTTGACTGGTATAAGGAATAAGCTTGTTAAACTTGTTAAAATCCAAGTCAAGATTGAATTTAAATACTTACAGTATGAGTCCATGAGAAGAATAAGATCTTGAACTCGAGACTGGTTTTGAGCACTACAGTACAATATATGAGTGGAGTGACTGCAATTTCTCATCCTCAAAGCATTCTGTAATCATTCAACTTCAGGTTTTCCATTTCCCATTCCAAGCTTGTTCCCTGCTCACAAAAAACAAACACACAAAAAAACTTGACTGAAAAAGTTTTCTCTACTGTATATCACACATTTGCACTGATACCTCTCTACATTTTTTTTATATCAATTATGAAATTATCTTTGATTTTTTTGCTTTACTCGTTTGACTACACATCTGAAAAGACAAATTACACACCTTTAGATTATATTCCATATATTAAAAGAACTTTTTTTTAAGCACATCTCATTTACTTCCTCAACAAATCTCAAATCTCCACAAACCATGTTTAGCATTGCATTCATCCATTAAATTTGAGAAAAACAGTTTTTGCTTTTACATTTTTGCAGGCGAAATCCAGTAGGAATCTATATATATCCATATAAACATACATCTATAAACACATATTATATAAATATTTTTATTTCTATGTTACTAACAGAACAGTTTAAGAAAGTGTAGAACAGTTCACTTCCTCGTATTGCTCACTTATCATTGTACTACAGTATGGGTTGCTAACATGTTATGGTCATGATTAATACAATCCTCAAACGAGTGAGAACACTCAAAGCCTTCAAAGATGTTCCTCGCTCCAAGCAAAAATCATGTATGCTTTGCTCACATACTGTGGTGTATACAGAGTGAGAAAGATAGAGAGAGGGAGGGTATAGATAGATAGGGCCTAGAATAGTAGCTCCAATTCTTCATAGTTCTGCTTCATTGTTCACTTCCTCGTATCAAGTGCATATTGCTAGAGTCACATCCTCAAGTGAAAGATATTATTATATTCTCTATTTAAAGAGCCTCCATACTTATGGATAATCTCCCGTCATCTGCAATGCATGCTCATTTCACAGTTTTACATATGAAAGATTACATTTATCGGTTCACCGAGCAAAAACGTTCACACGCCCTTTTATCTCAGTGCGATCACAATAGTCAGTCAATGCTCATTACCGCAGGTTTTCATGTGCTTCATTTCCTGTAAGTACTGTAAAAGTGTTCATTCTCAGAGTTGTGGTGGACAGACTCACTGTACAAAACTCTTGACTAGTTAAACTCACTGACTGTGATACAGTCTGAATGGGTTGATGAGCAAAATCAGCACTAAATAAGCAGTTTCTGAACTCTTAATCTTAAATGTGTCGGCTTTCTGGAGATGCCGATAAACAAAATACAAACAGTTTATGCAAGAGACTGTGATGAAACACTAATGTTTAGCATGTGCACAGTGATTAGCTGTGCATTACAGGGATCTCTTGTGAATTGGCAGATTAACTGTGTATTAGTGTTCACAGCAATATGCTGGCAAGTTTGTATGCCAATAACTCAACCACATGTTCACGGGTGATAGCATCCTCTCAGAAAAATAGCTCATCCCTAATTATTTATTCAAATTATTTTTATTATTAATATTTTAATAACATTTCCCATGAACTGTAAAGTACAAAATTGCACATAAGTACAAGTAATGATGCTTATAGTTGGCAGCTTACAGTGCAACTAATTAGTCTGTAATTACATTAACATTTACAATTAATTACACTAGCTGGCAGATTACTAATTACTAATTACACTAGCTGGCAATTACTAATTACACTAGCTGGCAGAACGTTAATTAAATGTAAATAAGGTCCAAATTCCCAGTCAAATGGAACACTTGTTACTGCAGTAAGGTATTCAAATACATTATTACCCCACAATCAAGAACTACATAAACTGTATTTTTTTGTAATTGGTTGTATCATAATCTTAATACAGTATTTTACTGTAGCAAAGGACTTTTAAATCCTGTAACATCCTGGTAATTTTTTAAGGTGATGGAGATATCAGCAAATGCCATTGTGAAAAAAGTGTGCTTAGTTGTATTGAATGTGGATTCGTAGTGTACTTAAGCTTAACATTTTTTTTTTAAATGTCACTTTCATGACTGTTTCCTAGCACACCTTTTAAAAACAATTTTATTTAAGAGTTTTACTTTTTACTGCTTGATTATTTAAACTTTAGTGTTATTATATATATTTAATATAATACAATATTTTTTATGAAGTTGCAGTTTATTATATATTAAATATATTGACTCAGATATAATTTAAATATAATAAATTGCAACTTCATTACAAATGTAATCATTAAGTTTCTTAATGTGGTCTCTTTTTCACAAAGGTGCCTTAAATATAAGTCAATGAAATGCATCTTCATCACTTAAATCTGTGCATAGAGTTAATAACTCTCTAGTTCAGAATTACATTTACAGCACTCTTAGTGTTTTAAGGTTTCTTTAGAAAGCATTCTATTGATCTGTTTTAGACAAGCAAAATGATTTGATAGCTCAGATTTGGCAGCTGCCTGAAGCTGTGTTCATGTTTCAGTGGGTTTCAGTTAGACTTGGGTGATTTATGATGACTGGCACATATATGCATGAATAGATTAGCTTAGCTTTGAAGGTCTAATTCGTAAATGCAGTAATATACTGTATACTGTGTCATGTGTTTCTGAAAATTAAGCACAGTACTCCTGTTTACAATGTATTGGGCGGCAACAATTAGATTAAGCTTTAAATACACTAATCACTGGTTTATGATGAAAGATGTTGAAAGATAATTGTTTTCCGGTTTATATCTGTGAAATAATCAGTACTTATTACTTTTGGATGAACAAGAAAAACTGACTGAAGTCTACACACATTTCCGAAGACACATTCTGATAACTTTCTGATTTAGCACATAAAAAACACTTTTTTTGTGATTGAAACATTCCCTAAAATTCCTAAACAGTTTTCTTTTTTAAAATCTTATTCATTCTATTATAGTATCTTTAAAACAGGGTTGATGCTTTTTTTGTTTGGACAGTTACTTACTGAACTATAGCTGAAGCCAGAAACAAGTATATCAAATGGTAAATTGATGACACTGTGGATCATTCCTGGTCCAAATGTGAGGAAATGTGAGCTGACACTTCTCAGAATGAAACCAAAGTCTTTGATAATTTAAAGCTGAATGTTCTAGAGCTCATGTAAATACACACACACACACACACACAGATTCTGACACAGATCGATGCATGGCGAAGTGAAGCTTTAAAGCCCGAGAGGTTTACTGCGAGATCTGTATTGTAATGGTGATTGTCACATTGTGAATCTGCTTTAAGGTTAGATTGCTCCTATTCATTGGGTGTCATAGCTGGTCTCTTCTGGCCTTATCTCAAATGCTCCAAAAGGCAAAGTCTGTGGTTGAGTGTGTGAGAGAAAGAGACAGATAGAGAGCAAATGGTACACAGAGGGTAAAGAAGAAAAAGAAAGAAGAAAAGTCTTTGTTCATAGAAAGGGTTGGGATTATAGAGGCAGAAAGGAGATTTGTTCAGTTTGAAGTAATCCCTCATTTATGTCCTCATTTGATACTGAATCTCTTTTTTTCTTCTCTTTCACTGCTCCAGGATGAAAAAAATCAGGTATTAATAACCAACGCCTGGCTACAGCTGGTGAGTTTCTACTTAGTTTCCTTTTGTACTCTTTGCATGTGTGTAATACGTCCTTTTGGTAACATTTCCGGGAAGCTGCTTGCTTACTTTTTACTAAGAGCCACTCTTTTCTTGGGAAAGACCAAAAAGTGTTTTAAATTAGCAATAAAAAACTCATTGATATAAGCCTCTACCTACATTTTTGCAAAGCTCCTAAACACACCTATACATACAATTCACTGCAGTTTCCAGCAATTTCCAACTCAATACCAATGGCAGTAAAACACCAACAACCTTCTCACACGAATTATAATCACAAGAGCAGAGTATTGATTCATAAAGTCTTGTTTCCATATAGTTCCTTGCTAAGTAAGTCTTCAAAACCATGCACTTCTCCATATTGCATGAGTTATAAACTAATATATTTTGCCATTTACATCATATGTACCATATGTATGAGTTTTCTTCTGTAGTAAACTTGCTCAGTAGCTCACCTGGTAAAGCATTCTGTTTACTTAATTACGGAGTAAATTCTAGACTTAACTTTTTTTTTACTGAAAGGACTTCCATCCCTATATCTGACATATTGGATGTTATGATTTCTGTCCTTCATTTTCTACAAAGTGGTCCATGTCCTGCCTTATACTGTCATGTGATCATTTTTGAAAGTCTAATGGCGATTTGGCTTGTTTGAAACATAACCGTCATTGTGTTCCTGTCTTGCTCAGTTATGCCTCAGTGGCATGTCTTGCTCAAATGCTCATTGTTCAGACATCACCCGGAAACCACAGCAGAATTATTTGAAATTTAAATACATGTTCCAGTCACATGTCTCACAGGTGACAAACAAAGGTTTCAGACCTCAGAGCAACAAGATAATGACATTTCAATGGCTTCTTGGTATAATGTCATGCCCCTTGGGCACATCAGGTGGATGTACAACTAAAATAACAGCTTGAAGTGGAGCAGGAACATGTCTATGTCTGGGAGCTTGACTTATAATGGGCTTTCTTACTTTATAACATAGCTGTTTGCATTAGGATCAGTCTGCACATGGCTGCCATCCTTTGGTGCACCTTCATTGTATTGCATTTTTATGTAACTTATATTTTGTTTCACTTTAAACAATAGAATAGAGTTCTAAACTAATTTCAGAAGAATGTAAATACAAATGTTGATATTATCTTTCACCGCAGGATTTACTGTAAATGAACACCATAAAAAAGCATGAATATGCCATGAGGCTGACAAACTGTTTTTGGCTCCAAAGAGTGCTTTAAAATAAGCAGCGTTATCCAATATATTCTTGAGAAACATTAAAAACCAGAGTATTTCCTAAAATGCCAAAGCCCACTAAAGGTGCAAAACATAAGCACGTTAAATATATTTGGTAAACATAATCAGTTTAAAAGCAGGCAAGTGTGAAATTTCATTAAAGGCATGTTTGCAAATGTGAATATACTCAAATGGCACCAATTGATGGGTGCCAACTGTGAGTTTTAGTTGTTAAAAGGTGTTTCTATCTGTCTGAAACATTGCTCATCTCTAATTCACCTTTATTGACCTTATCAGCCATAATGCATGAGTTTAGCCAACTGAGCACTTAACCATGAAATTAAGCTGGATAAGAAATTTTCCACAAAGGGGCCGCTCTGATTTTGAACCCAACATTCAGACCAATTGCTTTCCAAAGTGCTTTCCGAGCAGGCTTAGAGACAGACCTTGCACAGATGATCAGCCACAAACTGACTCGAATGTGGTGTGTTTTGGTCTTAGATCTCTCAAATTTTAGCACAAAGTACTATAGTAACATCTGTCATCTACAAACCTCAGTTGCTTTTATATATGAGATTATAAAGCAGACTTAAAGAACTGATTTTGAAAAGGAGTTGCATTGTTGCAGCCTACTCCAAGAGGTCATGTTGACTTCAGCCTTTTTACTGCTTAAACCTTCTGTCTGCCTGTCATTCCTCATGTTTATGCATGACAAATTGTTAAAAATTAAAATAATAATAATAATAATTAGGGTTTTCAAAAGTATTGTTTTTCAAAAACCATTGAATCTCTTTCCATCCATGTTCTAGCCTGAAATTGTTACCTTTACTATTTCTATATGATTTAACTTATAAAAATGTATAACCAGTTAATTTAGATATAACTTTGTGAAAGGTCGAATTGTGGAATTATCTTAAAAGATAGAATATTAAATTCTAATATACAAAATATATAAAGCATGCAAATAATAAAATATTAAATTTGTTCAAAAATTTACTTCTCACCTCATCTTTTATTGGTTCTAAAATCTTCAGGTTTGCTTAAAAACATGAAACTGCATTTTACATTGTGAAGAAAGTGGATCTGTTGTTTTCTTCCCATGCTTTTATTGGACATGGTGTAGAAACCATATGTTCTACTGTAAGTATGTGTTGCAGTACATCTCTGAAATAAGTGCAGCGCACATTCCCTGATCCTATCAAGATGTCAGTGCCGACCAAGTCGTCGTGTCCACAGAGAGAGGCAGCGCCTCGGGGAATACGCTCACTAAAGCACACTGGGACATCTGAGCCACAGACACACACACACACAGATGTGTGGGACAGAAACTCTTCTTTCCTCCTGACTGATCTGATGTGATCTGTGAGGATGAAACAAACATGATTTTCTCCCTGTTGTTTTAACTCAGTTAACTGTGCATCAGTGAACACACACACACAAGTTATCAGAAATAGTTGAAAGGTTGTATTATAATGACAGCAATATGTAATAAAAGAGATAAAGAGGGACAAACATAAAAAAGATGTGTCCAAACTACAGAATTTTTTATTTTTGTAGAAACTAAATTTTTTTCACATGCCTTCTACCAAAATTTCCAAGAGTTACAGGGATAATTAATCCAAAAACGTTTATTCTTGTTGGAATCCAGCTATTGTGTAAAATGCGGATAGAAATCTTTTATCTGATGAAACACGAAGACAGTCAATATGTATATGGTTTATCTGTGTTCTTCAAGCCATCTCAGGTACTGTCATAAGGATACATATTTATACGGTACTGCTAATCAACATGGCATTTATCACTGTATAGAATACTTCAAAATATTATAATTTCTGCCTCATTCTATGAGAATCAGTTCATAAAAGAAAGTTATTTAAAACACTTGTTTGGAGTAAAAATGTTGTTATTCTCATAAAGTGTACTTTGATGCTGTTGTACAAAAAAACTGTTAGCATCTTAGTCTCTTCTGTTTAGTTTAATTGTTTTTGTTTTGTTTTCTGAATGCAATGATGTGTTTCAATGGTCAAAAGATGAATTTGACTTAGTTTTATTTTTAGATTTGTATATATCATGATATATCGTTATTGTGATTGTTTGTGGCCATTGTAGTGAAAAATAAAATATTGTGACAGCCGTAGTTCCAATTATCAAAACAGCAAGTCTAATTTCAGAATGCAATGTCTTGTTCGCCTTTTCTCAGTTGAGGGCATCTCTAAACTCATTTAATAGAATAGTAGTGTGCTTTATGTTGCTTATAAAAAGAAAGACTGCTTGTGTGATGCTTAATAAAGCTTTAAAAAAAGACTCTAAATGCAGTGTGGCGCCACATATTAACCTGCCCCATAATACAGCGGAGAGGCAACTTTAGGATAGAGAAAATATAGCCAAGGGCCATCTCTGAAGAAGGATCAGGTGCAGTTAATGCACAAAGAAGTGAGATGTCAACACACATTACTCGTATTACAATTTTTGACAACTATATTTAACTTTAATTATTTTCCAGTGGTAAAGGTACATGTGTGTGTACCCTGGGGAGACCCCAGCTGTGTGACTGTGTTATTGTGTTTTTTGGCTGTGTGTGTATAGAATATGTTTCTGTCTAGCTATAAAGCATTTTAATGATGCTGAATCTGATGTGTGTTTCATGTATTCAGTCATGGACGGATATCTATCTGAGCTGGAACCCTGATAACTACCCTGGTGTTCAGACCCTGCGTTTCCCGTCCAATCAGATCTGGACACCAGATATTCTGCTGTACAACAGGTATTGGACACATAGTCACATTTAGATCATTTTGTTTGCTTGGAGCCCACAATAGTGTGTTCTTGTTTCTGGCTTATAAATTTATTCTACCAAAGCAATAAGCCACAAGAGGCTGATCAGTTATTTTGCCATGCAACAAACTCCAGTTGATTATTATAAGACATGAGCTACAACAGTATGAAAAAAGACACTAATTAGTACCTCAAGTGGTTACACTTTAGTTTAAGGTGTCCTATAGTGTGATTATAGACTAATATACACAGGGTAACATGAATTAACATGTAGTTACTATAGGGTTAGGACTAAAGATGAGTTAAATTAGGGTTATATTTGCTTGAAATTATGCATTATCTACTGTTATTACTATTTCAAGTCTATTTAAAGTGTATCAAGGACACTGTGAGGAAAATCAGCATGGACATTCCTTATCAGATCTCAACACAACATGAAAGTCATTCATGTTTGCACAGTGACATGAATTTGTGTAAATGATGAGGGTATTTCAGTTTTGGGTGAACTATCCCTTTAGGCATTATTATATCTTGGGTGGACTTTGAAAACTCAAGCCTCGTGTCAGCACTCAGTAGATTCGAGTCACCATCTGTGCCATCTGAATGGAAGTCTATGTGATGCACTCAGTTTTATAACATCATACTTCACTCTAGTTGCTCTTACCACAGAATTGAGAGCTCAGGCAATAAAGACAGGCAGTGAAACATCAGTTTACACTTTGCAAGTTGGCATTAGGGGACACTGGAGGCAACTTTATTTTTTTATTTTTTTTATTTATTATTTGTAAAAAAAAATCATAACTAACAAACTAATAAATATACATCTGCCAACAGCCGCAGAACCATTAAAACATTTTCACTGAGAATGGTTTAATCATAATATTGAATTACGAATTTAAGTCAGAGTGTCATAATAAAACTTTTAAGAAACAATTTAAAGATAAAATTGTAAAGGCATTAAAAATACTGGGCATTAAAAAGCTCACATTTTTATGTTTAACACAGTAAAAGGATCTTTTTTTTCAGTTAGGGGTGGAAATATAAGTATGTGCTGAATAAGTGTTAACAGCTTACTTTTCATTGGAAATATAAAATCAGCACATCATTTGAATATAATATAATTATAACACATATTAATGCATAGTAGTGTACTTGCAAAGTAAACCCCAGTGTAAACACCCTGTTTGTGCTGAGAGATGACAGATGTAGGGTTATGTATTATTATTATTTAAATCATAGATATTGAATTATATCATATCAGCCAGTGCCTCATTTTGTTTTGCTGGACCTTTAACATCAGAGAATAGTGTGTCAAGAGCTTGTGACTGTGTGTGTTTTGGCATTGTATATTAATAAAGGGCATAAACCCAGGCTTATTATAACTGGATTGAGTACAACAATAATTAAAATGAGCTTTTATTTTGGTTCAGAACTACAGCAACATATTGTGTGCCAGATTTTGTGAGCAACACTCATTTATCGAGCAGATTACAGCTGCGTGATTTAATTAGTGACGAAAACTACTGGGCTTGAACGACAATGTAATAAAAAAAAACATTTGGCAAGTCACTAAGAACATTTCACTAGTTTGCATCCTTGAAAGTGGTAAATAAGAGAAGGTTCTGTAAGAGAAACTTACATCCGCCACTCAAAGATCAAGAAGTTTGTAGGAGAAAGGAAACAAATTTAATATTTAAATCTACTAACTTAGTTAGTAATGTATCCTTTATTCATCGCTCTATTGGTCTAGATTGGTCTGCAAACAGTTTATTTCCACCCTATTAAATAATAATACCATCCTAACAATAGCATTATGTTCTGTACAATACATTGGTTTTAATTGAACACATTTGTCATGGATAATTAGAGTTGCAGTTAAATGTGCCTGTGTGATAGAGAAATGGGAGCTGTGTTTTGTGTCAGTGACTGACAGCAGTAATTGGCTTCTCTATGGGCAGGCTTTATAAATCTGCATTATGCAAATTTCTTTTGTCGTAGCTTGACAGGTGTCACCTCTTCCTAAAGCTGCATTACAACAACTTGCTTTGTGAGGAAAAGATGTAAAGAGCTTTTAATGCATCTTCTGAATTCTGCCAGATCATGCACGCCTTAAAATACCGCGCATGGCCACTTGTATCAATAACATTGATCCACTTTTCAGGAGACATTAGCTAAAACATCAGGTCATATCAAGATGAATACATTAAGAGAACATGCAAGAGATGCTGACTTTGCTGCCTGACTCTGAGGATGAGGCAAAAGAGGATAAACCTCTAAAGACAAGGCAAGATGCAATATTCAATGAGGATGGATGTGATGCAGTGCATAGACATCTGTGCCAATTAAGCAATCTAATGTAAAAGTGTAGGACAGAAGCTAACAAAGAATGTGTGATCATCCATTGATTCTTCTATTTGTTTTAGAATAGATAGATTTTTAGTAATTTGGATAAATCTGATGATTTAGTATGTGTCTGTGTGGATTTTTTTGGCATGAAGATTGATGGTGAATGCATCCGTGGACAATGGAAAGCTGTCAATTTCACTTTATCTCAGAGAGGCAAGAGGATATAGTCAAAGAGACGCTTCTTTTCTCAGCTAGACCTGTTGTTCACGAAAACCTTAAAACTGAATATATGACGTCAGCTACTAACTAAAGAATATTCACTATTAAAACTGCTCTCTGTGAGATTTCAAATCTGATTAAGGAAAGCATAGACGCCATTAAAGCAGCTGTAAGCAATTTTATCATCACTAGTGGCACAGAATCGCAAAAATGAAGATTGTTTTACAACAGTTTTAAACTGGAAGACAAAACGAATTACAAATTATGGACCCCCCCCCCCCCTTTTGTTTATATACTGTATGTTAAATTAATGCAATAAAAATTATAACCAAATAAATAATTAATGCCAAGTGTGTGTATTAATTGGTCAGAAATAACGGGCTAATTTTCATAGTTTTAATTTGAATCCTTAACAGATTAGCCATTGACTCTTTTACAAGCACAATGGATATTTTATGTTAAGCAAAGGCATCATTGTGAGCATGACAGGTGATTTGTATTGCAAATTGGTAATTTGCTGGCTGGTTCTTGTGTGTAAAAATAATTGTTCTTTGTCATAATGTGAGATATTGACCTTTTTTTACTATGGCTGGCAGCCTTCTTTCAGTTTGTCAGGTTGTCATATGTCAAACAAGCTTTTTGAGAAATGGAAAGGATTAGAGACATTATTACCTTGGCAATGCTGCTGAAAGGTCATCTTTGATGTCCAACAGCAAAGAGGAGTTAAAATCTCTCTGTATAGAACTTTGAATTGGATTATGTTCTCTATGAAAAAAACAACTTTTAGGACAAGTTTTAAGATTGAAAGGTTAAAGCGCAGCATTGTAAAAATAAAAAAAGAGACTACTAATCAGTGTTCTATTAAAAACTCAGAAATGGTTAATTTTTGTTAACTTAAAATAAAAGAAAATATTACATGAAAACATAAATATACATATAGTTGTTGTTGTTTTTTTTTTTGGGGGGGGGGGGTTACTTGCTAAGGGAACATTTCACATTTTTATTTAAGTTAAGATATATATATATACACACACTCATTTTTTTTGCATCTTTGCATTAGCATCCACAGTGCCTGAAGCTACATTTATACAAACAAACACACTGTACTAAACACACACACACACACACACACACACACATATATATATATATATGATGCTTATTGTGTTCCCACATCCCTGTCCACTCACATAAACAAGACTGCAAGCTACAAAAACTGTCCAAATATTAATTAAATGACAAATGTGTCAGATAAAAGGTCAGGACATGTGTATAATTACTATGAAATATTTAAAACCATATTTTGTACCTCCTACAGGTACATACGAAAAAGTCTTAAATGTCATTGAGGATTTATTACATTATTATACAAAGGTATTATCAAACACCTCTGTCCCTGCTCAGATTTGACCTGATTTCATGTCATAATCATTTGCTGATGGGACTTTTGGTATGTATGATTAATTATGGATAAGTTTTTGAATAATACAGCTGCTGGACTGCCTCCTTGTATTTACAGTGCCAATTGAATTGGACATTTTAATCAAGAGAATATTAGTTTTGTGGGAGGTAGAAGTAACACAAAGGACATGGACACATGTATTATTCTACAGAGAGCTACTTGGATTGAAACAATTTAAGGTCATTTGGAACCGATCACATTGTGTAAATAGTAAATGGTTTTTGATTGGCTAGTGTGTGTTACTTTATGAAGATTACAAGGCAGCAAACATTTCAAGAATGCAGTTGCTAAAATATATTCTGACTGAACCTTTTTCTGTATTTCTCGACAGTGCCGATGAGAGATTTGATGCCACCTTTCATACGAACGTCCTGGTTAATGCATCAGGTGCTTGTCAGTACATACCACCAGGTACAATTTATTCTTGCCACTGTATCAACCACACAAATACGCTTTTGTCTTAAAATGAAGAGATTAGTTAGGGATACACAATTTATTGCTGCTAATTTGATCACTGACCAATATTAGAGATTTTTTTATTTCTTGGTTAATAATAGATATTCAGTTCAATTTATGTTTTTACATTTACATTTATGCATTTAGCATATGCTTTTATCCAAAGTGACTTACAATGCATTCAGGCTATACATTTTTTTTACTAGTTCTACATTTAGATTACTTCAATTGTTGTCATGTAACACTTACTTCAAGTTAATTTAAACTGTTCTTTTAGTATCCTTGATATGCTTTTATTATAATTATAATATTATAATTCTTGGTCAAATTTTTTATTTTTTCATTTAAATTTGTTAAAGCAATTTAGTTTTTGTCACTTTATAATTTTTTTCCCTTTATTAAGCTTACTAATAATTTTAAAATACATACAAGCATATTTAAAATACCTAATCATTGAATTACAATGCTACATAATTTTTAGCAAATCTAAATAAATATCCATTTTCGTTATGTACATTTTAATATTTTGATGTAAATTCACATGTAGCAGTTAAAATGCACTTATTTTGTCTTTATTTAGACAAAATAGTGTCGAGTTTCTAATATCTATCATTTATCGATTATCTGCCAAAATGAAAAAATAAATGATCATATTGGCTATTTTTCTGGAATTGGTCACACTTTAAGGTCCTATTATCACCATTAACTTTACTATTAAACATGACTGTTGCCTCAAACTCCTAACTTAAAGCTTGTTAATAGTTAATAAGGTAGTTGTTGTTTAGGTATCTAAAATATGCTCATGCAGAATAAGACATTAATATATGCTTTATAAGTACTTAATAAATAGCCAATACACTTGTAATATGCATGCTTTATAGTGAGAATTTGCCCTTAAATTAAAGTTTTACCCACAATTTTAACCTGTACTTTGCTGAATAACTCGATAAAAGAGAACTTGCTTCATTATTTTATGTTTCTACATGTTGTATATGTTTATCTCCAATTTGTTTTGCAGATTTAACAAGTTTTATATGTGGTTTAGTTAATAGAATTTTCATTTTTACAATTACAGTTCAACATGATTTACTCTATTGCTGTGATTGATTTTGTTGATACGTGTGTGTTTGTATGTAATCACCAGGTATTCTGAAGAGTACATGTTACATAGATGTGCGCTGGTTCCCGTTCGATATACAGAAATGCGACCTCAAGTTTGGTTCCTGGACTTATAACGGCTGGCTGCTGGACCTGCAGATGCAGGCAGTGGACATCTCCACATACATCCCCAATGGAGAATGGGATTTAGTGGGTAAGAGTGTCTGGCATTACCATTGAGATGATAACAGAGAGCTTTCACCAGGTGGAGAAAACAAGCAGAGGGTGAGGATCTGTGTGCAGGTAGTTTAATAAAGTGACAAAAAAAAAAAAAAAAAACATTGAAAAACTGAGAACAAAACAAATGCACAACAGCAAATGCAGCATTCAACAACTGGCAGAGCACAGGAGAAACACACATGTTAGTCTGCATAGTTTTTGATGTATGTTTTTGTCATTTATTATTATTTAACCCTCTGGGCTTCTTCGTAAATGGGTCACACTTAGCTTCCTCCCGCCCGAAAACGGGCGAAGCCTTAAAATTGTACTTTACTTTTTCCCAGGATAACCAATCAAATATATTTTTGTTCTATAATGTTTTCTGATTATTATTTAGAATTTTTAGATTTTTTTATGATACTTTGCATTAATTATATAATTTTTATGAGCTATTTTTTCCATTAGAATTAATATATCATTTTTTTTTTATATTTTTTAAAAAAAAAAAAATTCAATAAATGCAGCATTTCACATCAAAATAGAGTGCCAGCCTAAAAAAAAAATGTTCCAGGAGAAGAACTTCATCTAGTGGCTTTAAAAAATAGCCACTTTTGTGTAATGTCCTGTACCAGCCTGTAGGCTGTCTATAGCTTCCTATATATCCTATATAGAAAGGCTTTTTGATTCCTTTTGTTGTTTTAGACATGATTTCTCTATCTTATTCGTTTTTTTTTATTTAGATATACATTTAGATATTCTAAAAGATGATTACTTTATTTTCTTAACAAAAATGTTTAGATAAGTATCAGGTTTTGCATTATGATTACAATCAAACTATAGCATTTGGTTAGAAAGGGAACACAATGTGTGTGTGTGTGTGTGTGTGTATGTGTGAGTGAATGTGTGTGTGTGTGTGTGTGTGTGTGTGTGTGTGTGTGTGTGTGTGTGTGTGTGTGTGTGTGTGTGTGTGTGTGTGTGTGTGTGTGTGTTGCATTTGAGCGAGAGTCTCTTTTTGTATTTTTTATTTATTTATTTTTGCATATTCTCAAAATTTGCTGTTGCAGTCTTACCAGTCTCTCTCTTTTTCTCTCTCTCTCTATCTGTGTGTGTGTGTGTGTGTGTGTGTGTGTGTGTGTGTGTGTGTGTGTGTGTGTGTGTGTGTGTGCATTTGAGCAAGTTTTTTTTTTTCATTTATTGATTTTATGTGGAATATTCTTCAAATTTGCTGTTGCAGTCGCCAGTTTATCTGTGTATGTGTGTGTGTGTGTTTGTGTGCGTGGGTGTGTGTGTGTGTGGGGGGGGGGGTCTTATTTGCACTCTTGATGTTCTAGAGTGTCACCCCTTCATTGCTGTACACTTTTTTTCAGCACAGTTGCTGATCTGTAGCTTGTACCACCAAAAGTTTCTTTGAGTTTTCCTATTTTTTCGTATTTCCCATTCATTTCCTATGTCGCCCGTTTTCGGGCGGGAGGAAGCTAAGTGTGACTTTTTTTTTTACGACCCTTTAACATATCAGAATCATCTCCTTGATTTTTTTGTGTGTTCATATAGGTAATACAACAAAAGTCACCAAGTTTCATACCCATCCGATGAAGCAAGAAAATTAAACATTTCAAAACGTTCAAGTTTTCGCCCGTTTTCGGGCGAAGAAGCCCAGAGTTAATATGTCTATATGTTTTTTTTTTTTGCATCTTTTGTTTTTAGTTGCTTTCTTTGCATCCAGCTGAAATAAAATAATCTTTATATATTTCATTTTATTGTAGTTAATGTTTATTTTATTTAAAGTAATGAAAATGTTTTATGGATTTAGATTCCAGTGGAGTTTTCAGAGAGTGAGCATTTTGTGAGGAAACAAATCCATTTTTATGAAAGCATTGAGTACAAACACTGTGACTCGCACATTCTTTTGTTAATGCTATAGATCTGTTTGCTTTTCACACTTTTGGAAGATGAGTGTCAGTAATGTATCAGTGTGTTTTGTGTGTTTGAATGGTTTCTTTGCCTGAAGGGAAACTATTGATAATTTCTCCTCCGCATCTACTTCATGGAAAAGTGTGAAAGTGTTGTTGGCTCATCTGAATGCCGAGGTGATCATTTCATCCTCGCTGCTGGACTGTAGGGAACACCAATTTAGTATGCGGTACATAAGGTCTATGAAAGACACTCTTCTTTTTTATGTCCATTCTCAGGTGGAGAATAAAAAGAAAGTGTCTTGACTCATATTCTCATGAGAGCATTTCTTCTGTTGTTTTTATGGATTAAGACATACAGAATTTTAACATCCTGCCAATCACAACAAAGTCATTTACTTTTCGATACAATTTTATTTAATTGTTCTGCCGCTGAATTAAAAAAAAAAATTGTCGCAATTCTGACTTTTTTTTAGAAACTCACATTTGCAAGTTATAAAGTCAAATCGCAAGATAAAAACGTGCAATTGTGAGATATACATTTGCACTTCTGACTTTTTTTTCTTGCAATTGGGAGTTTCTATCTCGAAATTCTGACTTCTTTTCTCAGATCTGTGAGATGTAAAATTGCTATTGCGAGTTATAAAGTACAAAACTAAGGGGAAAAAAAGATGAGTTAGTGATTATGCGACTGACTTTATAACTCAATTATCACACAATTGCATGCGACTTATGCAATTCTGAGAAAAAAACGTGGCAATAAAAAGATAAACAATTAACATGTTTATTCTATATTTAGTGCTGGAAACGAGCGTCTATAGTAACAGGATTAATTAAATAACATTGTTAATGTGTTAAATTCTTGTAGTTGTGCAACACCGTAGGTGATGTTTTGCACTAATGTTAGAAATATTAATATTAGAGATGAATGTTTATGTGGCACAGTTTTTCTAATCTCATAATCTGATCACGTTTGGCCTTTTAATCTCTCTGTTTCTGTCTCGGTCTCTCATTTTTTCACTTTCAATGCCAGTGCGACCCAGGGTCTGTTCGACAGATGGGGTCCTGATGGTAGTTGGCAGTGATTTGGCACTGATTCTGGCCGGCACTAATGGCCAGTTGTGT
Organism: Carassius carassius; assembly: GCF_963082965.1. Lineage (NCBI taxonomy): Eukaryota > Metazoa > Chordata > Actinopteri > Cypriniformes > Cyprinidae > Carassius > Carassius carassius. The sequence continues at coordinate 2,030,770 of NC_081760.1, forward strand.
GCCAAGATTGTGCAGTGACATGAGCAATCTGTGAACGGGTATCTTTTACACTGCAGGGAGTCACACGCTGCACACACACAGCCGAAACTAACTGCTCAGCCTGTTGCAGAGAAATATAAACATATATGATGTGTAACACAAATCTTTACATATGCATTATTAGATTGTTTTCCCTTATTTCATCTCACAAATTTGCATTACTATGATTGCGAACGCCTCCCTCATGAAACGCACACAAACCACATCACTCAGGTAGGTCTTCTGTAATCAGTTAAACGACTCAAACCAGCAAATTGCTTTGATGTGATTGTCTCTGAGTGCCATGACAATTCTGGCTAGCGTGAAATCCTGATGAAAGCTCTTCCTCCGCCTGCCTAGTTTGATTAATTACAATTTTGATTTAATTTTTAATCAATTGGAGAGGAGGGCTGTCTGACCCTGACAGATCAAGACTGTCTCATTTGCAACATGTCATGTGGTTGTTTCCCTTTACTCTTGCAGCTGGTAGAAATAATGTTTATTTCATGCATTTTGGAATTTGGGTTGTGTTATATTATATGACAACATTACTGTGTTTCATATCATTTAAACTAGGCTTGGGCATGTTTGACTGTGAAGTACCGAGTTATTGAATCGTATGTGTACTTTAGAGAGCACCGTAGGATTAAGCGGATTGCATTGCAATAAATTTGGAAAATGGAAAGTAAATATTAGTCTTGTGCATGCACAGATCAAGGACAAGACACAGGAAACAAATAATGGCTGGATCTTGTGTTTGCTTTAGATTCAACAAAGTTTTAGAGGTTATGCACTTTAAAGGTCAAGAAGGTCCTGTCTGTGATTTGGTCCTGTCACAAATACGCCCGTCTTGACTGACAGCCTTTGTTTTCAGAAAGATCTTCATCTCAGTTCTAGAGTGGAAGGGTCACTTTGAAGTTCTGCCTTAGCTTTTACCTTTTACCACTCTGCTAGTGCTTTTAACAAAGAGAGCATAAAAAATATACAGTAGGATCTAAAACTTAACAAAAGGAAGTTTTCTCACACACACATTGATCATTGACCTTTATTAATGTCTTTATACATACCTTTATTAAATCAGTTTTTTCTTTTTTAACCCTGTAACCAAAATATGAGGCATTTATATATGGTTTAAAAAAGTTACTTTGAAATTATGAAATGCATTTTATATAAAATAATCTAAAATCAATAGGCAAAATGTATTTACATTTATTTAAAATGTAAAAAAGTGAACTTATAAGTTACAAAATTCAGAAAAAAATTACTAAATAATTTTGGCTTAGTGTCTCACAATGACAAATTCTTATAATAACATCTCTTGATAAACTTTCTCATATTTATGACTTATTTTCTCATATTTACATAACATTACAAGAAAGCTTCTCATAATTATGAGGTGATTAGTCATTAATAGTCATTAATGAGGTGATTATCTCATTATTATGAGATGTCATTATAAAGAAAAATCATTATTATTATTACATATGCAGAATCATATTTTAATAAAATTAGGCAATACCTGGCTTACATCGTTGAGACTAAGTGTGAGATCAAAGATATAGTATGTACAGAGTAGGCATTGATTGCAGTATGTAAGACAATATCTAAACACAGGATTTATGCAAGTAGTGCTTCATTTAATGTATTCTGCATTTGTGGAAAACACCTGCTGTTGTACGAAATAAATCTGAATGTGTTCCTTTTGTCAGGGGTCCCTGGGAAGCGTAATGAGTTGTATTATGAATGCTGTAAGGAGCCGTACCCTGACGTGACTTTTACAGTAACGATGCGCAGGCGAACATTGTATTATGGTCTGAACCTACTCATTCCCTGTGTGCTCATCTCTGGCCTGGCTCTCCTCGTCTTCCTGCTGCCTGCAGATTCTGGAGAGAAGATATCACTGGGTAAGAACCATAAAGCTTTCTCTTTTTTATCACAATGTTTATGTAAAGTTTATGCACAATTATGCATGAAGAAATGACATTAGTTTTCCACTTTCCCGTCTGTCAGGTATCACTGTCCTCTTGTCATTAACGGTCTTCATGCTGCTAGTGGCTGAGATCATGCCGGCCACCTCTGACTCAGTTCCTCTCATAGGTAAGTCCAAATTGCTGGATTTTCATATTATATACTCAATCACATGAAGAACAGTTTGGCCGTTGATGAGGTGTTAGTACAGCTTGCAGGTTTTAATGCTTGTGTCTTCTTTGGCTCGGTAGCTCAGTACTTTGCCAGCACCATGATGATTGTGGGTTTGTCGGTTGTTGTCACCGTCCTCATTCTGCAGTTTCATCATCATGATCCACAAGGTGGAAAGATGCCAAGATGGGTGAGTGAAAACTCTAAGCATATTGTTTAAGATTAAGGTGAAAAAAAAAAAAGATCTTGCAGGACTTTGACCTCAGAACAGGGTTATCATTGTTTACTAAAACTAAAACCATAAAAACATGTTCATTCCTTGAAAAGATGAAAAAATATGTCTGACAAGACAACATTTATAATTTTTTAATAAAATAACTAATTAAAAAAAAAATAACAGACTCACACAGAAACATGTGCCTCATTGCCAGGAGATGCACAAATGAAAAACAATGTGTTCTAAAATGACCTTGAAATACAGTGTTTGGAATAACGGCGTTTAAAAGAACGGCGTTAGGTAACAACGTTATTTTTTCAGTAACGGGGTAATCTAACTAATTACTTTTCCCGTCGTTACAACGCCGTTAACGTTACTGAACGTTAAATGCGGTGCGTTACTATGCATTGATTTAATATGCAATCCGAACGCACCCCTGGCTCACACAGCGAGTGAGCAGGTGGGTTAATAACGAGATAAGCGATTATGATTGGCTAAGGCAGAGTCATGTGTTTCATGGTAGCCAATCAGAGCCAGTGTTTTTACACACACACGCGCCAGCGGGCGGCGCCAAACACACACAGTCACACACAGGCAACAGCTACACAGATTCGCAGCAGCAGGAGAAATGGCGAGTCAGGAGCAATCCGATGAAAAGTTGGCATTTTCAAGGTGGAGATATAAGCACTACTTCAAATTCATTGTAGTCAAAGGCAAGAACGTGCATGTAATGTGTGACACATCTACAAAGCTAGTGGCCAAAAACACTTTTCTTACAAAGAGTGCAGGATAAAACTCTTGCTGTCTGTTGACGTGCAATAAATCTCGAACGTTATGTACGAACACCTGTCTGTTCTACTTATTTCAACTGACTTGTGAAAACTGCAAAAAAAAAAAAATTATTTGACATATAGCAACTTTTTTTTTTTTTACAGTAACGCAAATAGTTACTTTCCCTGGTAACGAGTTACTTTTATTATAGAGTAATTCAGTTACTAACTCAGTGACTTTTTGGAACTAGTAGTGAGTAACTATAACTAATTACTTTTTTAAAGTAACGTTCCCAACAGTGTTGAAATATCAAACATGCTTGATATCCTCTGACTGGATGCAATCACAGTCTAAAGACAAGGCATGATTTTCTGTAAAATTGGTCAACTCCAACTGCACAAAACTGACTTTGACTTTCGACAAGTAGTGTCAGCTCCTCCAAACTGCAATCGGGGAGAAAATCTTTACAAAAATAGTATAGTATATTCCATCCTTCAGACTTTCTCCTCATCCACCCTACCCTCTTAAAAAAAGGTTCCGAAAGGGTGTTGTTGCAATGATGCAGTATTATTTGGGGTTCCCCAAATAATCTTTCAGTGAAAATAAAGTGCCCATATTATGACATTTCAAATATCGCCTTTGATGCAGTGTGTAATGTACTTTAGCTGTATGTGAATGTAAACGATCTGCAAAATTGTTAAGCCAATAAAAAAGTTATCTCCCAAAAGAAAGAATTGACTCTGAACAGCCTAAATGAGTCTACAGTAATTCAAATCCCTCTTTCGTGACAGCTACATGTCACACTGTATCATTTGCTTAATGCCCACGTATGTTGTACATTGGCTGGCTGTGAACAACTTGACCCAATGGCTTTAACTGATGACTTCTTCTCTAATCTCGGGGAGTTCAGTGCAGGATTCACAAAACACTTGGTCTGTTGACTGTTTATGTAGACCAGCTGGCTCCACTGAATCACGACCTGAGAGTATGGTCAATAATAAATGTTTATATTTTCTATTGAGCGTTCAAAATACAGAAAGGAGGGGTTTAAAAAGACTGAATCTTAGAACTGCTTTGAATGAATCACAAAATGAGGTGATATTAAATGCATATTTTGAAAAAAAATTAACCTTTAAAATGACATAATTGGGAAATAAAAAATACCTTAGCTTGAAGAACCTTTTTTTCCATTATAAAGAACCTTTTGTGCAATGGAAAGTTTCCATGGATGTTAACGATTTTATATGCAACCAAAGGTGCGAATAAAGGACCTTTATTTTTAACAGTGTAAGTTCATGAAATCACTTCACATCATTGCACACTGTTACTGCAATATTTTAAGTTTAAGTTATCACCAATTGTGTGATCTTTAACTTAAAATACTGCTTTCCATTCAAACATCCAGTGCTGCATCCACAAGAACCAAACTACAATAAAAATCCATAAAAAAAAATCCCACTAAAATAAAATCGCTTTGGAAAAAATCTAAGAAAACTTCCTGAACCCTGAATTTACTAAATGTAGGTGAGATGTAGAATGGCTTGGCATCATGGAGAGGTAATGAGGTCTATTTGTATTAAAGTTTAATGTCTCCTCTGCTACTCTTACGAGAAGAAAAGAGCTCTCAGCTTCAGCTTGCTGGTGTTTCTTATTTAGTTCATGTCCAGTGGGACACATACCTGCTGCTTGAAGCAGTTCTAAATCTTTAAACACAAGAAACCTTCAGTGGACACTTTCTCTCATAATCTAATGAAATACGCTATCTTAATACAGCATATCATCATTATAAAAACTGGAATGCCTCATGCACCCATCTGAGGGCTTTATCTTTTAGCACATTCTTCCTGTTCTTCTCAGGTACGTGTGATCCTGCTCAACTGGTGTGCCTGGTTCTTGCGCATGAAGAAGCCGGGTGAGGAACGCAAAGCCAGCTACAAATACGACCACTCTCCAGAGCACCATGTCAGCGCCAGCAGCATTCAGATGGGTGTAATGCCCGGTCAGCCACCTTCTGCCAACTCCACCAATGGTCACATGAACCTGTACTTTGGCTTCCACTCCATTGACAGCGCATGCTGCCCTCCCAGCAGTGACTCCGGTGTGTCTTGCAGCGGTGGGCGAGTCGGCGGGTCACCAAACGAAGAACAGCGGGAAGCAGTCAGGATGTTTGCAGGCGAACAGGAGATCCATCGCATCCTAGTGGAAGTGATGTACATCGCTCAGCGGTTCCGTGACCAGGACGAGGCCGAGGCCATCTGCAGCGAGTGGAAATTTGCGGCAGCAGTCGTGGATCGGCTTTGCCTGGTGGCGTTTTCTCTTTTCTCCATCATCTGCACCTTTACCATTCTCATGTCTGCGCCGAACTTCATCGAGGCAGTCTCGAAAGACTTCACATAATTGCCAAAGCATCACACTTTCTTTTGTTTTTGAAGAAACACCACACGATGGAGTGTGAGAAGTGTCTACCACCAAAGTCAATTCCTTCCTCTTCTCATCGATCTGGGAGCAACATGAACTATTGTTACAATACTAATGATAAAAAAGAAAAATTGTTGTGTATTTTTGAAATGTGACTTTTCGAACAAACATACAGACCCTTGCACATGCTGTTCGGGTGATATTTTGTCTTTATATAATGTATGTGGATTGAGCACCTGAGGGCTGGTTTATGTAAAGATGTGTTCTCAGTGTGCAACACTGTCAGTCACAACAACTACAAATGTGTCTGTGAAGTTTATGTGCTAAAAATCAAGCATAATCAATCCCATAATCCCTTTGGAAGTCACGCAGTTTCTTTTAATTTCTTGGCTTTATTAATATTTTTGTCATTTAATATTATTTTAGAACCGAACTGACATTTACTCACCAAAGCAACAATAACATATGTTGATGGTAGAATTAACACACTTTGAAAATCACTTTTATCCTTCTGACATCTTTTTTTTTTTGTTGTTGTTGTTATTATTATTTTTTTTTATAAATATTACAGTGATTAGTATATTCAAATCTTTCACTTGTTTCCACATAATCAGAGTGGCGTTATTTTGTGACTTCATTCTGACCCTGTGCTCTGTTGTATTATGTAAAAACACCATGTAAACACTGTGGATATATGTCATTTTGTTAGAAAATATAGATTTAAAAAAATAAAACAATTACAAAAGTTCCAGGTTAGTCTGTGTATTTTTGAGAAAAAATAAATAAAATTCTAGCATTTACTTCTCACTTTCTGTAGATTGTACCCGGCATATTTTGTGGGCCCAGTTAAGTTTCTTTTACAACTTACTACAGCTTACTAAAGCTTTAAACACAAACACACACACACACACACACACACACACACACACACACACACACACACAAAAGCTGCAAAATGTATAATCAATTTTTTATGTTTTTTTAAAGGCTTTAATGTTACTTATGCTCAAAACACTAAAAGCTCTGTTGAGAAAGGACAGAAGTAAAGCATGGAGAGGTAAAGCTTATTCATTGAGTTGGCAGAGTAGTGCAGATGCTTTTGAAATCCAGTAGTCTCTGGGCCGGTTGGATGGCAACATCACAGTTACCCCACAGTTTGTGGAGTGTCCTAACAGACAGAACAAAAATATACAAAAAGACAATAAAAGATGTCAAAGCTCTGATACTAGTGGTTTAAAAACAGACAGGAGGTAAATATATGGAAGCATGTTACTGCTTCAAAATAAAAACATGAAGTCAATTGTGATGTAATTTTAATATTTAGTTTACAAAAATGAGAAAATGTCTCACCAACTGTTTCTTGAGTAGTAAATAAGTGTATTAAAATAGTGTCTGATGGGTCTTGTGACACTAATGACTGCATTAATGATGCTGAAAATGCTGTATTTTTTTAATCAAATAAATGAAGCCCAGGGGAGCATAAGTCAAGCCTGAACATTTCAAAGAAGAATATAGTCATGTAAAACTAAATTATGATTATTATTCATGCTAAAAAGGTGGGCTTCAGAGAAAAATTTAACTTATATCCCTTTATCACTGGATCACTTCCATGGGGTAACTATCTAAAGTGTCTGCTGTAGTAATTTCACAAAATATATGTTGAAATATCCCTGCATGTTTGGTTTGGTCTCTGTACACTGATACCATGTTAAAGCGAAAATTAAGCTCATCTATGGGCAGGTTGTATTTGCGTGTGTTATTCTGCACCTGCGAGATACACAAACCAACTCTTTAATCAAACTTGTTACTTACCTGTGAGGAATCCTTGAGAAAAAAAAAAAAACCAGGAATCGAAAACGACTTGGGCTGACCGCTTGTGATCCAACTATGCTCAAACACACACACACACACACACACACACACACACACACACACACACACACACACACACACACACACACACACACACACACACACACACACACACACATACAGCAACACAAGCACAAAGTGCTTCACAACTTTCTTAATTCAAAATGAAAAGGAGATTAACGGTCAATCAAAGCACAACGAAGCAAAACAACTCACCACCTAAGGGAGAAAGAAGTCAGCTCAAAGGTAAAGCCTACAGTCTCGGATCATTTCCAAATTCAGATCATTTAAAATAATTAGTGACGAGATGGTTGTTGAAAGATACAGTTGATGGACACAACTACCTACACGACCTCGACAAAGACCCTCTAATCATACTGCTGAGGAGAATATCAGGATATTTCCAAGTGTCCGAGTGTGTTGTTTGGAATGGCTTGTGAGCCCCTCTGGCTCCATTCATGAACTATTATACCAGCAGCACACAAGCTCATACATCACTGGCCTTCACTGGAATCACCAACCCAGAGGAAATTGTCCATGTACAATGAGGGTGAACCTCCTGAATACAGAGGGGGGGAAGTGTGTGTGAGTGTTAAACCAGAGACTATTTTAATGCCTTAGTCAGGAATAATATAGTAAAGATTTAGATGCATCTAAGGGTATGACATTTTAAAATTTGTTTTTAAAATATGTGTCAGTGTTTTCTACAGGATTTTGTGAGACTATAGTGGGTGGACCCTCTAGGGTATTTCAGGGACATGCTCCCTTGTAAGACAATTTGGTAAAATGTAAAGTTAAATGCATCAATTTGGTGTCTGTCAGACATTTTCCAGTGCCACAAAAAAAAAAAAACTTTACTTTTTTTTTTACAGGTGTACTCAGCACACTGTAAGAAGCCAAATAATTTGAATATATAATAATAATGATAAACATTATTAAACTAATTAAATTCATAGCACTGTTTTAACTTTTTACATTAATTTTTACATGATGATTATTGTAGTAAGCCATATGCAATTTTGATTTTAGTCTGACCGACAGGTGTTGGAAAAGCAAGCGGCATTAGACCAGTGACCTGGAACCTGGTTATTCAGGAAGCTGTTATAAATCTTCTTCATTTCTTCTGACATCACCACTAGAGCTGCTATTGCCTTCTGTAGAGTACAGAGAGAAGTCTGCAGAGAAATGCATGCACAAACAAATACATCAAGAGCGGCAAGATTAGTGTGATCAATAATCCATTCATTCATACATTTGAAAATACTAGAAAAAAGAAACGTCTTCTCTTGGTTTACACAAAATCATTGCACAACCATTTTTTACACTGATCTTAGAATCAGGATGTCAGAATGATTTCTGAAGGATCATGTGACACTAAAGACTGGAATAATAATTGACAAAATAGACAAAACTGCTAAAATTCATAAACCGAGTTACACAGTCTAGCTGCTTAAAGACATCCATGTTAGTGCACTTGCATTATAAAGAAACATTGTTTAAGGCCTTATAAACTTCTATTGGTTTCAGTGATTTGGTAAAGCTGGGGTTTAACTTATAGAGACGTGTGCACAGGGGTGTTAATTTATTAGGTCGAGAGAATAAAATATGAAAACACTCCTCCTTGTGAAGTGTTATCTTCTTTGTGCAGGAGTGTGTGACTGTGTTAGTGGGACTAAAATTTTAATTTGTTATACATGCACACATATCGCAGTGCTAGAAGGATGAATGACGTGTAACGGTAAAAAATATGTGCATGTCATCAGCATATGGATGCCATCGATGCGTGAAGAAGAGGCTCTACATTGATGTATGTTTTCCTCTCCGAAAGATAAAAAATGAGATAAAGGCATGTGAATGCTTTCCTGAAACATTTACCTTCAGGTACTTTTTTGTGAACACTTTATGACTATGAGTTCCAATGGCTTTTAAGTAAGTACATAAAACTAAAGTAAGTGTGTGTTCTTGTGTTTCCTAGACAGAGTTTTGAAATACAGTGACAGGAAACATACAGGTAGGCATGGAGCTAAGGAACAGTCTGAAGTCCTCATCGATAACAGTGTCTGCAAAGCCCAAACAAGAAGAGTACAACAGAAAATAGAACAACAAAATAGCTTTACAATGGATTCACAAATGCAACACACAATCTGTAATATAAGGTAGAAGCAAGTGCAAAACAGGTGAGACTGCCTAAAACAGAACAATTATATTTTCACTGAACCATATAAACACGAACACAAACACAAGTATAAACATACAATTTTTTTTTTCAAGAATCTAGTCATTCATTTAACATGTTTATTTGGCAGATCAAGTTAATCTAACAGTGTTGGCTTCAGTGACAAGGTTCTGGAGAAATTATGATACCATATATCAGGTCTGTAAATTTAATATCCATAAAGATTAGGAGGATTATTTAATTCTTTAAGCAAGGGTTTCAAACTTTTTCAGCCCTGCTTATTTTTATAAAATGTATTAATACATTTGAATGCAGGAGAGACAATCAAATATGTTCCTCTACAGTTTAAAAATGTGTGGTCAGTAAGATATATTTTAAAGAAAATGACATTTTTATTTAGCAAGGATTCATTAAATTGATCAAAAGTGATTTTTAAGCATGGTCACTATTTTGAATAAATCGTTTTGTTTTGTTTTTTTGAAAAAAAAATCCAGAAAAAAATGTTTAGCGTTCAAATACTTTCAAGGGCAAGAAGAAAAGGTTTCTTGAGCACCAAATCAGCATATTGAAATGATTTCTGAAGGAACTTGATATTAAACAATGAATGACTCTCTTTGTAGGTGTCCCTGCTGAAGACCTCACACACACGCGCACACACACACACACGCACACACACACACACACACACACACACACACACACACACACACACACACACACACACAAAGCTCATTAAACATATGCACGATTCCCGAAAACAAAGCATTGAAGGGGAACTCCGCAATAGACCCCTGACCCAGCGAGACTGATTTCACCCTGAAATACAAGAAAACCACAATAACTTATTTGTCATGTTTATATTGTAGATACTGCATTTGCCAAAGTGTGTCAGGTCAATTATTGTTACTACAATTATTTCACATACACCCAAGCCTAAATGACACATCAACACAAACAAATAAACAAACAATCAATAAATTAATAAAAATAAAAAAAATACTTTACACGCCAGTCTAAGGGTCTCTTTCTATTTCAGGAATAGTTTTTGGCTATCCAAAACTAGTACAAGTCCTTGACAGTTGGTGAAATTTTTGAAAATGTGTTTCTTTTGGCTTTGTTGGGATATGACTAATGTATCACCTGTTCTCATAGTTGGCAAGCAGAAACGACCGATAGTAGCATCCAGGCTCAGGCTTACAATTTATTGCAAGACTGAAAGTAATGGGAGTACAGGAAATTGGCAGCAGTGTGAGCTCGAAACAGTGTCTTGAATTTATTTCTATCATATTCTGGCTGCAAGAAAACTATCCGTGCAGAGGCATGACATGAAAGGATTACAGAGGGTTAAAAACCATTTGAGTGAAAGGATTTTGGAGCCAGTTTAGCAATATGGCAGATGTATAGCAGATGCTGGTTGGCAAACAAGAATGGAATTCTAGACAACCTAGCCAAGAAAATGATTAAAGTAGTGGTCAAGTAAGGCTGCTACTATCATAATGTGATCCTAAAAGAAGAGTGTATCACCCAGGATGACACCAAGTGGTGATACGCACCAGGAGGCAATGACTATGTGACCTCTGAATGAGACAGAGAGAGATTTGGTGAGGTATGTCATGGCTGAAAGGAAGAAGAACTCATCACAAATATTGCTGAGGTGATCATATATGACGTGTCGACATGGCACACGCACAGGAGGAAGAAGTGATGTACACTGTTGAATGTCATGAGCACAGCAGTGCTAAAAGAAGCATGATATTTGAAGAAGTGAAGTGTAGCTGAAGAAGAATAGAGGTCCAAGCACTGATCCCTGTGGTACCCCAGTTTTGTGCAGAATGTGAAGAGGGTAAGCCTTTCTTGCACGACTACAAGGACAGCAAAAAAAACATCTTCATAAATATCACATACTGAAGTTTTATATTAGAGAGTTAGAGAGTGAAAAATAGTGTTACGATAAGAGTTACTGTCCATAAGCAAGTGATGTTTTAATGAAATGGGAAGAATATACCCAGTTTGATAGAATTAGTTGTGAATATCATCTCTTTTTTTAATGCCGTTAAAGCATGACAGTCAGAACTCTAGTCTAGGTTACAACAAGTCTCCCAGGTAAAATAAAAAAAACAGCACTTCTGGCTTCTCTGGAAATTCCTGCAGTAGGAAACATGAGTGTTATGAACAGAAAATGTGTCTGTGTGTGTTTACATAAGGCTGAAAGTAATATTTTATCATGCTGATACATGTCAGAAACCATCAAACAGCATGAATTGAGATAAGGGACTTTGATCAAGCAACAAGTCATTATTGATTTGAGTACAAACATTGGAGCGGACTGAAATAAAAAATCATCCAAATAAAATTAGTTAGAATCAATGATGCACAGTATATTGGATTATTACACTCTTATTTCTCTCCCCAAAGAATTTCTCTTTTTTAAATGTCTAACCCATAATAAAATCCTATAATGATTTGAGATATCATTCCTGTCCCCAAAGGTACTGCATGAGATATCAATTTAAAGGAATAGTTCACCCAATTTTTTTTTTTAGAATTTACTCACCCTCATGTCATTCCGAACCTGTATAAGTCTTATACTGAACACACACACACACACACACACACACACACACACACACACACACACACACACACACAAAAAAACTTATTTTGAATAATTTGAAGAACCAAACAGTTGCTTCTACAGTAGGCAAAGAAATACAATGGAAGTCAATGGGGACCATAAACTGTTTGATTACCACCAGCATTCTTCAAAAAATCTCCTTTTATGTTCAACATAAGAAAGAAACTCATACAGGTTGGGAAGAATATGAGGGTGAGTAAATTATGAAAAAAAAAAAAACTATCCCTGTAATGGGTTTGTGTGGATATCCCTATGTTCAAGCCATGCCCAATGAGCAAAGACAACAGAGATGCTTGCCTTCACAACAGAACTAGGCTCTGGTTACTGGAAAACATGCAAAAATATATTGCTTCACTAAAACAATATACAGTAACAGCATGGGGCATTTGAGAGATGTTGTTTTAATGGGGACAGATAGCGCAGGCCCCTGAGGAAAGGGAAAAATTTGAAAACAGCTCTACAATCTAACAATTAACACAATTAAATCACATTCATGACTTGTAGAATGATAATTGCCTTCTACAGAATTATAATAAGCACTCTCTCTCTCTCTCTCTCTCTCTCTCTCTCTCTCACACACACACACACACACACACACAGGTGTTCTTTCTTTCTTTGTCATCACATATGCTCTTTCGACCTCCCTGACCTTCTCCATGCCTCCAGCCCCTCGCAGGAAGTACTGCCACTCCTGCTAGGAGATCTCTCCTCTCTGCATCATGATCTCCACACACAGCATGAAGCTGTAGATGGCCTTGTGCTGCTCAAAAAGGCCAGAGGACACGTTTGTGAAGGCGCTCAGCAGAGTCTGATTCAACAGGATCTGTCATCTCCTGCTCAGATCTTTGTGCTTCTCTGCTGACTCAATAGTTGTTGAACAACTGCAAAGAAAGTTCAAGGGAATGTGTAAACTGACAAAATGTATAAATTAAAGCACTCAAAATCGCTTTGGACAATCAGTTTGGGTCAGTGGGGTTAATGAAAGAATTAAAAAAAACTTTTATATAGTATAACATCTTTTATATAGTATAACATACTGAAATACTGTCCTAGAATTATTGCTCTGGATTGAAATGACCTGTTTAAAGTACTTCAGGGAGATCTGGTACATGGGGTCAGTCTCAGACAGGTTTGCAATGACAATGTACATGATGAAGCCACGTGTGGCAACAGAGCGATACTTCTCTCTGGCTGCGTTGATCATCTCCTCTGTCGTCTCTGCCTCCACCAGCAGAGACTTAATGGCCTGAGATGTCATCTGTGCAAGAGGAATAGAATATAAATATTAAGCCGATTTGCTGCATGTCAAATGTAAGTGTTACATTTCAAACAGAGACAAAAGTAATGACTTGACAGATTGATGTTTTATAAAGAGCTCTTAAAATGCAAAAGGAAATGTAAAGCCATTTACATTGACAGCAGTATCAGTGTCACAGAGATGCATGAGACAGTAGCAGAGGTGTCAGACTGAGACAGAGCTGTTTTTGTCTTTAAGACGGATATATCATTCATTGCCGGTCCAACCTTTCGTTAATCTATCAATTTATCTGAACCTCCAGCCTTTCATTACTTTCTGTGGGTGACATGCAATCTGTGCCTCTGATCCTTCAGCTTGCTCAGGTCTGGCGTAAACACACTACTGTATGTCGGGGTAACTTACTAAAAATGAATTGTGCGCAGTGAAAGCAATTATTATCAAGTGCTAAAGAAATTATGCAGAACAAGGCAGCATAGAAAAGACTGAAACACATGAACGTGGCGCAACTCTACTGTACTGCAAAACTATAGAAGTATATGTTTCTATAGTTTCAAGTAAAATTACAGAAATTATAAAAAAAATATGGTAAAATGTTCATGTCGAGTTGCTTGCGACAAGAAATTAGACATTTATTTTTTCCATTTCCAAATCCTGTCCTCAGAAGAAAAGCCATGATATAAAATGTGTCAGCCCTCATTCAAAAAAAAAAAAAAATTTTTTTTTTTAACACATAATCTTTTTAGTTAACTGTGACATTTGCAGTGTTTGTGAAGTAAACCTCTCCATTTCGTATGCAGCAGCAGTCATTAGCATAGTGGAAAAAAAGGTTTTGTGACAATTATTAGATAAACTGTGGCAACAAAAATTAATGTAATTTAATTATATAAATGATCAAAAAAAGTGGCTTCTGAAAACAAATGATGCAAGACCTTTTCAGAACAAACTTTAGTTTTGTCAGATTAGTTTGCAATACATTTAAATTGAAGTGAATATTAGTGAATTTAGATTATAGTTTAAAAAATTGGGGTCAATTATTTTTGTATTTTATTTTTTATCAGAAATGAAAACTTTTATTCAGTAAGGTTGCATTAAATTGATCAAAAGTGCCCATAAAGACTTACATTGTTATGAAGAAAAATAAATGTTCTTTTGAACTGCATACTAAACCATATAAAGGGGTAATACCGCACAACTGTTCCCTATCAAAAGCTACTCTCGATGCTGCGCTCAATAGTGCTAATGAGAACATTCGTTGTTCAACCAGTTGTGAAGCATGTGTGTCAAACACACCAAGAATTGGCTTAAATAATAGTGATGTCCGATTCGTGAACGAATCGTTCAATTTAACCGGTTCTTCTTAGTGAACCGGTTGAACCAGTTCACCAAATCGAACTGAATAGTTTGAAACGGTTCTCGTCTCCAGTAAGCATTAATCTACAAATTACTTAAGATGTTAACTTACTACTCATTTTCAAAGACTTCTGTCCTCCGCCATTTACAACACCGGAGCAGGAAAGACTTCACTTACTTTGTCCAGTACGTGCTCTTCAGATTTACTCCCACCACACTAGCCAGTGGCGTAAGTCAGAGCAGCTTTTCATATGCCGTGGGGGCAGCAGTCAGGGGTGTGGCTGCCACCAGGCAAACAGTTTTACATTGGGTGAGGGTTGCTATTGCCCTAGCCTACGAGGCGCGTGGTCAAACTTCGCCTCTAGGAGTTAGTGCCCATTCAACCAGAGGGGTTGCATCTTCAATGGCTTGAGCAAGAGGTGCGCCCTTGCAGCAAATGTGTGATGCGGCAGGTTGGTCCTCTCCGCATACATTTGTCAGATTCTATAGTTTGGATGTCGATGCTACTCCGGGCTCGCATGCCCTTGAGTCCACATCCCAGAGTCATGTCTGAGACCTCTTCAATGTTTGTGCACACACACTACACAACCTTGGGGGTCCAGACACTTACAGTGCGGCGGCGATGGTATTCTCGTTCCCATTAGCGCTATTGAGCGCAGCATCGAGAGTAGCTTTTGATAGGGAACGTCTCAGGTTACTTGACAGTAACCCTGTTCCCTGAAAAAGCGGGAACGAGATGCTGTGCCTCAATGCCGCACTGTCGACATGTCCGGACGTCTCTTCAGACAAAGGGGTAACCTGAGGATGTTTCCGTTTCACGTCTATTTATAACCTGCAGGTGCACGTTATCAGTGACGTCACCTGCCGAGGTAATTTAAGCCAATTATTGGCGTGTTTGACACACATGCTTCACAACCGGTCGAACAAAGAATGTTCTCATTAGCGCTATTGAGCGCAGCATCTCGTTCCCGCTTTTTCAGGGAACAGGGTTACAGTCAAGTAACCCGAGACGTTTTCAACCTAAATATTTCTTGAGCGCCAAATGGCTGCTAAAAATTCAGCTTTGAAACAGGATACATTTTAAGATATATTAAAACAGAAAACAATTTATTAAACAGTATTTTATATTCTTATAATAATAGTATTTTAAATTGTAATGACAGTTAAAAATATTACAGGTTTTACTGTATTTTTATCAAATAAATATATCCTTGATGAGCATAAGAGACTTAAAGAGACAAAAAAAAAAGGAAATCTTACCAACCCCAAATGTTTGAAAGGTAGTGTATGAATTCAGATTTCTTTAGAGGAACCACAGATTCAAGCCCAATCTTCTGCTTTACAAAATAAGTATTGACCTAATGATGTCTATTACTCTGCTCACTAAGTCTTTAAATACTTTCTTCACGCTGAAAATCGGTAAAAAAACACAAAATTATGTCCGCTCTTTAAACTTCTGACCACAATCCACTGACATTTGATTCTTGTAAAGTTTGGAAAAGCTCCTCATTGTCGAGAATGTTGCCCTCAGAGGTAAAGAGCACTTTGAGAATTCGATCCTCAATGGCTTTGAGTGTCTGAAAAATAGATGAACAGTGGAGAAAATACAGCAATAATAATAATCTCTATAATAATTTAGGGGTGCCATGGAGGTAATGGTTTTCAAATCCATAGAGCATGATATAAAAAGCAAAGACTCAGAAATCTACAACACTTATGGTACTGTATTATTCTATCACTTCTTGCTTTGAGAGAAATAAACACTTCTGATTCAGCTGCGGTCTCCTAGTTGAATATTTTAGACCTTTAGAGGACTGAAATAGTCTTTTTCCCGAAATGCAAGTTAATGTTACAGCATTGGACTAAAACATACGCCCACCTTGTTACACTTTTTAGTCAAAAATGACTAGCCTAAAAAAACATTTGCTTATAAATCTCATTACATTATTATCACCAAATATTGGATTCAATCTTTTTATCAACTTGTGTTCTGTGCATAAGCTCAGATCAACGAGTCCTATGACTTGAAGTTCCAAAAAGAAATACAAAATCTGTTCTAACTGAAAACAAAAACAAAGGTGACAAAAAGACTGAATCCAAGATTTGTCGATAATATAGCATAACGAAAGATTTACGAGCAATTTTTAAAAGGCCGGTCAGACCAAATTAGGAATAGAATTTTCGGCACAGCCCAAGCAGATTATTTTGTCCCACCTTAATTAAAAAAAAGAAAGAAAATAAATTATGTTTTCATAATGAATCTGAATAGTTAAAGCACAGGATTACCAGAGGATTTGATCCTCCAGTTCATACTTGGTAAAAGTGAAGTTTGATGCACACCTGACATAGAAAATAAGTCACAAAACAATTATGGATGTGAAGCTTAAAGGGGACAAAATATAACTACATATCTCGTACCATCAACATTAATTGAAAGCGAATTGATTAATTGAAAGCGAGCTTAGTATTAATTGAAATAACTTCTGATTATCCCCAGCTTGTCATCATTCAGATATTAATGATACAATGATGAAAGCTGTTCTAAATGACCCCTATTTCTAAATAGCACAAACATGTATTCTCAAGGAGCATACAAATAATGATTGGCATTATCTGCTAAACGTATCCCCCAAGAGATGCAGCTCTCTTTCATCTCTAAAAATCCTCGAGGCCATGTGTGCTTTGTCTTTGCTGTCTGTCTGTGAGAATGTTTCTTTAGTCCAGACTGGTCTGTCAGCACAGCTCATCTCCCTTAATAAAAGCTGAAGTGACAGGTCTGTCCTGTCTCCAATGCTGGAGCTTATAACCGCACGTCCTTATCTGACAGGCAACCGTATTTGTCTCTGTGCTCTCTGCCTGCTGCAAGCACTGTTGCCCGTGGCCCTGTCTGTTATGATTGCGAGGGCATTGTCTCTTGGCAGGTGGGCGCTGATCCGCATCCACCCCAGAATTTTGCAGTCAGAGTTGCTATGGCATGAAGCCAGCGAGGGATTGGTGCGCAAGGTGTTGCCACAACAGATAAGTGAAGGCTTGGTGCCAGTCATGTCCACTTTGCTACACTGCCAAATGTTGAGCTTAAACAGGTGTCAACCTTGACCCCAGAATGCTTACTAAATCACCCCCCCCCCCATGACATTTTGAGAGAATTAATTAAACATAGTACTGCTAATGATACATTGATTCTAATTAAATGTAACAAAGACTGTGGGGAATGAAGAATGAATTATCACATACTTGATTCTCTTTTTAATGGTAGTGACAGACGAATTTTGTGCATACAACAAATTTATATTATTAAAGAAATCAAAACAAAACATTTAAATATAACTTTGTTTTTATTTTGTTTGATTTTTTTTCAACTCGGGGAGGTAGTGGGGATTGGCCATTTTGGTAGTCATGTAGAAACTGAGGCTTTTTAATAGTCAATGTCAGAATCTTCCAGACGGATCAATGTTCTTCCACAAAGGTCATAGTCAAAGTCACCTTTATTTATATAGCGCTTTAAACAAAATACATTGCGTCAAAGCAACTGAACAACATTCATTAGGAAAACAGTGTCAATAATGAAAAAATGATAGTTAAAGGCAGTTCATTATTGAATTCAGTTATGTCATCTCTGTTCAATTAAATATTGTCTGCGCATTTATTTGCAATCAAGTCAACGATATCGCTGAAGATGAAGTGTCCCCAACTAAGCAAGCCAGAGGCGACAGCGGCAAGGAACCGAAACTCCATCGGTGACAGAATGGAGAAAAAACCTTGGGAGAAACCAGGCTCAGTTGGGGGGCCAGTTCTCCTCTGACCAGACGAAACCAGTAGTTCAATTCCAGGCTGCAGCAAAGTCAGATTGTGCAGAAGAATCATCTGTTTCCTGTGGTCTTGTCCTGGTGCTCCTTTGAGACAAGGTCTTTACAGGGGATCTGTATCTGGGGCTCTAGTTGTCCTGGTCTCCGCTGTCTTTCAGGGATGTAGAGGTCCTTTCTAGGTGCTGATCCAGCATCTGGTCTGGATACATACTGGATCCGGGTGACTGCAGTGACCCCCTGATCTGGACACAGACTGGATCTGGTGGCCACGGTGACCTCGGAACAAAAGAGAAACAGACAAATATTAGCGTAGATGCCATTCTTCTAATGATGTAGCAAGTACATAGGGTGTTATGGGAAGTGTTTCCGGTTCCGGATTACCTAATTAATGCAGCCTAAAAATCCTTTAACGGATTTGGATAATAAAAGCATATTAGTATGTTATGTGTATGCCAGGTTAAAGAGATGGGTCTTTAATCTAGATTTAAACTGCAAGAGTGTGTCTGCCTCCCGAACAATGTTAGGTAGGTTATTCCAGAGTTTAGGCGCCAAATAGGAAAAGGATCTGCCGCCCGCAGTTGATTTTGATATTCTAGGTATTATCAAATTAGCTGAGTTTTGAGAACGTAGCGGACGTAGAGGATTATAATGTAAAAGGAGCTCATTCAAATACTGAGGTGCTAAACCATTCAGGGCTTTATAGGTAATAAGCAATATTTTAAAATCTATACGATGCTTGATAGGGAGCCAGTGCAGTGTTGACAGGACCGGGCTAATATGGTCATACTTCCTGGTTCTAGTAAGAACTCTTGCTGCTGCATTTTGGACTAGCTGTAGTTTGTTTACTAAGCGTGCAGAACAACCACCCAATAAAGCATTACAATAATCTAACCTTGAGGTCATAAAAGCATGGATTAACATTTCTGCATTTGACATTGAGAGCATAGGCCGTAATTTAGATATATTTTTGAGATGGAAAAATGCAGTTTTACAAATGCTAGAAACGTGGCTTTCTAAGGAAAGATTGCGATCAAATAGCACACCTAGGTTCCTAACTGATGACGAAGAATTGACAGAGCAACCATCAAGTCTTAGACAGTGTTCTAGGTTATTACAAGCAGAATTTTTAGGTCATATAATTAACACCTCTGTTTTTTCAGAATTTAGCAGTAAGAAATTACTTGTCATCCAGTTTTTTATATCGACTAAGCAATCCATTAGTTTTTCAAATTGGTGTGTTTCACCGGGCTGCGAAGAAATATAGAGTTGAGTATCATCAGCATAACAGTGAAAGCTAACACCATGTTTCCTGATGATATCTCCCAAGGGTAACATATAGAGCGTGAAGAGTAGCGGCCCTAGTACTGAGCCTTGAGGTACTCCATACTGCACTTGTGATTGATAGGATACATCTTCATTCACTGCTACGAACTGATGGCGGTCATATAAGTACGATTTAAACCATGCTAATGCACTTCCACTGATGCCAACAAAGTGTTCAAGTCTATGCAAAATAATTTTGTGGTCAATTGTGTCAAACGCAGCACTAAGATCCAATAAAACTAATAGAGAGATACACCCACGATCAGATGATAAGAGTCGATCATTTGTAACTCTAAGGAGAGCAGTCTCAGTACTATGATACGGTCTAAATCCTGACTGGAAATCCTCACATATACCATTTTTCTCTAAGAAGGAATATAATTGTGAGGATACCACCTTTTTTAGTATCTTGGACAGAAAAGGGAGATTCGAGATTGGTCTATAATTAACTAGTTCTTTGGGGTCAAGCTGTGTTTTTTTAATGAGAGGCTTAATAACAGCCAGTTTGAAGGTTTTGGGGACATATCCTAATGACAATGAGGAATTAATAATAGTCAGAAGAGGATCTATGACTTCTGGAAGCACCTCTATTAGGAGCTTAGATGGTATAGGGTCTAACATACATGTTGTTGGTTTAGATGATTTAACAAGTTTATACAATTCTTCCTCTCCTATAGTAGAGAATGAGTGGAACTGTTCCTCAGGGGGTCTATAGTGCACTGTGTGATATGATACTGTATCTGACAGCTGAATGGTTGCAATTTTATCTCTAATAGTATCGATTTTAGAAGTAAAGTAGTTCATAAAGTCTTTACTGCTATGATGTTGGGAAATGTCAACACTTGTTGAGGCTTTATTTTTCGTTAATTTAGCCACTGTATTGAATAAATACCTGGGGTTATGTTTGTTTTCTTCTAAAAGAGAAGAAAAGTAATCGGATCTAGCAGTTTTTAATGCTTTTCTGTAGGATATGTTACTTTCCCGCCAAGCAATACGAAATACCTCTAGTTTTGTTTTCCTCCAGCTGCGCTCCATTTTTCAGGCTGCTCTCTTTAGGGTGCGAGTATGCTCATTATACCATGGTGTCAAACTGTTTTCCTTAACCTTCCTTAAG
Organism: Carassius carassius; assembly: GCF_963082965.1. Taxonomy (NCBI): domain Eukaryota; kingdom Metazoa; phylum Chordata; class Actinopteri; order Cypriniformes; family Cyprinidae; genus Carassius; species Carassius carassius. Next base: position 2,051,867 of record NC_081760.1, read on the forward strand.
CGTAAAGGAGCAACTGTATTTAAAGTGCTAGAAAAGAGAGAGTCCATAGTTTCTGTTACATCATCAAGTTCTGAGGTTTTGGATATGCTAAGGAATTTGGATACATCAGGAAGATAACTTAAAAAGCAGTCTTTTGTGTTAGAAGTGATGGTTCTTCTATACTTGTAACAAGAAGTAGGATTTACAATTTTGGCTATATGAAGTTTGCACAGAACTAAATAATGATCTGAGATATCATCACTTGGCTGAATAATTTCAACACCATCAACATCAATTCCATGTGACAGTATTAAATCTAGAGTATGATTTCGACAATGAGTAGGTCCTGAAACGTGTTGTCTAACACCAATAGAGTTCAGAATGTCTATAAATGCTGATCCCAATGCATCGTTTTCATTATCAACATGGATATTAAAATCACCAACTATTAAGACTTTATCTGCAGCCAGAACTAACTCGGATGTAAAATCACCAAACTCTTTAATAAAGTCTGTATGGTGCCCTGGTGGCCTGTATACAGTAGCCAGTACAAACATAACAGAGGATTTATCATTAACATTTGTTTCTCTGGATAATGTTATATGAAGCACCATTACTTCAAATGAGTTATACTTGAAGCCTGCTCTCTGAGAGATCCTGAAAACGTTGTTATAAATTGAAGCAACACCTCCACCTTTGCCTTTTAGACGCGGCTCATGTTTATAACAGTAATCTTGGGGGGTGGATTCATTTAAAATAATGTAATCATCAGGTTTTAGCCAGGTTTCTGTCAAACAGAGTACATCTATATTATGATCAGTGATCATATTATTTACAAAAAGTGTTTTCGTAGAAAGGGATCTGATATTCAATAAGCCAAGCTTCATCATTTGTTTATCCATATTGCTTCTGTTTTTTATTTGTTGAACCTCAATTAAATTGTTAATCTTAACTTGGTTTTTTGTTTTTTCTAGTTCGGGGAACAGACACAGTCTCTATAGTGTGATATCTAGGTGAAAGAGTCTCTATGTGCTGAGAATTAGCTGACCTCTGTGACGGGAGGCGGCTAGCAGACGGTCGGTTTAGCCAGTCTGTCTGCTTCCTGACCTGGGCCCCAGTTAGTCAAGTATAAACACGAAGACTATTTGCCATATTTCTAGAGAGAAGAGTGGCGCCACCCCAGGAGGGATGAAGACCATCTCTTTTAAACAGGTCAGGTCTGCCCCAAAAGCTTGTCCAATTGTCTATGAAACCTATGTTATTCTGTGGGCACCACTTAGACATCCAGCCATTGAGTGATGACAATCTGCTATGCATCTCATCACCACGGTAAGCAGGAGGGGACCAGAGCATATTACAGTGTCTGACATCGTGCTTGCAAGTTCACACACCTCTTTAATGTTATTTTTAGTGATCTCCGACTGGCGAAGTCGAACATCATTAGCGCCGGCATGAATAACAATCTAACTGTATTTACGTTTAGCATTAGCCAGCACTTTTAAATTTGCCAAGATGTCAGGCGCTCTGGCTCCCGGTAAACATTTGACTATGGTGGCTGGTGTCTCTATATTCACGTTCCGTACAATAGAATCACCAATAACTAGAGCACTTTCATCAGGTCTCTCAGTGGGTGCATCACTGAGTGGGGAGAACCTGTTTAATGTTTTGATCGGAACAGAAGAGCGGTGTTTTGACCCACGACTACGCTGCCTCACCGTCACCCAGTTGCCCTGCTGCAAGGGCTCTGTTTCCGGAACCGAACAATGTACAGGAATCCCTGAGCTAGACGCATCCAAAGCCATATCTAGAGCCCTAACATTCTTACTGTCCTCAATTAAAGTTTGGATGCGTGTCTCTAATTCTGAAATCTTCTCTGTCAGCCTAACTATTTCCCTGCATTTATCACATGTGAATCCCTCATCAGCGACAGAGATAGATAAACTGTACATGTGGCAAGAGGTGCAAGAAACAATGATAGGAGAAGCCATTACTCACCGTGCTTGATGAAACTTCTTACTGCGGTTGTTTGATGAACTTGTGAAAAACTGGAGCGAGAGGAGAAAAGAATACAGCGATAGGTTCGAATGAAGACGCTAATGACAAGCTAACGAGTGCTAACGCTTTGCAGGTGTACTGCACTCACGGAAATAAAATAAAAGTGAACGATCAAAGTTAATCTGATAAGATTGATCGATAATATCAGAAATATGGTGTGAATTAAGTTATATTTTACCACTTTAAAAAACAGAGAGTGATAGTAAGATAAAGATTCTAGAGAAAAAATAAAATAAAAAACAGCTACACGGAGCTACGATTTGCTACAGAAGGCCAACAGGAAGTAGAGAAAAAGGTGTGCTTCAGAAGAATGGGCTCCAGAGCAGGGTCCAGAGTTTCTTTTAGCTGTATGATATATGCATGATATATGTTAATTTTGCACATACAATAAATATTAATTTTTATGTTAGAACTCTTGGTATGATACAGATGCAATCTCTGTTCTTAAAACTGATCTAAAAATAGATGCTGGGGGAAAACTATACGCCTCAGTTGTCAGCAGTGAAAACAGACATGACTAAAACTAGATTAGTCAGAAAATCACATCTGGCAAGAGTCAGAATTAATAAACTCACCTCAGAATCATTCAAGACCTTATTAAACCATTCAAAGGCAATCAGATATCAGTTATCAGCTCCTCCCAACTCTAATTCATGATTTGAAATATTTAAATTCGTATTCAAGCAATGCATTTGTATTTACACCAGACTAAAAAGTGTCCAAAGGATACCTCCTTCAGAAGAACAGGTATGCACAGCCAGATGGCATTCTCAAGTGTTCAGAGAAAACCTGCATCGGTAAGTTTGATCACCTTTAGACCATTCTTTGTCTCTTTAGACCATATCCAATGATTTGCCTATAGGTAAAATGTGAAAGGCAAAACTGCATGACTGTAAAAAGGCCATCAATTAAAAAGCAATAGCATATTTCCTTTCTCCTTGAATACAGAGTACAAACTGTGCATTTTAAGTGTTTAACTAATTTAATGATTAATTAATTCATTAATACCATTATTTATTTATTTATTTTGGCCCCATGCTTTTTTCTTCATTATGATGGTTGCATGCCCCAAAATGTTAATCATCCAAATAAAATATCAATATTAAAATCACAAATGAATTACATGCTCATTCTAGAAGAGCTGTATTCAATTCTTCTTTATTAATTTCATTGCTTATGAATTTTAACACATGTAAATAAATTAACAGATAATTAAAATAAATAAAATAAGCTATAAATGTCATTCATTTTATTAGATAGTGTCACATCATTGGCCATAATATAAAGATAATGACAATTGTTTACATTATATATTCTCTTTTAAAGTCATCCTGTGTGTGTGCATGAGTATATGTGTGCATGTGTGCGTGACAGAGAAAGACACGGAGAGAAAGACAGATAGATAAAGCAAAATGTCTTTATCAGATGGAAAGGATGTGACAGACGTCCCTTTGTAAGGAATCTGGGTTCTGATTTTGCTGAATTGAAGTATTGTACTATATAGAAGTGTGGTGTGTGTGTGTGTGTGTGTGTGTGTGTGTGTGTGTGTGTGTGTGTGTGTGATGTGCATTTGGAATCTAAGTATCAATGCCACTAAGTAAAGCGGTGATGAGATGAGTTTAGAGTGTTTGTGTCATGCTATGTGTGTGTACGTATGTAAATGTGTGACAGTTTGATGTTTGAATGTCTGTTTCAGTCTCTCCAGAAGACAGAAGTCTCCCTAAAGAGACAGCCAGATGTAGAGAGAGTAAAGCACAAATGACAAGAAAGAGAGGAGGAAAAAAGGAAAACGGCGGGCAAATGTGCTGAAATCGAAGGACAGTAATGAAAACGGAGAGGCTGGAATGGGAGAAAGATATTTGTATGGTAATGCAGGGAAGCAGTTTTTTTTCCTATATGGGTTGCGAAGGCTGTTTCTTCGAAACATTTTGACAACATCTCTAAACAACTGAACAACACTCAGCTATTAAAGAAGCCCTTCACCTGACACATTCACTGTGTCCTGATAACACAGAGGCTATGAAATGCAAAACATGAAAAGTTCAAAGTTTAGCTCCATGTTATACTTCAATTCACCGTTTGGGATAAGTACGATTTTTATTTTATTTTATTTATTTTTTTTGTAAAAAAAAAAAAAAGAAAAAAAAAAAAGGATTTATTAAACTAAATTACATTTAAAAAAATGTCTAAATTTAGATTTGTGAGTGCTTGAGTTGATTTTGAATGAACTGGTCCAACTTAATAACCCTTTCATGAAGAGATGAATTTGTTTTAATTGGATATGTTATAATTATGGTATGTTATGAAGTGAAAAAAGATTGTGATCTAATAATCCAATTGCCTGTAATGGGAGGTGAATGCTCTGTAATAAGCCATGCATGCAGCAGTGATGAACCCATTTCCAATGATGTTGTGTATCTCTTGCTCAAACAAAGTAATGCTTTCATGCTATCGCACTCTCCCATAGCAGATGTGAACTTCCTTTACTGACCCAGACTTGCTTTGTTCAGAACCCTGGTTTTAGCTAAAACCAACACACAAACATGCATAAACATACACAGATTCATATAGGCATCCTGTTTGGTAATTTAAAAATACTTCACTATATGGAAGTATAAAAACTGTGCCTGGAGACCCCTGCACATTGTTGTGCCATGTGTTTATGCCATGTTAACGGTCCCTAAAAAAACATCTGCATTTTGACAACTTGTTGACATGAAAAAATATGCATAAAAACAAAATATGTATAGAAATTCAGACATAAACACAAAATTCCAAAATTAATAAACCCACACTGAATACAGAACACTGCAGGGAAGTTAGCATCACATAAAAACATTTTTTTTCCATTGGCTTTTCATTGGATTATTGCAGAAAACTTGGCCAACAAAAGTTTATGATTTATTCGTGGTGATAATCTTCACATTTGATCACAACTTTCTAAATGTATGCTCTAAACAAACTACTCCACAGTTGCATGACTTCAATATCACTATCACTATGCTTCTGACAACTCTTTCAGTCTTTCACATTTTCCCTCAAAGTTTGAGAGGGAATAGTCTCGATTATAAGAACAACTTATAAGTCTGTAAAAGTGGACTAGATCATTTTTTTCCTGTTCAGTGTGAAATTTAAAGCCCCCTGACAAACTCTGCGGTCACATTTAGCCAGTTTTTATAAGTAAACCTTTAAAAAGTCATGAAAGTCGTTTTCATGTAGAATAAAATCCAAAAACATCTTGAGCTTGTTTTAATGACATTTAACCATAAACCTGTTCAAAAAACCATTGGTTTTGGCCTGCAAAAATGCATAATCCCTGCAGCACTCTTATTTGTTTTAAATGTAAATCTAATTGACTCCACTTTGTACAGTAACCCAAAAAATAGCATTCTTCAATCATCTACTCAATTTCATTATCCATTTTTAAATCCCCTTATTTGGCCCCAACAAAATTTCTTGCTTTCTGTTATTGTAGTATTATCATTTAGTGCCCTCAGGAACACATTTGATCAAATTCAGTAATTACGCAGTTATATCTCTTTCTTCATGTCTCTCTCTCTCTCTCTCTCTCTCTCTCTCTCTCTCTCTCTCTCTCTCTCTCTCTCTCTCTCTCTCTCTCTCTCTCTCTCTCTCTCTCTCCTCTCTCTCTCTCTCTCTCTCTCTCTCTCTCTCTCTCTCTCTCTCTCTCTCTCTCTCTCTCTCTCTCTCTCTCTCTCTCTCTCTCTCTCTCTCTCTCTCTCTCTCTCTCTCTCTCTCTGCCACACTGGACTCAAGCTGCTCCTGCAAATCCTGCAAATGCATTAAAATGGTATCTATATTCCTGAATATTTTTCAGAAAGTGTGATTCATACAGCTGCCTTATTTGTAAAAACTGAATAATATGATGTACATTCAGTTTCATGACAAAAAAAAAAAGTAAAGTCTTTTTAGTGTTCAAATCCTACAAGGCTCGTCTGAGGTATTTTAATGTGAATCTTGGTCTTTTCTTTTGACAAATGATTATCGTTGGGTCTCTCTAAGTGTTCAACATATTACAACACCTCCACATCCTCTCCACCAACCCCTTAATTACATGATTAGATTTAGCACCAAGTAATAGTGTCTTCGTAATAGTTCGGAGTAAAGATGTTCTGGCATGTCACGCTAACATGGATTTCCACACACATCTCAGGAAACTGCTGCTTCATCTCCTCACTACCAAACTCCATGTTCTGAAAGAAGATCTTGGACACAGAAAGCAGTGCTTCACGGGGCCACTGAAAAATAAACAATCACATAAAATTATATTTGAAGAATATATAATAATAAAAAATAAAAGAAATACAGGCTTTTCATTTTGGGGTCCACTACTCCTTTAAATGTTCATTTCTGTTTTCCATCTTGTGTAATGTATTGGCTTCTACAAACCGAATTCAAAAACAGCATTCAGATTGCACTGGAAGGTTGACAGAGCCATTCATCACACCAACAAACTCATCACAACAACGGACAACACAACAAATAAAATCAAACCACACTCATACACTCACACGCACACACACACACACACACGCACACGCACGCACACACACACGCACACGCACGCACACACACACACACACACACACACACACACACACACACACACATATTAGAGTAATTAACAGAACACCCCCCTCAACCAAACAGCCCACAGAGGTCAGTGGACAAGCATGTCATAAGATAATAGAACAAAATGAATGGCAGTACATTTCTGGCTACATTGTTGACTTGACTTTACAGACATTATTGGAAGTGAACTGCACTGAGCTGGACGATGACATCACTGAAACAGTGGCGGAGCCAGGATGTGTTCATAGTGGTAGCCAGGGAGGGACCAGTGACCAGTCTGGGGTGGCACAGAAATCTTCATTATTTCAAAATAAAAATATGTTTGACTATAATGTACAGGACTGTTTTACTACCTAAAACACAACTGAGTACAATTCATTTCTACTTAACTGTAATTGAGATATTTGGGAATTAAATCAAATAATACTCAAATAATATTAATCCTCACCTCCAGGTATATTAATAAAAGGGCTCACTATAGAATTATTACTCACTCAGCCTCTCAAAGTTACAAAGTCTTGCTCTCAGTAGACATAAATGCCAGGATATAAAATGAGTTATTTTATGCATTTAAATGGTTTCATTTTCTCATATATATATATATATATATATATATATATATATATATATATATATATATATATATATATATATATATATATATATATATATTTATTTGTGCATTAAATTTATTTTATTTGAAATTTATTTGTGCATTTAATTAAAAAATACATATCTGCTTGTGCCTTATACTGTATTGTGATCTCGAATTACAGAATATATTTTAGTACATGCATTTGAGAGATGTTTTTATGTGCTGCGTATGCATGCACAGTTTGATAAATGCATTTCTTGTCAAGAAAAAAAAGGGACAGAAACTGCAGATTTGAGTGGCGTTTCTTTGTTAGATAACTGAAATTTAATTACAAAAATTGTGATAAAGGGAAAATTGCTGCAGTTTTTCAGTGTAGAATTTATTTTTAAAATTAGTTTTAGTTTTTTAATTTAAGCATCGCTTATAAATTTGCTGAAAATATGTATTTGTTTTGCCATTCACTGTAGATTTTTTTTTTTTACACAATTTGCAATCTTTTTTTATTATTATTACAAATTTTCTGCATATGTAAACTGTGATTTGCCCATTACACCACTTAAAACATCACTTTAATTTAAAATGGCATAATTAAGAGAATTGACCATTTACATCAGGTGTTTTTAATGCATATACATAAAACTTGATATGGAGTTACTCTATATCAGCACACTTGGAACGTCACTCAGCCAATCAGATTCAAGGAACAGAACTATTGCATAATCTATTTTATTTAGTAAACTCGAGAGAGCACAATGCATGTTTGCATTCTTTAGCTGTTTCCTCTCTCTTTCTCTCTCTCAGGGCCTAAACCAACACCAGTCAAAAATCACACTGATTTGTTCTTAGACATAAGCAGATCAGCTACTTACATTAACCCTGTTCCCAACCGTGATTACTGTAAAAACAGAGAACTGAAGTGATGGACTGGTAGGGATTAGTGAGGGCGAAATGCATAAGCAGTCTTTTTAAAATATATACATGAGCAAGAATGAGAGTTGCTCCTTATCATCATGGTATATTGCTGCCTGTCTGGCATAAGTGACTCTTTAATATGTAAATTAGGGACTGGGGTAGCAATTTCCCTTATCAAAGTCCCATGCCATTACTGGACAGATTGGTCCTGGAGAATGAGCTCATATTCCTAATGTAGAAAAAAACTAGACTGGTTACTTGAAGACTCATTTGTATATTTTCGTGCAACACACAATTATTCAGTGTGTGACAGACATATTTATTGAGGAGATAAACTACCATTAAAAAATTTTGGGTGGCAGAAAGGATGCATTGGTGAAAAATTGGCTAGAAATAAAGTAGGTATTTTAGGATGCCTCCAGGTTTCAATAAATTTCTATTTTCTTTCAGTTACTTAAAGTGGAGTTCACTAAGAATTAACTGCACCCAATGACAGTGTTGTCTGCATATGCTGTCTGTTGGTTTAACATCCAATTCACTAAACAAGTTAAGCAAACAAGCCCAAAAATGATTGCTGAACACTACTTGCATGACACAACTGCATTGTAAAAAAAAAAAAAAAAAACACATTTAAAACTCTGCCTACCACCTGCTTTCTGTAAATAGCACAGATTTTTGTGAATAATGTACAATCTGTAATAAGTTGTCATGCACTGTGCCTGTGCATACGGAAATTAATTAATTGCTATTCTTTTTAATGCACACATTTCCTCTATATGAAAATGATTTCATAGAGAGGAAATGTGTATGCTAAAAAGAATAACAATGACTTAATTTAAATATGCACAATGAAGCACTATTTCACTGCATGGGTAAGTTTGGTTGCGGGGGGTATTGTATACGTGAAAAGAACGCAGGGGTTTGCAGGCGCAGCGGTTTAGTGGTAACGTGTTTAATGAATTCACTGCTCATTGACTTTGATTTGAAAATGTTCTGTCTGAAAGGAACAGGGAGTGTTAAAAGAGAGGAGGTGGATTCTGACCTGTACCAACCAATCTATAGTGCTTCAGTTTACTAGCGAGGGGAACATGCAGCAGCTTGAGTGGAAAGAGTCACCTACAGGGCTCATACACAAATTCTCACGTACACGAGAGATAAAGAACTGGAAGACCTAAAGACACAAAGACATAAACAAAGATAAAGTAGCTTGCACTTTGTTAAATGCCTTGGTTGTTGTCATGTTGCAAGATCGGGGAGTTACTAGTTGTATCATGTACCTCATCGCTGTTTCCCTCAGAGATGATGGCCTCTTTAGCCTTGGGGCTAACAGCATCCAGCAACTGTTTTAGTTCACCCTTCTCAAAGAGGTTTGGTACTTCACCAGAGTTCAGCACGTTATTAATATCCTCCGTGAACTCTTCCACCACAATCTAAAACAGATTAGAAAAACAAATTGCATGGTCAAACAGCATCACTTTCAAGAACCAAAGCAGCACACTGAGTTGAAAATGAAATATTAAAGCAGAAAGGGTGTCTTATTTTTCATTCTGTTCCTTATGCAAACCTATCATAGGACATATACTAGTACAAAAGTTGGAAGAACAACTTTTTTTAGCTTCTTCATTTAAAGTGTTGCAAAATACTAGTATCGATGATACACAATTTTGAAAACTGATCATTGATCAATACTACTACTGGTTGAAAGGTGATGGTACTGCACCTTAATGCTGGTCACCACCTGTCAAAAAATGGAATAATTGGTTAGAGTCCAGAGAGAGAAAATTAAAGACGAATGCAAGACACTCCACCCACTCTAAAAAAGAATCAGCAATGTGGGAGTTTTTTGGGAAAATGATGGGGTGTCAATCATCTCAGTCCACAGGAAGTGGTAATCTACCACAAGTTCTTTATGAACAGTTAGGTTTACAAACTCTGTCTCTCCCTGTCTCCCTGCATTCATATTTTATGTGTGATACACTGGACAAAATTGATAGCATAATTTATTTATTTTTAAGCATTTTATGTAGATACCACAATAGTGAATTCTTTGGGCCATGATAATTGTGAAAACCTAATATTGTGACCTGTTTTCCATACATGCTTTTATGATATACTGTGAGCAAGAATAAATTATTTTGATAAAAAAAACAATAGTATTCCTTTTTGCGTTAACTGCTTCTTTCATATGTTAAATCCAGAATAAACACAAACAAACACACAAACACACACAGACACATGGGTATTTCAGGTATAGAATTTAAACTGAAAGGTCAAACACCCTCTAATGGCAATTAAAACAATAAATAAACAATAAACAATCTATCGAAAACACTGAACACTGATTTACTCCTTTCAGTCTATGCAAACACTCAAATAAATGGCATTTAATAAAGCCTATTCAATCAGACACCCTGGTTCCCATTAGACATTAGCCTTACAGATGGGCACACAAATGCACACCTCACATCACCTATCTCTTGGCTATATAACCAGCTTGCATCTGTCTCGTTAGGAACTGTTTATGAAATAATTTAGAGGGTCATTACTGCTGCAGAGCCTGTATGCTGAATCACAAAACTGGAGCAGTCTCTGCTTTCATGAGACAGTACTGGCAGACAGCCCGGAGTCATAACAGAAATGACCTACTGTCTATTACACAGCTCAGAGAAAACCTCTCTGCATCCAGATTCATATCCACATATCAATAAATCATAATTTGTGAATTGGCTACAGGAGGGTTTTGGAGAGGTGTGTTATTGGGTTAGACTATAGGATAAACATTCCATATTACAAAACATTAGTTTAAGTCACATCATTAAAAAGAATGGAAATATTAAAAAGAACATTGTAAACTGGCATTGAATTGAAACTCAAGACAGACAATGGCTGTTGTCTTTGTTGAAAGGACAGAATGGAGCAGTAATGTCATGGATACTGATCCTACCATTGAATGCAATAGAAAATGATCCAAATTTTCATATTTCATCTTCTCCTGTACACATATGCCATTTCAGCTAGTTGCCAAGACAACATTTCTCATTTTAATTTAGTTTAATTTGATGCACTAATTAACTAAAATTAAAACAGAAGTAAAATGAATAAAGACTATTAAGTCGCATATACAGTTAAAAAAACAAAAATGATTAAAAAGACAAAATCACAACAAAATAACTAAAAATAACTAAAAATGTAACATTAAAATTAAAATAAAAAAATAACAGCTTATTCATAATATTAATACAAACTAAAATGATCTCGATACTAAAATAACACTCCTAAAAACAAAAAACAAACGCTCTCTCTCTCTCTCTCTCTCTCTCTCTCTCTCTCTCTCTCTATATATATATATATATATATATATATATTTTTTTTTTTTTTTTTTTTTTTTTTTGCTTATTTATTTATTTCAGATAAAATAGTGTAAGTTATTTATCAGCAAACTTCTCTTTGGCTATACCTGAGTGTCTATAAAGAGAAAAACCATGCCCCGGCCTTCCACACCTGCCATTTTGTAAAGTTTACGCAGGTCTTCATGGAAGCTCTCGTAATTATAACCACAGCTCAGGTCAATCTAAAAGCAGCCGTAACCACACATGTGAGCAGCCAGACGTGTAAGAGATTGCTTTCCTGTGCCTCCCACACCAACTAACAGGGCATTTCCACGTTCCTGCCGAATCATGTGAGCAATTCTGTTGACAGAGGAAGGGATGAATGGCAAGATCAAAACATTCCATCAGTAAACTGATCCAGATGCCCAGTCTGAATGGCATGGTCACCTGAACTCCTGCTTTTGTGATCACCAGATGAAAGGCAAGATGCTTGCGTACCTAGACACGTGTTACAATATGCCATTTAATTTTTTTTTTTTTTTTTTTTACTAAGCACTGATGAGCGATTGTTTTAGCTAACAGCCTTTATGCAAGTGACTATACTACTTTATTAAACAGTTGAATGTAAACACACAGAAAGCAATGAAAATATAAAACAGTGACAGACTGTCAGATGCAGACGGATCATGAAAATCCCCCAAAACACTTCTACCTTGATGAAATCTCCAAAAATGATGGGCTGATTCACATCGGCTCTATGTTTATGCTGAAGTATTTTTGGACAAAAGGAGTAGTTCAGGACACTAATGATTACTGTAGCAAAAAATTACAGATTGGGGGCAAACTAAAATAAATAGATCATTCTGATAAATCACACTGAAGATGAGTCCTAAACCATAAAAGAACATTTTAAAAACTCATTTTTATTGGCCATTTGAGACCTCAAAAACAAAAGCAGCACAACAGATGCTAAACACCCTGGTGTCAAATTGTTGAAGGTTGTATTGTTTTGAAAGCATTGTGATATTGACTAGGTTTTAAATTATTTGCATGCAATATATGAATGACAGTCTTTATAAATTCTTCCCAAATGTCTGACATTTTTCTGTAGGTATGTCTTTGTTCACTTGTTTGTGTGTTTCTTACCCTGCACAGATTTAGAGAGGTATCTAAGGTTGAAAACATACTGAGATTTGGCTAGTGTGGGCAGCAGGTCTACACTATGGTAGATCTCAACAGCAGTATCCACAATGCAGTCAGCTGCCTACTTCACCATTATGGGGAATTCAGTGAGAAATCCACCAAATATTGCCTACAAACATGCACATATATAAAAACAGTCAGTCTACAGAGCACATGTAAAGCTTAGGAGAGTAATATTTCAAAGCGTGAAATGTCTGAAGGCTTTTGCTACTATGGACAGCTCCAGCATTGAACAGTTTTTGCACTCTTCTCAGTTCAGAACCATGGACAGCTCCTGCTCTCAGGCAGTGTTTTCAGAACCAAGGACAGCTCCGTTCCAATAACTAATGCGCTACTGCCATTAACGTTCCATATAGGAAGCTCCTAGAGATGTGGAAAACTGCCGATTTTAAAACTTGTCTACTCGGTGGGTTGTCTTAATGAGGAAGCCCAATTATACAGCTGAAGGGTCATGTCTACTGAACAATATTCAAACGTGTTGAATTTATTTATTAATTTATTAAGGTGATTGCAAAAGTGGTTACAAACGCTGTGCTTTGATTGTTTTACTGGCTGTGCTTTAAAGGAATAGTTCACCCCAAAATGAAAATTTGCTGAAAATGTATTCACCCTCAGGTTATCAATATGTAGATGAGTTTGTTTCATCAGAACAGATTTGGAGAAATGTAGCATCCCATCACTTGCTTTGTGTTTATAAGTAACAAATCCATTACTTAGGCATTTAAATTTAAATAGTTGATTCTGGCCAAAATATAACTCCATAATCCATAATAGCACTTCCTCCAGTGTAAAAAGTCCATTCCCTATTTTATTTTATTTTATTTTATTTTATTTTATTTTATTTTATTTTATTTTATTTTATTTTATTTTATTTTATTTTATTTTATTTTATTTTATTTTATTTTATTTTATTTTATTTTATTTTATTTTATTTTATTTTATTTTATTTTATTTTATTTTATTCTATTTAATTTTATTTTATTTTATTTTATTTTATTTTATTTTTTGATTGTGAACAGTGCTTGATCTGTGCATATTTCTCTGCTGATTCAGACCAATACTACGGGTAAAGGTTTGAAATTAAAAATGCCTTAATTATGAAATGATGGATTTATTTCTTACAAACACACATATTTTTCAAGATGTAAATTTATATACCGGATTTGTGTATATTACTTGTAGATTGTTGTGATTATACATTTCTCAAAATCTGTTCTTATGAAGAAAAAAAACTCCTGATGGCCTGAGGATGAATAAAACCTCTGAAAGAATTTTAAATAAAACTTTAGAATAGGGAACACATATTCACTATTAACTAAGAGTTTTCCTTCAATTCAATCTTAATTTGCTGCTTATTAATAGTAAGGTACAGTAGTTGTTATGTTTAGGTATGGAGTCAGTAATGGGATGTAAAATATGGTCATGCAGAATAAGACATTAATATGTGCTTTATAAGTGCTAATAAACAGCCAATATGCAAGTAATATGCATGTTTTTTATCAGCTAATAGTATAGTCAGAATTTGTCTTTAAAATAAAGTGTTACCAATTATGTTTTTATCTATACTTTTTTTAGTGTTGAATGAAATACAAGTAAGCTTATTGATATATCTCTCAGCTCATCCACATAAGTTATTTTCACCATTTCAAACACAAGTGAAGCATACTTTCAGCTTTAAGATGCTGTCTATGTAGGCAGCTCACCAGGTTTTGGAACACAGTTTAAATCGACTCAAGATCATTGACTTTTTCAAGGCAACAGGCCGATTCAGTCTTTGATGTCTCCAGAATCATCAGACACAGCCTGCAACAGCTTTAAAGTCAACATGATGAAACAGCGTTGGAAACCCTTTGACTGTCATACATATACGTGACATAATTAGGAGTGAAACAGGAAATTCAATGAGAAAAAAGTAGGGCAGGACTTGATTTCATCCAGAGGGACATGACTGGATGTTTTATTGCCAGGTGGTTACAAGGGAAATCATCACTTTAACAAAAAAAAAGTTGTTTCTAATGCAAAATATGTATTATATTTAGAATAACATGTACAGTGAATCAAGTGTAATAAGACTAAAAACATGTATTAGGAAAATACAGAAAATAGGTCAATTTTGATTATTAAGTTGACTTTAAAAGTAAAATGTTCATTCAAAATGAGTGCTACCATATGGCTGACCTTAAATCAGTTTGAGGCTCTGCTCGAAGGCGTTGGAAGGCACAGCATGCTGAAGAGGCGGATGAAACGAGGGGTCACCGGGTTTCGACCCTCCACCAGGAGGCAAACAGGCTGCAGCTATGGTCATATCCTAATGTGAGGAAAAGGAAAGAGAAGGCGGCGAATAAGTGCATATGAAAAAATATCCAAGGGGACATCATTTAACTTTTTTGACACTCCCACTGATCTCATCAAATCTTTACTAGAAGAAATGAATGTAATATTGATTAAAACCCAAATTAAAATGGGAGCATTCACGACAGCTGGAAAACTTAATGACCAATTACTCTTCAAATGACAGAAAAATCATTCAGGAAATGTTGCTGTGTCAAAGTCAAACCAGTGTCATATTCAGCCAGCAAAGAGCTACACTAACCCAAATGAGTTTGTCCAAGGGCAAAACTCATCTGAGACTCACAAATCATTCTTTTAATCCTCAGTAGATTCGTTTCTCATCATATTTCTGTCTTTTATTTATTTATCATAACTCATATTTGAGATGGATGAGTATTGAGGTTGACTACAACATCTCATATCACCATATTTCTCTGTAACCTTGCCAAATCGTGTAATTTTGCCTTGTTAATTTTATGCACTTTTATCTTCGTTTGTATGTGTTTACGAGTGTGTTCAACGAGCACAGTGTTTACTCGATTCTGGTTTGTGAAAAATACATAATTAAGCGACATTGCCGAGGTGAGGCAACATCACAATGAGAGCAGCTACTTCAAACATCAAGCATTATTCCCACTCATTATATGATAAACATTACAACGTACATTATTTTCCATGGCCATAGAGAAACACAGTGAGGAGTAAAGTGAGAGAATATTTAACTTTTAAAATGCTTGATAAAATTGGAATTTGGTCCCTCAGGGTTTCAGCACAAACTACTGATCTCAGAGCAGATGTGCAGGATTAGGGATGGGAATCTTAAAGAAAATAAAAAGTCTGGTTCTAGTTAACAATTTGGCCCCTGACCCTTAATAATTAATGCTAATTATACAGTGCTATATCAAAACAACACTACAACTGTGGGTACCATACAGATATACATATAGTGTATTAAAATATATATCATCATTTTATTTAATCAGATTTATGTTTGATTAAATACACATAAAGTTAGTTTTGGATTTGACATGACAAAAAACAATTAGTCAATAAGACCAGTTCAGAACAAGAAACATAAGCATAGCACTTATCTTAACATCCAGACCAAGCTAGAAAAAATCATATCCAATGATATCGTTCCTCTGTGTCATCATTATTAAAACTTTATTGTTATAGTTATTTTCAGTTATCGTTGTAGTTATGTGAATGGGCCTTTAGACTGATTCAAAAATATCTCATTGGACTGAGATCGATTTATTTGAACAAAGTGCTTTAAAAAAGTAATTTGTTCATGAATTAGACTCGAATTGCAGTGGTTGTACAGTACTGTATGTTTGCAACATATGTTTGCCTTAGTGTTCTGTCCAGTGTTTCATGAAGTATGCTGACCTTCAAGAACTGAAAAGAATTGAATTTAAAAATCATTCTGTTTGTTTTTTGTTTATTTATTTCCTTATATTTACAAAAACAGGTTATGAATAAGAAATAGTTTTTGGTTACCAATTCTGGCCAGTGAAGTGAAACAAGGACAAAATCTTTTAATATCTCTGAAAGAAACATGACACATGGTTCAATATTTTATCTGTAAGTGTCTGTTGCTTACATGTATCTCCTCCCAGAAGAACTTTTCTCTGTCATAGAAGCCTGGATAGATAGATAGATAGATAGATAGATAGATAGATAGATAGATAGATAGATAGATAGATAGATAGATAGATAGATAGATAGATAGATAGATAGATAGATAGATAGATAGATAGATAGATAGATAGATAGATAGATAGATAGATAGATAGATAGATAGATAGATAGATAGATAGATAGATAGATAGATAGATAGATAGATAGATAGATAGATAGATAGATAGATAGATAGATAGATAGATAGATAGATAGATAGATAGATAGATAGATAGATAGATAGATAGATAGATAGATAGATAGATAGATAGATAGATAGATAGATAGATAGATAGATAGATAGATAGATAGATAGATAGATAGATAGATAGATAGATAGATAGATAGATAGATAGATAGATAGATAGATAGATAGATAGATAGATAGATAGATAGATAGATAGATAGATAGATAGATAGATAGATAGATAGATAGATAGATAGATAGATAGATAGATAGATAGATAGATAGATAGATAGATAGATAGATAGATAGATAGATAGATAGATAGATAGATAGATAGATAGATAGATAGATAGATAGATAGATAGATAGATAGATAGATAGATAGATAGATAGATAGATAGATAGATAGATAGATAGATAGATAGATAGATAGATAGATAGATAGATAGATAGATAGATAGATAGATAGATAGATAGATAGATAGATAGATAGATAGATAGATAGATAGATAGATAGATAGATAGATAGATAGATAGATAGATAGATAGATAGATAGATAGATAGATAGATAGATAGATAGATAGATAGATAGATAGATAGATAGATAGATAGATAGATAGATAGATAGATAGATAGATAGATAGATAGATAGATAGATAGATAGATAGATAGATAGATAGATAGATAGATAGATAGATAGATAGATAGATAGATAGATAGATAGATAGATAGATAGATAGATAGATAGATAGATAGATAGATAGATAGATAGATAGATAGATAGATAGATAGATAGATAGATAGATAGATAGATAGATAGATAGATAGATAGATAGATAGATAGATAGATAGATAGATAGATAGATAGATAGATAGATAGATAGATAGATAGATAGATAGATAGATAGATAGATAGATAGATAGATAGATAGATAGATAGATAGATAGATAGATAGATAGATAGATAGATAGATAGATAGATAGATAGATAGATAGATAGATAGATAGATAGATAGATAGATAGATAGATAGATAGATAGATAGATAGATAGATAGATAGATAGATAGATAGATAGATAGATAGATAGATAGATAGATAGATAGATAGATAGATAGATAGATAGATAGATAGATAGATAGATAGATAGATAGATAGATAGATAGATAGATAGATAGATAGATAGATAGATAGATAGATAGATAGATAGATAGATAGATAGATAGATAGATAGATAGATAGATAGATAGATAGATAGATAGATAGATAGATAGATAGATAGATAGATAGATAGATAGATAGATAGATAGATAGATAGATAGATAGATAGATAGATAGATAGATAGATAGATAGATAGATAGATAGATAGATAGATAGATAGATAGATAGATAGATAGATAGATAGATAGATAGATAGATAGATAGATAGATAGATAGATAGATAGATAGATAGATAGATAGATAGATAGATAGATAGATAGATAGATAGATAGATAGATAGATAGATAGATAGATAGATAGATAGATAGATAGATAGATAGATAGATAGATAGATAGATAGATAGATAGATAGATAGATAGATAGATAGATAGATAGATAGATAGATAGATAGATAGATAGATAGATAGATAGATAGATAGATAGATAGATAGATAGATAGATAGATAGATAGATAGATAGATAGATAGATAGATAGATAGATAGATAGATAGATAGATAGATAGATAGATAGATAGATAGATAGATAGATAGATAGATAGATAGATAGATAGATAGATAGATAGATAGATAGATAGATAGATAGATAGATAGATAGATAGATAGATAGATTAGGGTTAGGGTCTCAAAACATCACTTGGGTCCTTTAATGTAACAATCAAAGGTTTTTTAAATAAGTAGCAATGCTGGCGACCCACTAGAGTCTAATAAAGGTTTCTTCTGGAGCCTTTATTATAAGGGCTGGTTCTAGCACCCTTGTTCATCTCAAATTCACCACCTCCTTTTTTCCACTCTCCCTCCTCCATTTTCTCTCACACTGTGGAATACCAATAATGACACTCTCCCCTGCGTTCTGACCTTCTGAAATAAAAACCACACCTTCCCTTTATCCTTATATAGATGGCTGGCACATATTGTTTTCCTTCAATCTATTTCTCATGAAATATTCCACAGTCATATTTACGAATGTAACAGACACTGGAGACAGAGAAGACATAGCTGTCTTTATAAAAGAATCAAACCGGTAATTTTATGATGACCTCTCAGTCAGGTCAATGTGCTCTTTTCAGGGTAAAAGCCTAGAGGAGGTGTCTTCAATGTTCCACATCAGTTATTTAACAGGAATAGCTACTGTATATGGCCACTGAGAAAGCATTATGATGGACTAGGCAGAAAAAAAAAATTAATTAAAAAATTTATTTAAAAAAAGCATTACCTTTTTATGTAAAAATATGAAAACATCCTGGCTGTAGATCTGTAAAGAACTAAACATGTTCCTCTAAATCCTGTAGCACATAATGGTGTCTTTTCTTGAACAAAATACTATTAGGAAGTTAATATGAGAATATGGGAATGAAACAGAAAGTCCCCATTATGTTTATTGATATATTTATCGATAAATGTAAGAATACTTCACAGTTTAATAGAAATGTGTATTTTAGTGTATTTAAAATGTATATTTGCACACTTTTGCCCTCAAACTACTGCCTGATGAAGGTGTGTGTGTGTGTGT
This sequence comes from Carassius carassius, assembly GCF_963082965.1. Taxonomy (NCBI): domain Eukaryota; kingdom Metazoa; phylum Chordata; class Actinopteri; order Cypriniformes; family Cyprinidae; genus Carassius; species Carassius carassius. Next base: position 2,071,460 of record NC_081760.1, read on the forward strand.
GTGTGTGTGTGTCTATATATATATATAGATAGATATAGATATTTTTTTCTAAATAATATTTTAATCATAACACTTTTTTCTCACACAATATAAAATGGTCTCTGTACAAGTGAATACATGGTAGCATTTACATTTGAGGTAATTGGAGATAATAAGACAATAAGTAGAAATAAATAAATAAAAATAACAGTAGTGTAGATGTTGTTCAGTTGCTTTGACGCAATGTATTTTGCTTAAAGCGCTATATAAATAAAGGTGACTTGACTTGACTTAAACCTGTGAGCCACATCTGAGCATATGGCATCCACTTAAGCTCCTCTGGGTCAATGCACACCATCCTACAACAGCTTACTATGGCAGGAGATGCCACTGCCACGTCTTGTACCTGAGTGAGAAGGTATAGCATGTATGCCTGCGTGACTAGCAACTTATTATAGTAAGAAAGTGCTTGTTGAATTTAACATACAGGGAGAGCGTGAGCACATCTGAGCATCTCACCTCAAACATCATGTGTATGGAAGACGTGAGCTTGATCCTTTCACTGTTTACCAAGCAGAGCATCTTATTATCATCCAGCACTGTGTTCATATTCTCGATCCACAGTGCATCCACTGGGCCGTCGCTGGTCACCCTTTTGTGGTCGTCACTGAAGTCCTGGACCGTTAAGACCATAAGACCGTTCCACCCATAAAGCTCGCCCATGCTTACTGACTTTGGGTTGAGCACATAGGTCTTATCATCCGCTTCCGCTTTGCTACCGTTCGGACGTTCTAGCTTACTGCTTTGCGCTTTGCTTCTTATTTCTGTACTTTTCTAAGATTTTTCTAAGATTTCTACATCAGCAGATCAGCACAGTGCTCAATAAACAGATTTTTTGGCACAAACGCTAAAACTAAAAACTCTTTGGGACTGGAATAATACTACAAAAATAAATCTTTGCCTCCCACTGCCAGCAGCTTACATTCCAGAGAGGGGAAAACAACTGCCTACATTCAAACAGAAGAGAGAAAAAATGCCTCCTGTTGGATCTATTTGTTGCATGAACTGCTGCAAACTTCTACAAAGGATTGTGATTCTTGAAACAAAGTTACTTGCCGGACTTCCAAAACAGACGGAACACTTAGCAGATCGTCGTCATGGACCCTCTCAGCATACAGCCGGGGAGTCCCATGAATCTTCTGAATCTCAACAGTTTATACCAAGTGTAGAGGAACAAGCCGAAACTGATCGCCACACTAATCGATGGCACAAACAGGGAGCGAGACCCAAAGGAAAACGAAATATCAGATTGTCACGAGTTTCTCGTATTGCTGCCGTAGCTTCCTCTACCCCAGATTCGACTATGACAAGGCTTGTGAATACTGGCATTCAACCACCCCCTATACATGTTGAGAACAGATTTGAAGCATTAATGAATGTGGGTGAGGAATCCCCAAATGTATTTAAAGATGGATCTGATCAACCAGCAGCTAACATCACTACTAACAGGTGCTCAAGGACGAGCAGACAGCGGCTTTCAGCTCAGAGCACAGCCGAGCCAAGGACTCTGATAGTGGGTGACTCTGTTATCAGAAACATCCGTAGCAGGACTACAACAACATGCTGCCTTCCTCAAGCAACGGTCTCTGATGTGAACAAGGAACTTCAGAACATTCTGATGAAGCACAAGACTGCAAATCGAATCATCATCCATGTGGGGAAGAATGATATTCGGAAAGAGCAGTCAGAACTCCTTAAGGACTTCAGTGAACTCTTTGAAACACTTCGAAGACTCAAAGTTCAGTCGTTCATCAGTGGACCACTCCCAGCAAGGGGAACAAATATGTTTTCATGGTTGCTTGGGCTGAACACATGGCTACAAAGATCTTGTAATATAAAAGGAGTGAATTTCATCGACAACTTCAATCTTTTCTGGGGACATAGACAATTGTTTAAACCGGATGGCCTCCACCCAAACAAACTTGGTGCTAGAGTGTTTAAGGACAATATCTACTTTTCCCTCCGTCATCCTTCAGCAGAGTGTGTCAATCCATTCAGCACACACACACCGGGTCCGAGTCATCATGTGGTTGACATATCCCACAAGGACACTGATAACACCACACAGCCAAAACAAACACTGCTCATGGACACTATCCTGACTGAGCCCTGTCCACAGAGCTCCTCACAGACTGACTGTGATGTATCAAAACAGCTACAAGATTCAGCACCCAGGGATTACTTTCTGGAAAACAGCCAGGGAAGCCAGGACAACATATCACAGCCACCGGAAACACCAGAGACACAGCCCATCTCACCAGACACATTATCACTTTCTCCAGCATCTCCACTTCTGTGCTTCTCACAGAAAATGGAGGAATTGGTGTATGCTGGGACTAAACTCTCCCACTCATTTGCTGCAAGCCCGCAGATATCACAAAAAAAACGGCAGGCCCCAAAACCACCAAAGCCCTGTGGTCCCTGCTCCTGCAAGAGCTCTTCGACCACTGCCACAACACCAGGGCCCAAACCCTCTATCTGCTGAAGGTGAACCAAAAACAACTGATAGCAGCTCTCAGTGATATGTGTCGGGTCCCCGCTATAATAACAGCAACATTCACAAATGCCTACTGAACAAGCGGGAACCCAGTGTGCCTGTAGCTTTCTCTATTTCAGTTTTATCACGTGATAGAAAGTCTGAGGCCATCTCAAGCCGAAGGGCAAACTCATCTAATCTGCGGCCTATTATGCATCAAACTAAAATTGATGTAAAGACACAAAGCACAGCCATCAAGTTAGCATCTTTAAACATTCGCTCACTAAAAAATAAATCATTTCTAATCAATGACTTTATAACCACAAACAATCTGGATTTTATGTTTCTAAATGAAACATGGCTAGAAGACAGCTGCAATGCAACAGTCCTAAATGAAGCAGCCCCTCCCAACTTCACTTACATGAGTGTCTGCAGGACTGTTAGGAGAGGTGGGGGTGTAGCTGCTCTATTTAAAGATGTCTATCAATGCAAGTAAGTGTCATTTGGTCAGTACTTGTCTTTTGAATATCTAGGGATTGTGCTGAAAGGTGCTCCACACATTCTGTTTATTATTATTTACAGGTCTCCAAAATACTCTCACACACAAAGGTGGACACACTCTAGACTTAATCATCAGTAGGGGTCTAAACATTTCATCCATTGTTATTAAGGACATAGCACTATCTGATCATTTCTGTATTTTCTTTGAAATTTTGTTGTCTGCTACAACTGAATCTAGATCGGTCTCTGTCAGAAGGAGATGTATTAACGAGAACACAAGTGTACTATTTATGGAGGCTATATCTTTAACACCAAGCATTTCTGCAGACTCTGTTGATACTCTCCTTGATTCCTTTAACTCAAAAGTTAAGAATGTTATTGATGATATTGCTCCAATAATAATCAGTAAGAAAACAAACAGACAGAAATCAGTTTGGAGAAGATCAACAGCAGTTCAGACTATGAAAAGACAATGCAGAAAAGCAGAGCGGATGTGGCAGAAGACAAAACTTGAAATTCACTATAGCATCTACAAAGACAGCCTTCATGCTTTTAATGTGAAACTAGCCACAGCTAGACAGAATTTCTTCTCAAACCTTATAAACAGTAACTTAAATAACACTCGTACTCTTTTTGCCACTGTTGAGAGACTGACAAACCCCCCAAGTCAGATTCCCAGTGAAATGCTATCAGACAGCAAATGCAATGAGTTTGCATCCTTCTTTTCTGAGAATATCATCAATATCAGGAAGGCGATTAGCACACCCTCAAGTAATGCAGAGGTCAGACAGATTAGGCCACAATATAAAAAAGATACTATGTCGATTTTTGAAGCAATTGATAGCAAAATTCTGGAAGACATAGTGCAGCACCTAAAATCGTCAACCTGCTATCTTGACACACTTCCCACATCTTTTTTCAAAAATGTGTTTAACTGCTTAGAAGCAGATCTTTTAGAAGTGGTGAACGCCTCACTTCTTTCTGGGACATTTCCAAACTCCTTAAAAAATGCAGTTGTTAAGCCCCTCCTGAAAAAGAGCAATCTTGATAACACCATTTTGAGCAATTTTAGACCAATATCTAATCTTCCTTTTATAGGTAAAATTATAGAAAAGGTAGTTTTTAATCAGCTGAACAAATACTTACACTCAAATGGATACCTGGACAATTTTCAATCTGGTTTTCGACTGCATCACAGCACAGAGACAGCACTCATTAAGATAATAAATGATATTCGCTTAAATTGTGACTCTGGCAAAATATCGGTGCTGGTATTGCTAGATCTCAGTGCTGCGTTTGACACTGTCGATCATAACATACTACTAGAGAGACTGGAAAACTGGGTCGGGCTTTCTGGGATGGTACTCAAATGGTTCAGGTCATACTTAGAAGGGAGAGGTTATTATGTGAGTCTAGGAGAGCATAAGTCTAAGTGGACGTCCATGACATGCGGAGTCCCACAAGGGTCAATTCTTGCACCGCTCTTGTTTAGCCTGTATATGCTTCCCCTAAGTCAAATAATGAGAAAGAACCAAATTGCCTATCACATCTATGCTGATGATACCCAGATTTACCTAGCCTTATCTCCAAATGACTACAGCCCAATTGACTCCCTCTGCCAATGCATTGATGAAATTAATAGTTGGATGTGCCAGAACGTTCTTCAGTTAAACAAGGAAAAAACTGAAGTCATTGCATTTGGAAACAAAGATGAAGTGTTCAAGGTGAATGCATACCTTAACTCTAGGGGTCAAACAACTAAAAATCAAGTCAGGAATCTTGGTGTGATTCTGGAGACAGACCTTAGTTTCAATAGTCATGTCAAAGCAGTAACTAAATCAGCATACTATCATTTAAAAAACATTGCAAGAATTAGATCTTTTGTTTCCAGCCAGGACTTGGAGAAACTTGTTCATGCCTTCATCACCAGCAGGGTGGACTATTGTAATGGGCTCCTCACCGGCCTTCCCAAAAAGACCATTAGACAGCTGCAGCTCATCCAGAACACTGCTGCCAGGATTCTGACTAGAACCAGAAAATCTGAGCATATCACACCAGTCCTCAGGTCCTTACACTGGCTTCCAGTTACATTTAGGATTGATTTTAAAGTACTTTTACTCGTATATAAGTCACTAAATGACCTAGGACCGAAATATATTGCAGATATGCTCACTGAATATAAACCTAACAGAGCACTCAGATCATTAGGATCGAGTCAGTTCGAAATACCAAGGGTTCACACAAAACAAGGGGAGTCCTCCTTTAGTTACTATGCTGCCCGCAGTTGGAATCAGCTTCCAGAAGAGATCAGATGTGCTAAAACACTGGTCACATTTAAATCTAGACGTAAAACTCATCTGTTTAGCTGTGCATTTATTGAATGAGCACTGTGCAATGTCCGAACTGATTGCAATATATATTTTCACTGTTTTTTTTTTATTTAATTTTATGTAAAATCATTTTCTTACTGTTTTAAATTAATTTTAAATAAGAACAGTTTTAATAATTTTAAAAGTTTTAAAATTGCTTGTTTTATTCTTGTTATTATTTTTCTTCATTACTATTTTACTTTCTTTTATGTAAAGCACTTTGAATTACCATTGTGTACGAAATGTGCTATATAAATAAACTTGCCTTGCCTTGCCTTATCAAGACGATAGAGGGGATTTTGTTGGCCAACATGATACAGGGTATCAAAAGTGTCTGCCAGCACACGGTAGACAGTGGTTTTGACACTTCCAGTGTGCCCCACGAGCATTACTCCATGGCGGACCAGCACGGTCTCACAGAGTTGGATAACCTTGCTTATGGTGCTTGGGAAATGCTGAAGGGAACGCTAGCACAGGGATGAGTGAATAGTGGACTGCAGGACACTGTAGTCATGTTCTGGGATGGTGATGGGATGGAAAGAGGTCTGACATGATGCCACTTAGGGAAGAAAAAGAGGGAGCCAGGGATTCACATATATATATATATTAAATTAAATTAATGCATTTAGCAGACGCTTTTATACAAAGCAACTTACATTGCATTCAGGCCAACAATTGTTTCCTAACATGTGTTCCCTGGGATTCAACCTTGTGCTTGCTATGGCAATGCTCTACCATTTGAGCTACAGGAACACATATTTATGTACATACAGTATTTGGACTTGAACTGAATTTAACTGAATTAGCTCTTATAATATAAATTTTTCGATAGTAAAAACACCCGTCCAGATCTTTATAGCTAAATAAATGAATGATACTTTAAGAAATATGCATAAAAAAATGCATGCACACATGTGATGGCTAAAGTTATTTTACATAATGATGGCTCCCCCTCATGGTGGAGATCATAGATCATGTGAAATGACTACGTACACTACTTAGAAAAATGTAATACATACATACATACATACATACATATATATATATTACACACACATCTAAATGGGTATATTTCAGAGACATCAGGGTTATTATGGTTAACCACTTAAAAAAAAAAACAAAGCCATAAAAACATTTTTGTTATTTGAAATAAATGTGAACTAGATTAAAATGAAAAATATACTTTTTTATTTTAGTTAGTTGACAAGGTAACACTTCTCATTTTCATTTAGTTAATTTTGATGCAGTAAAACTGCTACAACTAAAATTGAATTTGAAATAGATTTTTGCAAAAACTGCATACCCCCCCCCCCAAAAAAAAAAGAATCTGTGCAATGTTTTCAATATTGATAATACAAATAAATGTGTCTTGAGCATCGAATGTAGTAGAATGGTTTCTGAGCAATCACCTGACACTGAAGAATTTGCATGACATGAATAAATTACATTGTTAAATATATTAAAATGGAAAGCAGCTGTTTCAGATATTTCACAGTAATACTGTTTTTACTGTATTTTTTATTAAAAATAAATGCAACCTTGGTATGCATAAAATACTTCTTCCAAAAACATTTAAAAAGCTGTATGTGTTGTAAACACAGGGAGTGCTCACCTGAAAAGCACTGCATCATCTTTGAGGAACTTGGGCAGGTTTGAGTCTCGCAGAGCTCTGATCAGCACAACATCCTCGCTCAAGTGAGGGCTTTCTCTTTTTAATGACCTGAACACACACACACATGTTAACTTAGCTCCACACAGACTTCTATTGTTTTCATATACCAATAGTTATACACTTTTTACCCTAAACCCACCCCAACCCTTAACTCTACACCTCAGAAAACATTCTGCATTTTTTATAATTTCAAAAAAATGTTGTTTCTTTTTTATACCAGTTATACAAATTTACACAGAATATGGATCTCACATTTACTCTCTATATTAAACACACTTGCCTACAGTTGTTCATATATTGTTGTCAATAGTTTAGTAGCCTAAATCACATTGATTTAAAGACAGACAATTTGGATCACTGAAGGACACGATGAAATAAAGAGACACTAAAGAAAATTTATGCTGCATATAAAACTTGAGAACTAATAAAATGTGCCAGTGACACACGCACACACTTGAGAAAATACAAATGAGGTCCAGATGTACAGCCACTGATCTGAGACCAGGGCTAATGAAGACTTTGCTGTTGGCCATGACAGTCGTGCCAGATTATGTGCTTAGAAAGGCTGTATTTTATTGGCCTTTGTGCCAACTGGCTTATTCCTGACAGTGACTGAGCATGTGCAAATCAACTCTCAATCAAAGACTGACTTGTTTATAAAACAAAGACAATAAAACACGTTTGAAAAAAAATGTGGCAAATGTTTAATGGCGATTAATCGCATCCAGAATAAAAGTTTTTGTTTACATACTGTATGTGTGAATACTGTTTATATTTAATTTGTATATGTAAGAACATACACATGCATGTATATATTAAATGTAAATATTTAAATGTATATATTTATGTGCATATAATTGATATTATATATAAATATATTTAATATATAAACATGGCATATGTTTCTGAAATATATGCATGCATGTGTGTGTATTTGTGTATACCTAATAAATATACACAGTGTACAAACATATATTATGTAAGCAAAAACTTTTATTTTGGATGCAATTAATCGCGATTAATCTTTTGACAGCACTAATAAAAATAAATAAATAAAACACCTAAATAAACACACCCCAAACCTGTGGGACTGTTTTATGTCATTTATACACTACCACTCAAAGGTTTGGCATCATCAACATTAAAAACAAAAATAACATTAATTTATTAATTCAGTAGGATGCATTTAATTGATTAAAAGTTAAAATAAAGACATTTTATAATGCTACAAAGGATTTTTATTTCAAATAAATGCAAAATATGAAGCAGCACAACTGTTTTCTATATTGATAATAATCAGAAATTATTCTTGAGCAGGAAATCATTTTTAAAGGATCATTTGACACTGAAGACTGGAGTAATGATGCTGAAAATTCAGCTTTGTCACCACAGGAATAAATACAATTTTAAATTACACTATTTTCAACTGTAATTGTATATCACAATATGAATACTGTTGTTTTTGACTGAATAAATACAGTCTTGGTGATACTTGTTTCAAAATATTTAAATGGTAGTGTATGTTAGACGGACAGAAATCATTAAGTAATGTGAAAATGTGTTTGTCCAGTAGAAACATAGCAGAGATCTGCCTTACTCAGCCATGTACAGCACAGATTGGACAGCTCTCAGGCTAAAGTCACAGTGATCCTGCTGAGAGAGCTGCTCACTGCAGAGCTTGTACATCTGAGTCATCTTTCTCACAAGAGTCTTACTAGACTCAAAGCCCTCAGAGTACAAGATCACCTTCAGGGAGAGAGAGAGGTTTTAAAGATAATGACATTGGAGAACTGCCAGATAAGACAAGCTAATATTGACTCATATTACTCTTCTTTCCAAACCACTTGTTGTTTATTGTGTATTGTTTGAGGAATACAGAGCACTTACCTAGTTCCCTAAAATTGTTTTGTTGCTGTAAAAGTGTTTGTTTGCATTGAACAAAAAAATATATTTTTTATATATTTTTTTGCATTATTTAATTTTAATATATATATATATATATATATATATATATATATATATATATATATATATATATATATATATATATATATATATATATATATATATATATATTGTTTCATTAAAATGTAGAGAATATAAATTCATTTTATTTATGTACCCCTGCCTTCGAAAATCGAACAAACAAACAAAAAAACACTGAGAATACAGAAACTAAAAAAACAGGAAAAATACTATTAACTGGATATAATGCATTATTTACTTTCTACCAAGTAACTTGTATTTTTGGCACTTTGTAGTTAATGGTTTTGGCACCTCTGCTCTAAATGAGCCAAATTATTCAATAATTCTGTATTTTGTTAGTATGCGTAAAAAGTAAAAAGTAGATTTTCCAAATAGCATATCACAGTAGTAGGACACCAGTTTCCACTGCATTGCATTTCCAGTGTTTTTCTATGTGCGTTAGCATGTACTAAACAGACATACAGTTGCATTTAATTCAATATTTACTTTCGGCCCTTCATTGTAAAAGGTTTGGGCACCTCTGCTCTACATGTCTACCTCTGCTCTGCTCTACTTCTAATTATTCAATCATTTCATAATTTCACACATTTTAAAATGAATTTTTACAACCAATCAATTATGGAAATTCACAAACTCGTAATCTCACAGATAGGACACCAGTTTCCTCTCAGTAACACACACACATGAACAAACAAAAGCATTTAATGAGTACACATCACATTAGATGAGCAGCGGCATCTCTGACCCCTCTACTTCTCACCTGGTGTGATTTATCATCATTACTGGGATCAGACCAGGTAGTTTAATCACACACCTCAGCGATAAGAGCGTAGTTGGGCACCATCATGGCTATGGGTCGGAAGAGGGCTTTCAGGTTGTCAGGGAGTTCAGTTCTGCCAGTGTAACAGGGGTTCATAGTAATGAAAGCAGCACACTTCATCACCAATTTTATCTCTCTCCCCTCAAACATGAACCGAGGTAGCTGCAGAACACAAACACAATCTAAACACATGCAGCTGCACATTTCCTGTATAACTGATGATAATGCATGTGTGTGTGTGTGTGTGTGTGTGTGTGTGTGCAATACCCTGGCTGCCTTGCTGTTTCTGATAGTGATGAGTTGTTGAGAGATGACTGACAGCGCCTCGACGTTGGTGAGATTGAACTCAACAAAGCAGCACCAGACTGAGCCAAACCACTGAGGAATGTCCCCATCATCTAAACACACAAGTGCAATTTAACACTTGCAGCAAACTGAATATTGAACCCTCTTAACATAAAATTACTTTACAACATAAAGGTAATGCATAAGAGGTAGGGACTGGTAACACAGAATGCATTTTTGCATTCCATTGTGCAGTATTTTCTTTTGTGTTTCCTTTTGCAGTGTCTCATGCATAACACAGTGTTCTGAAAACATGGCACTCAAGTTTGATAGATAGATATAAGATATATACTTTATTGTCAGATAATGCCTGAAATGCTTCTTGCATAACAGTGTTTCTTACACACTAAATCTTTTAGAATACTGACAAATCTGACCAATTCCACTGCCCTGTGCCTCAAATTTTTAAACACAAAAATGTGTCCTGCTTGAACCCCTTAAACCACCATGTGTAATTGTCTTTTGCACAATGATAAAGGATGATAAATCAACTACAGTGATAAATTAGTCAGGCTGATAAATCTGACTTTACAAGTTTATTTGTTTAAAGCCTCTTTCCCCCCAGAGGGGATTTATTTTTATTTTTTAATAGTTTCAAATGTACTATAACATGACTGAAAATTCCAATAAACTTCAAATATTTTGAAGTAAACTTTTCAGTACATATTTCATTATACAAGTGTGCATACCCCCCATGTACAGCTCCAAAGCAAACTCGTAGGAAAAGGAAGGATATGCAGAAGGCGCTATATAGTAAAATAATGTTCCGGTGATAGAATAAAAAATACAAACAGTTAACAATGACTATGAGTGTTTTAAGGCCTAGTCAGAATCTTTCTGACATATGACTCCTCCAGGAAACACTAAACACTGTTCTGTACAGAGAGCTCCATTGAGGCTCTGCTGCCCCCTAGTGACAGATACGATGAATTACATATATTTAAAATAAAAAAACAAAACACCAAATTCAAAGAAAGGAGACAATATAGACTCCGATCTTTCAGATGTTGTGCATCAGATAAGGCTTTGCAGGTCGCAGCAGCACTAATTATAAACATTATAGACATTTCTGCTTCATATGGCATTTTTAGTTAACAGTAGCCTATTTGTTTTGCAACAATATTTTATTAAAGTACAATGACATTGGCAGTGTCACATCAACTCTTTATGAATTAATGCTTTACAGAAGATGGGGCGGTTCAGTGGTGCCCAAACATACAAACGAAATATTGAAGCCATTAACTGATTTGTACATAATAAAGGAAAACTAAAAATCTAATGCAAAAAAAAAAAAAAAAGTCATATTATTCCTTTCTTAATATGAAATTAAATGGTCAGAATGTTCACTGAACACAAGAAGGGTCTAGATTTTATTTATTTATTTTTAATACAAAAATGAGTAAACAAATGGTAACAAAGGGAGCACATATTCACTTTTATCTAAGAGTTTTCCCTGAACAAACTCTTAATTTGCTGCTTATTAATAGTTAGTAAGATAGTTGGTAAGTTTAGGTTTTGGGTAGGATTAACATATACTAATACAGAATAAGGCATTAACACGAGCGTTATTATTACTTACAAAATGCAAGCAATGTGCATGCTAATAAGCATCAAGTTAATAGTGAGAAGTCCTTAAAATAAAGTGTTACCAAACAAAGTAGCCATAGGTACACTGACCCAATTCACCTTATCTCCTTCAGGCGACACCATGGTTAACATGTCATTAGTGTATTGTATTTTTTCACCGGTCTCGCCCTCTCCAGGGGTAAGCAGGATATTGCATCAAAACACTTTCTCAGATGAAGCTGCACAGCCTGAGGGTTCTGCGCCTGAGCAAAAATCTCCAACAGTTCATCATTAGACAAGAAGTAGAACCTGAGCCACCCTGAGAAGTGTGTGAAGTCAAGGCAAGGCCCGAGAAATATCAGCATTCTGATGAGGAACTGCTGTGAGTGTGTGTGTGTGTGTGTGTGTGTGTGTGTGTGTGCGTGCATAGGAAACTTGGAAAGATAACTCTTCTGGACTCAAGGTAAGCCTCCAGGCATTTCTGTATCCACTCCAGGAGTGCGTTATTATTTTGGAAAATATCCAGAAGCTCTGAGGAGACAGAGTAGAGGGCAACACTGATGAAAGTCATTTACAATTTGCATTATTGTATGCATTGTTGCATTTTACCTTCAGCTTTCATTTTTATGATGCACTAAATTCTTTTGGCACTAAACCTGAATTTTATTTTTAAATATAAATGTGCTCATCTAATGCAAAAATTTAATTGCTTATGTTTTATGTGCATTTCCTGAGTTACAAACTAGTAGACAGGTGAGCGAGAGTCCGTTGCCTTTCTATTTCTTTAAAGGTTTTTAAACTAAACTATGTTCTGTTGAATGTTAAACTCATCAACGAATCCTTTAGAAATCAATCACATGACAAGAAATGTTACCTGTATGATTTTTGAAGGATCATGTGACACTGAAAACTAATTGAAAATCCAGCTTGAAATCACAGAAATAAATTACAAAAAAAAAAAAAAAAACAGTTCATACAGTGAAATACAAGTAAAACTGATTGAAATTTGGAACAAAAAATTATTCACACTCACTGTATTTTTGATCAAATAAATGCAGCCTGGGTGAGTATAAAATCTTTTTTTTTTATTTTTTTTTATCATTTACCAACCCTAAACTTTTAATGGAAGTGTATTCCTGGTAGTGTACTTCTAATACTACACTATGTCATGGGGTTCATTTTTCCACAATGCAAAACAAGGAGACTGTTGAAGAGCAATGACACACTGGCCAACCTCACCAGATCATGCAAGATCATCCAAACAAATATATATATATATATATGACTATATATAAAATAAAAACCTATCCTATTTATATTGTGATCTTTATTCAGTAAATTTGCATAAATCTATATCAGCTATGCAAGTAAAAAATAAAGTGTAAAGCATTTCATCAACTGAAAACAAAGGCACAGATCATAAAGCAATCTCTTTAATCTTTTCAACAGCTGTAAGCATCACATAGAAAAGGAAGAATAAATAAAACGATCAAGATTTAAAGTAAAAGGTGACATGTGCTTTGCTGGACATCAGTAGCAACTTTTTTTTATTTGGCATTTATACCATTTTAAGCTTAATGCTAATAGCGTCAGTGACTAAGAATGGTGCACAAGACGAATCATTTACAAAACAAGCATGCAGATTAAATTAGTCTCAGCAGTGTTGGGGAGGAAATTACAAGATTGCGATGCTACAGAATATCATATGAGGCTAGAAAAACCTCTGAAATATAACAGGAAAATCTTCTAATTTAGAAAAAACATTCTTGTCCCTGACATACGAGACCACATTATTTCTGTCACTTTTAAAAATCATGATCTCACTGATGTACAACCCCCTTTTATACTTAAGAGCTCTGCATTCCTCCATTAGTTTGCTTTACTGCGTGTCTCTGGGATCCTGGCAAAGGTTCGAGGGCTAATATGGGCGATATAATCCGTCTGGAAGCGAGAATTCGGTGTGCGTCGCCTTTTCCTTTCACCTTGTGTGGTGAAGAACGCATCCTGGAAACGCATGCTGGACGCCGTGGACTGCAAAGCACACATATACAAGACAACACTCTTGAAGAAAAGCACAGAAGGTCAAGTATTTGCAGACTACAGATTTGCATTCAACCAACATAAAAATAATTCAAAATATGTAAATCAATCAAATCAAATATGTGCATCTCCTCATTTTTGTTCATCCAATTTTCAAGATTCAAAAAGTTGCACAATTCTTTTTTTAAAAGAGTCTTTTTGATTCGTAATTATTTAAGAGTGAATAAATGATGACAAGAGTTTTCATTTCTTGATGAATGAGCCTTTTAAAGAAAGTTCGGGAAGGGAGAACTCACCAGACGACCTTTGACCTTTTTGGGCAGGTCTTCATCCAGTGTGTAAATGTCCTCTCTCTTTGCCAACACTTGGGATCCATCTTCAAATTCCACCTCCAAACAAGAGCGCAGGACAAACCATGACTGATTATTAGGGTAGTACTTGAGAGATTATGATTATGAGTGTGTGTTTACCTGGTACATATATGAAGTGTTCGAGCCAAGGTACTTTGCTCCATAAAAAAGTCCATCGGGCCACTTCACCTGAACAGCTTCCCCCACTTCAGGAGGCCCAAGCTGGGCACAATCTCTGCTCTGCGAGGTAAAAAAAGAACAGATTGTTCTCAGATGTCCGAATGGCAGACTAAAAACATAGTGCTTATATACACCGAACTTTATGGAAATAAAAGGCTGACAACTTTGTAAGCATTTACTGTATTTTTGTATGACATTTTCATGCTTCAGTTTTCTTCAAACATGCCACTGGATATTCATTAGAAGAACTAATGGCTAGCAGTGATAGAAACACTCACCACAATGTCTTCAGGGAATGTATCGTTGCTGAATGAGCCATCATCGAACATAACCTCATAGAATGTGTGGGCCGTGACCTGGGTCACGCGTGAGCTGTAGTAACGAAGATTTTTGTGTTTGGAGATCACCGTCTGGCCCACTTCTAATTCACTTTTGCTAACTTTCGATTTCTGGGAGGAGACATGTTTTTTTTTGATGATAATGGGTTAATTGTTTTCTACATTTTCTCTCTCTGGGATTTTATGAATTGAAAAACAAAATTACACGCAATTCATATGGTCACTGACAGGCCAAAGTTTTCTGGTTTTATTAAAGTCAAAAAGTTGTGCTTACACTACTGTTCAAAAGTTTAGTTTTAAGTGACTGTGAAGACTTTCTATTCAGTAAATAATCCTGAAAAAATATATATAATTAATTGCAATTTCCACAAAAATATTATGTTTTAAACAAATGATTCCTGAGCAGCAAATCAGCATATTATAATGATTTTAAAACATATTCAAATAGAAAAGTTATTTTAAACTGCAATAATATTTCACTATATATATATATAGTATATAGTGTTCCTGTAGCTCAATTGGTAGAGCACTGCTTTATCAAGCGCAGGGTTGGGGGTTTGAATCCCTGGGAACACATGATAGATAAAAATTGATAGCCTGAATGCACTTTAAGTTGTTTTGGATAAAAGCGTCTGCTAAATGCATAAATATAGTAAGTAAATGCAACCTTGATGAGCATTAGATAATTCTTTCAGAAAACATTTACAAAGTCTTACCTACCTCAAACTTTTGACAGGTAGTGCAAGTAGTTAAGTATCATTCTTATAATTTAGGTCCGTATGTCACGTGACAAGACCATCATAAAACAGAAATGCATAGCAAAGTCAGAACCAATGTAGAATCCCATGACTGTAGTCTTTATCAAGGTTAGTAAGTGTCTTTATGAGACTTTTATGAGATGGCAAGGTTTTCAAATGTCAAATGGTATAACCCTGAAAAAAACTAAACAAATCAAAAACTATTTTAATAAACAAGACAAAAAAAACAAGTCTTTTTTTTTTTAAATATCTATTCATAGTGTATGATAAGGTTTTTTTTTTTCCTTTTTTTTTTTGATAGTTAAACACAACTTATTAAAATATACGCACAGCACTGGAGCTCCGTGACTGGTGCCTGTGACAGGTGATGAAAACCACATACGGCCAATCATCAGGCTCCATGGGAACTCCAGCTGCGTGTGCACAGGTGACATGAAAAGAGGTCGGGCAACGACCACATGAGCACTGAATACACGCGCCAGACAGCTTCTTTATCCTGTTCCGGCAATATATACACTTCTACAGAGAGAGAGAGAGAGAGAGAGAACGATAGAGTACACAGATGATAACACATAACAGAATGTCAAAAATTTGTCTAAACATTGAAACAGCAGTGTAAGAAACTTTCATTTTAGTTTTAGTACTTCACTGGTGTGCCAAAACACATAAAATTGGCCCACTAAAAACTTTTGCATTTTCTACTATCTACAAATGTGTGTGTGTGTGTGTGTGTTTATTACTGACCAGTTTATATCTCTGCACAGGTATGGCACTGATGTCAATAGGAGCTCTCTTCACCACATCAATGAACTTGACCTCAGGGAGACCCACAGCACACATCACATGGGCCCATCTATAATATATGAGCCACTCGCAGCATTCACTATTACTAAGAACACCAGCCTGAGCAAACTCTTTTTCGGTATTTGAAATACCGGAGAATGTCTATTAAAAAAACATACTCAGTTAGGAGATTACCTGTCATCAGAGGTTCTTTTTAATGCACCTCCCCTCAGGTTACACAAACAGCATCCCTGGTATATAACACACAAACAGACAGGCAAGCAGGAATGTAACTAGGCCATTAATAATGCTGATGCAGAAAACGGTGAATGTTTTAATTATCACGTACAGCTGCCAGGTCTGCGCTCACACATCGGTCACATGTCCACTCTGGGCCGACATCATGAGCAGCAACACCGTAGCAACCTGTCGACCAATCAAATCAAACGGTTACATTCTCTAATATGCCAAGTAGTTTTTTTTGTGTGTGTTTACTTAAGATATTCATTTTTAAATGTATCAAAAATTAATCAATTAGGCTTTCTAAAAGTTCAGAAATCATGTGATTAGTTGCAACTATTTTATTATATTAACAGCCCTTTTTTAAATTGATTTGTGACAATATTTATTGTAAAAAGCATGATACAAAAAAAAAAGAAAAAAAAAGAAATAGAAATGTTTCCCTTCCAGCTTATACATCTAACATGGTAAGTGAGCAGAAAGAGATTATCAGCTTTTCAGATAATACTATAATAACTTGTACTTAAGTACAATGGCAATTCAAAAGCCAATTATTTAAATTAGCAATTAATTTAGGTTAAAATCATAGTCAAACTACAAAAGAAGAAAAAGTAAATGAATGACCAATATTTTTGTCAGATAGTACAAATGGTTATTTATACAGGAATCTAATATTTTATAATTATTAAATGATTAATTATTAAATTACAGAATATTTATGTTTTGAATCATTTCTGTTCTTTTGAACTTTTAGAATTTTAAGAATCTTGAGAAAATAAATAAATATAAATATATATATACACGCATACAAACAAAAATAGAAAAAGACTCCTAAAAAAGGGGGTCCACTGCCAACCAATCCTCATTTTTTTATGTGTTATGTGCATCGTTGAGTGATCTCAGTGACGTACTGGCATGAACTTGAACACAGCAGCTATCGCAGGCCACAAGAGGACTGGATCCATCCTCCTCCAACAGTGTGTTCAAGGGACATGGGCCCTCCTGGTACGCAAAGCAGATTTCAGGGATCAGAGGTCGTGATCTAAAGCTCGTCTCCTGAGAACATGACCCCTGAGACTCTGTAGCAGCCCTCGTCAAGACATCATGCCTTCGCTCCTCTAAATTATCAGGCTGTGAGAGCAAAAACAAGAGTCTGAATTATGTGTGTCACAAAGCGCATATGCACAAATCAGTACATAGTATCACAGTACATACCTGACAGTATGGCAGGAAAAGGGTGCAGACAGCACAGTGTGGAGCGGTTTGAGCTGCAGTCATATTATACTCTCGTTCGTACTGAAGATGAGCTTTTCTGTGTTGCCACAGATGCACTAAAGGCTTTGCCCATTCCTCAGTTTCCGGGTCCTCTTCTTCAGTCGCACCTTCCTCTACAGTCTCTGAGACACACACACAAATAAATATTTACTCTAATGCTGTTATAACTTGACGTAGCTTCTTAAAAGTGCATGTGTGCACGGTTTGAGACACAAGTGCCAACGATGTCAGTCTGCATGTGTACATACTTCTTGTAATACCTATTCCTAACTGTAAAAATAAAAGCGGTTAAACATTCACCATCATCGCTGGCAGCCTGCTGTTTCACAGCACTTGGCACTGCTCTTGCTGTGGGCTTTCTGAGGGGGTGACGCCAGCTCTTCGTTGTCTTCTTAACAGTTTGCATTTGATACTGTGAGAGCAAAAATAAGAGAGACAAAGGGGCGGTCAGTGAGAGAGATGCACTTAATATAAAATACTGTTGCTACTTTTATTGCAATGCATTGCATGTGTGTGTATATATAGTATGTGAACATTTATTAATGCTTTAACGAGGTGTGAACAGCAAAATGAGTGCATGAATGCTCTGATTTATGTGTACAGAAATCTTCACCGGATTCGCAACAGGTGTGAGTTAATATACATTACCATTGAAAAGTTTGTGGTCAGTAAGCTTGAAAAAAAAAAATGTATTGATACTTTTATTCAGCAAGGATGCATTAAACTGATCAAGTCACAGTAAAGCCTCACATTGTTACAAAATAAATCGCATTTCAAACAAATGCTGTTCTGTTTGAACTTTCTATAGATTAAATATAAATAAACATATTGTAAATAATAAAATATAGATAAACAGTAAAACAATAAATATGAAAATCATATGAACAAAAAACCCATGTTTTTAAGCCCACCAGTTGTATATATGATTTGAGTTGCTTAAATCTTTTATACAAAATTTAATTTAAGTGTAGTTAAGCCTAGAAAAACAGAAAAACAAAACAAAAGGCCAATCAGAACACATTAGTTATTTAACATTCAGGTCAAATCTTTGACCATAGAGATTTTACCGCAGGCAAGAACATCCAGAATCAGATGATTAAAAATGGAAACCGAGTGATCTGCAAAATGTCTTGTCACCCCGGTCAAATGTTGATTATGTCGGAAGTTCAGAACTGTATAGAATAGGATGTACTGCTTGTCATGGTGAAGCACCAGAACTCACTGTACAGACTTCCCCAGGCTCCAGACCCGTCTCCACATACTCAGGGTCACTCGTGGCATTCTCCTCACTGGATTCACTGCTGCTGTCAGCACCTTTATCTCCTGATTCACACGAATCCGAGTCGCTCACAGACCCATCATGCTCTGACTTGGCACCTTCGTAATACTCCTGACCTTTGAACTCTTCCTCCTGAGGTTCCTGAGAGCCTGCCTGCTGACCGAGCACACACGCTTCAGCTGGTTCCAACTCCACGTTCTGCTGCCTCAGATCTGGGGGTGCGTTTGGATCCACGTCTGCACCTGAGCACTGCATAGGGATGGGCTCCAGGTTGGTCCAGGTTTGAGTGCATGAAGAAGAGTTTGGAGAGTCAGGGAACTTTTCTTGTTGGCACCCTGATTCGGACCACATGGTGTAAGGCAGCGATTCATGAGCATAGTCTGTGAGACTGCTTCCACCTGTGGTAAGACCCATTACCAGCTCGGGCTGCAGGCTCTCAATGAGCACCGCGGGATTCTGGGAGCTGAGGTTTTTCCAAATAGTGAAGGTTTTGGACTCCATGAAGGATGTTTGAGAGCTTGACTGCTCTTCGAGATTTCTTCCGACTGAGTTATCGGTCATTTCAGAGTCCCGAGTGTCTATTAAATCCATGTTTGCTATGGTAGAACATTGCAAGATACTATGATTGGTCATTTTAAACTGCGAAACGGACTCATTTGGAGTGTTTTGGTCTGTAGATGGGCATGTGTGTTCATGTCTGGACTCCTCTGGTGGCCCCCATTCCGGAACCAAGGAAGGACATGATGGTTTTGTTATAAAGCTGTCTGTGATTGTGTTTTGTGATTGGTTTACGCATTCTTGGGGTGCAACGAAGGGCCAGTCGTGACAAGCTGTTTCAGACCAAGTCGCCGCATCCTCTGTTATAACAGGAGGCGAGTGTGATTTTTCCAGATGGAGAACGGGTGCACTGTCGTTCGGATTGTGATTTGTAGTGTCGGGTCGGACGGCGAGAGTCAGCGAGGGCATTTCAGGTGCGAGGGATTGAGGATCGACTCTCTCTTCTGAGAGCTCGGGCATTAAAAGAGGCATCTCACAAAACTGAGTAGTCTGGATTTCAGGGTTCGTTCGGTTCTCTGAGGTTTCTGAATCCTGAGCCGAGTCTAGACGGATCGAGCTTTGCTCCTTGTAAAGTGCTGATGTGCCGCAATCGATGCTGCTTTCGGTGACTGCCTCTTCTGTTTCAATTTTAGCTTGTTGGGAATCAGCTTCCAAAAATAAAACCACATCACCAGTGGAGTTAGGTCTCGACCCATGTGTCACAGGAATAGAAGAAGCACTTGTTTCTGGGGCAGATTCACAGTTTGATGTTTGATAAGGGCTTTCAGTAGTTCTTTCTGAGTCCAGAGTCACATCCACAGTGACGTCACTCTCTGAGGTCGGTTCAGGTCCAGGCTGTGCGGTAGAGCTTGTGTTTGAGGATACTTGATCTTCATCGAAATCTGAAGACGTCTGGGAGCTTGAGTGACCTGGATCGGATGTGGCAGGGGTCGAGAGTCGCTCAGGGGAAGCATCTTTGACTTGTCTAGAGGAGTGGGCTAGCAAGTCATTCTCCACTCTTGTTACTTTAACAACACACATTTGTCGACATGGACCGGTGAGCCCTAATGAAACAAAACAAGAAACAATAAAACAGGCTTTCTGAGATATAAACACATTTAGGTTTTGCACATTCATTTCTGATTTTTAATGCTTATGCACCCCAAGGATATGTGACTAAAAATACAGTTAAACAGTAATACTGTGAAATATTATTGTGTTTTGCTATTTAACATAATTTAAAAAGTTATTTATTCTAGCGTTGGAAAAGCTTAATTTTCAGCAACCATAAATCATTGTAAAAAGTGGATTTTTTTCCTCTTGAAACGTATTATCAGTGATGAAAACATTTGCGCCGCTGCTTAATATTTTTTGGTGTGAACCATGATACTTTCAGGATTCTTTCAAAATGCATTTTAAATATAAATCTTTTGTAAAATTATAAATGTGTTTACGGTCACTCAATCAAATCAAATAAATCAATTTCTGCTTAATAATAGTTTTAATTTCCTTAAAAATATATTATACTGGCTATAACGGTAGTGTGCATTTTATTTTAATTTATGCATATAATTATTTTACTGACTGGCCAGACAAAAATGATATCAGAATTGAAATATATCAAGTGTTTATTTGCATTCAGCAAGAATCTAGTGCTTTGATGAACTAGGACTTATTTAAAACAAAATGCGGTCTGATATTGATATGGCTTAACATAAATGGTATCTGTCCTTAATGTGAGTGTGTTATCAAATTACAGATTACATTTGAGAATTGATGCCACATAAAATAAAAATGAAAATGCATTTACATGTATTTCTGAATCAGAAAACAAATACAAATGTTTATTTGCAGCAGTGCTTATGTGTGGAATGTATTGTGAGCTTACAAAAATAACACAGATACTAGCCTTTTAATTGGCCTGAGTTCTGCGATTCTTTCTGGTGTTTCACTGGATCTTCTTTATCCTTGTCTTTTGATGTTAAAGCTGCCCCTCTACTCCTCCGACTGCCCCCCTTCACTGGTGCAGTGTCCTCAGTCTTCAGTCGTTTGGAGGATCTGCGTGGATAATGGACACTGTAGACACAAAAAGATGAATCACACACTGTCCAAGATTGTGAATTAAGCCTGTCAGTAAACTATGGAAGCCTGTTCTGATATATAAAAAAAAAATCTTGCATTTGTGAGTTAACATCTCACAATTCTGAGAATTGTTATTAAAATCCAGTTCAGACAAAAGATGTTTTGCGAGCTTATATCTCACATTTATAATTAATCGTATCACATTTAATTAAGTCATAATGGTAAGTTTACATTCTCTTTTTACACAATTCTTAGAAACATTTAGAGAAAAATACAAGACTTCTGAGAAAAGAAAAAAAAATTCTGAATTGTGAGATGAGTCACAAATACCCTTTTTTATTTTTTTTTATTTACTGGCAGAAATGGGTTTCCACAGTAAACAGCATTTTTTCCTCCTAATGATCTCTTATAGCAATTGACAATTCACAATTTTTTTTTTTAATTAAAAATAAAACATTTATGCTTATAGAGAAGACATTTGGATATTTGGCATAGGGATGCGTCGGTACTAGTATCGGTACCGAACGGTACTCGGGCAAATTAAATTTGGAAGTGATCATCCTTATCCCCTTGAAGTGGGGACTTTGGAGTGAGTAGGGCATGTGCGTGCCATTAAGTAGTCGTTAGGAATGCACTTTGGAAAAGGAGCAATATAATTTCCTCATTATCTCCAGCTGGGATGTTCCCGTGACAGCAGATTCACTGATGGACATCGACATAAAAAACAATATACATTTAATGATATATATTTCAATAAACATTTATAACAGTAAAACAGTGACATCTGCTGACGGACACATGCTGCGCTGTCACGGGAACATCCCAGCTGAAGATGAGGAAATTATGTCGCTCCTTTTGCAAAGTGCATTCCTAATGACTACTTAATGGCACGCACATGCCCTACTCACTCCAAAGTCCCCACTTTAAGGGGATAAGGATGATCACTTCCAAATTTAATTTGCCCGGGTACCGTTTGGTACCGATACTAGTACTGGCGCATCCCTAATTTGGCATCACATGGCTCTCTATGTATCAAACTCTAATGTAAAGGTCTGATAAGTTTGAAGTATTTTGTAATATTTTGCTCAGATGCAGGCTACTTACATTACTGTGACAATAAAAATGTCTGTACCAGTGTTATTATAGTATTATTAACATGCTATTATAACTTTAATATATTTAATTAGC
Source organism: Carassius carassius (assembly GCF_963082965.1). NCBI lineage: Eukaryota > Metazoa > Chordata > Actinopteri > Cypriniformes > Cyprinidae > Carassius > Carassius carassius. The sequence continues at coordinate 2,094,284 of NC_081760.1, forward strand.
TTTTGTATAGCTTGCATTTAAATTTTCGCTTAAATTTTAGTAATTTTGTTGTGGTTTTGAAATTCTTTTAAATATTTCTATTTAGCATTATTTTAAGTTTTAGTAACTTCAAGGTACTATATTTCAGTTAGTTTCCAAGGCAATTAAAAACAAAAAAAAAATAGTTTTTAAGCTTTTTTTTATGTATATTTTATTTCAATTTTATTCCAATTAACAAATTTTTTTTTTATAGTTTTAGTAAACAATAACAACCTTGGTCAGTACTTCAAGTGGCGATAAGAGTCAGTCTCCAAACATCTGTCTCTGGCTGAACGGTCCCAAATAGACTTAAATGTCAAGATGCACAGCAAATTTCACTTCACACTGTTGCTCCTCCCTGACAGCAGCTGATCTAAAAGAGGAAATCGTCTTGTTAAAGCGTGCTAACACCTTGTGGTGGCGGGAGCTTTCCTGCGCCGCCTCTGAAGCCAGCTCTGCAGCTCTGGTGTGGTGCTCGGTGTGGCCAGGGTGTGATCCAATGGACATGAGTCTTTTCCTTGTGTCCAGGCCTGATAGCGATCCGGCTGGAATCGTCTGACAAACGGATCCATGGAGATCTTCACCATGTCCTTGCTGCATGTACACTGCAAGAGGACAGATTTCACACACACACAAAAAAAAACTGTGTCAAATGTTCACCAGCTGTAGTTGACGGAGACGTGAAGGCGCCAGATTTACAGCTTAATACCTGCGTAGCAACTTTTCCATAATCGATCCACCGGATGCTTGCGAAATTGGTGGATTCGGCACAGTTGAAGCCGTGGTTGAAGCCAGCGTGGTAACCATACGGAAATGTGATCATAAACTCCCCCGCTTCCTGCGTTATCTGTAATAATATATATCAGTTTATTGTAAATATACATACAAGAGAACTGAGACCTCACAGCACTATACTCAAAACTTGAAGAGTTTAGTAAATTGATTTATTGAAGTCTGTGGATTGCCTTGTCAAATGGTATGCTGTATTTCTTCAGTACAGAGGGGGATATCAGTGTCATCTTGTGTCTTAGGAAGGCCTCGCAGCTTTTAAAGCTGTTAGGAAAGAAACCTAAAGACAAAGACACATTTAACACACCCAGTACAACACAAAGGAAAAATTGATATGTAGATTAACTAGATATATTTAGGGTGACCATATGCCCTATCTTTCCCGGACATGTTCTGGACTATATTTTTAAGTTGTCCAAAATGTTTTTTTAAATTGCGTAATTTTTTTTAATTGCCCCAAAATTGAATTTTTACATGCCCTCGCTCCAAAATAAAGAGTGTATGTATTGTCATCCTAGATATACTGGATACAAGCATGCAAAAAATATATATAAAAAAAGATTTAATTTTAAGAAGTAAAAAATACTGCAAATTCCTTTAATATTCTACTGTAAGTTTTTACCTATAGCAAGACGCTCCAATCTCTTCCCATGTTCTGGAGGGATGGCATACCTGTAAAATTGGTATATTTATTCATTTATTTTTTTAAATGGCATAAAAATTCCAGGTCCTCTGAGGTAGATCTATGCATACTAAAGATATACAGGAAATCACAGCAAACCCTACCAGGATTTGGGCTCCCCAAAGTGCAGGTAATTAATGCTGTAGAGGTCCATGTCCTCCGTGTGCCAGGAGAAGCTGGTCTTCCACATTCCAAAGTACAGATAGGGTGTGTTTACGCCCTGAATGGACACTCCACAATCCTCCTCAATCACATCCAAGATTGAGTTCAAGTGCCCGATGTTCCACTCTTCAATGTCCTGAAATAAGAGGCAAACATGATCTTATGGTCACGATCTTAAGACAGAGCCGTGCTCCGCCTGCATCCTCACCTCATCATAGAGCGTGCCGCTCACATCAGCACCATAGATGGGCGAGACGAAGGTCAGATTCTTCCAGTACTTCCTCTCCAGATCTTCATAGTTCAGGTAGCGAGGTGTGCAGTACCTGAGTAGGTAAATCACACATCTCCAGATGGCCTTAACGAATATAGGTCAATCCATCATTCAAAGGAATCTTAATACAGCGTGCAATAGAAGTCTAGAATGTAACATGTTAACAAATATCTTGTCCTTTATGCACTGCTTTGATTTCTGGGTAATATGAAATAATAACCTAGACTGTAGGTTATGGCGGAGTACTGTAAAAAGAAGAACAGGATATATACTGCATGCACACACTGCGTTTAAATGCCATTAGAGTAGATTAAAAGCCTGCTACTTTGAACCCAGATATCTGCACTTCTGTATGTCGTCACTTACATGTCACTGTTGGCCAGTCTGCGGAAGTCTTGCACAGTAAGCGGTTTCTTCTGGATGTTGTACTGGGTGAAGAGTCCTGATTGGCCAGCGACCATCTGCTGAATAGGAGCTTGGATGATGAAATCGTCAATGTCATCGTAATTACGCCGTGGCTTCCAGTCCTTAGGTGGAATGACCTGTAGAAACAATTAAAGTCTGTTTTAAGCCACTCTCTCATTGCATTTGCACTATATAGTCTACAACTGGCATACAAAGTTAGAGGACTAAATATTATTTTTACATTTTATATATTAGACTTGTGAGCTTATGAATTTATATTGTTCTCACTGACTGAACACAAAAACAAGCATCCAATAGACTCATATTTAGATTTTAGACTTTTATTATTGTATGTACAACATACACTTTTCCTACCAATCACATGCATGAACGTATGCATACAGATATACCAACCTTGGCCAGTCCTGCACGATGAGCTCCCTGAGACTCCATATAAACCAGGTACTGGTTGAAGTCTTTAAACTCCTCCATGGTAGGTCTGAAGGTCATGATCTTACAGGCAGGGTTAGCCGTGGCACTTGACCCAATGCCTGCCATCCTGACCTCTCCCTCCTGTAGAGCACACCTTGTGCAATCAGACCATAATGATTAACACAACTTTCTCTTCCATGCATTTGACTGACAGTCTAGCTATTGTGATTGTTTTTGATTTGAATATACAGTCCACTAGGATTTGACCAGTGTGCTCACTAACACTCAAGTGCGTTTATTTATACCATCTACAATTCTAAAAAAAACTCGCCTTGATACATATTTGTAAAATAAATGGCCCCTTTTGTATCGTAATTCACAACGCACGCACAATGCATTGAGTATGAATGTGTTATATACAAACGTCTCGTTGCATGAGTTTTCAACGCAGGCCCTCTCCCATAATCTGCTGATAAAACAACGATACACAAACATAAAATCCGAACTAGATATAACTGAAAAATGTATATATATAGTGTAAACTCCCTTCGTTATTTGCATCTTTCATATTATACTGTTTACTCTACTCGGATAGGTTTATTTACAGTTAGCTCATTAGCTGCTAGGGTGACTATATTAAATGTTCACTTCTAGTTTCGTTGTCAAAGTTCTTCTCTGAGTTCATAATAGCAAGATGAAGCTGTTGGCGTGCGCACAACACGCTTTTTTTCTCTGTCATATGTGTTGATTAGACATACCTCAGTGTAGTGTGATCGTGGGCACGCAGTCCAGTCCGGTCCAGTCCCTTTAAAAGCCCAGCTGTTCTACTTCATGACAGCTCTCTGCTCTCACACGATTTCAGTTCTACTTCTCTTCATCTCGCTCTGGGCTTGAAGAGAGCACAGCGCCATCTGGTGGACTGTATGATATACAAAGGCATGCAAGAAACAATGCGGTACAATACAGTACAACTTTATAAATCGCATGCAGCACAGGAATATTCAAGATTGTTTGTCTCAAAATAAATACATAAATACAAAAGAAACTATTTTTTTGCTCACTATTATTATTTATTTTTATTTTTTTTGTATAGCGCTTTATACAATACTGGTCGTGTCAAAGCAGCTTCATAAGGTATCAAACAGGAAAATATTTTCTCAGTGATGCTAGAAGACAATGACAGAGCCATTGAGTCAGTTCATTGATGATTTAGTTATGTCATCATCCAGTTCAGCTCTATTTCAATAGCGTCTGTGCAATGTGTCAAGCGTCCCCAACTAAGCAAGCCAAATGAAACAATGGCAAGGAACCAAAACTCTCTCCATCTGTGACAGAAATTGAGAAGAAGAAAAAAAAACTTGGGAGAAACCAGGCTCAGTCAGGGGCCAAACGAAACCAGCGTGGTGTGGTTTATTTCCAGGCTGCAACACAGGTCAGATTGTGCAGAGGACTCGTCTGGTTCCCGTGGTCTTGTGATGATGGTTGTTTACGTGGTTATGAGGCCCTCGCAAGATATAAATGCCTGGTATAAATTGACTAAATAATATGTTTTGTTTAAATACGTTCACTGTCCTTTCACAAACTAAATTGGTTTTATAAAAACATTACAGACCATTATTTCTTACTGCATATTTCTCAAACAGGTCCAAACACTTGGAAAGATAAGTTTTTGTAGCTTTGCGATTATTATTTAATTAATGCAAACATACCAAAAAAAGGCATGATATTAAATTAGTGTGATAGGCTTACTATGCATTGTATTATAGGCCTAAAATGCAACACCTAGTTTTAAACATTAGGCTCTGTCTCTCCATCCACCAAGGGATCCTTGACCTGCAAAAAAGTTGAAGACCCCTGACATAAAGTTTTGTTTTGAACTGACTGTCACTCAAGGTCATAAGCACATTAGAATATCAAATATTTTGACTATTCATGACAAGGCAATGATAGTTTGGATTGTAAAATGTCATGTGGTGTGACTACTCAAAACGTATAATGATATAAATGAATTCATTATTCATGGTATTTGTAATACGTTTTAACTTGAAAAAAATATACATTTTTGAAACTTTTTGATTATGTGTAACTGATTAAGATGTGTAAAATGTTATTAATTTCTGTTTGATGGCTTGACCACATGGCATTTTTGTTATTATATAATGTATGCAAACATACCAAAAAAGGCAGATATCTTCTTCTTCCCTTTTTACTGTGATATATATATATACATAGGCCTACATACATATATATATATATATATATATATAAATTGCATGTGCTACTCATCATCATGTTCATAATGTAGTATGTCACTTTAATGTCTCATAATATTAATAATACTTTTTTAAATAATACACAATTTAAACCAATCACATAAATGAAACATACTTATATCATTATTTTTATTTTTGTCAATTGATACTGTACTTTGACAATAATGTCAAACAACGTGTGTAAAAGAGCAGTGCTTATAAACCTTCAAGCAGTGGAAATATGCGTGCATTTCTGGTGTTTATTGACGCTTTGGCAGCAGAGAGAGAGAGAGAGAGAGAGAGAGAGAGAGAGAGAGAGAGAGAGAGAGAGAGAGAGAGAGAGAGAGAGTCGGACTGATCAGACGCTGAAAGCAGATTAAACGGTTAAAGTGTCTCTGTGAAACTCCCGTCGGACTAAACCGCCTTCACTTTATTTATTTACCTTCCCAATGACTCTTCTGTCGTCGCAAGGCGATGGATAGTCCATGAAAATGTTACTCTTCGTGTGAGGTGAGTGATATAGAGCATGCAAATGTTGTTCATTAACGCTATGAAGGTGAAGGCGCGTCTCTGACGGGACGAGGTGAATTTGACAGATTAAAGGGAACTGAGTCAGTGTCACTACGCTTTATCAGTTTTTCACAGATGTAGTTTAGATTGCAATCAGGTGATAGATAGTGGATATTCATTAGACAGAGCCACAACTGAACAAAAATATGTTTTTATTATTATTATTATTTTATTTTTTTTAATAAGCTGTTTTGTAGACGCTCATTTCATGGCTAATGTCTGTAAAAAAAAAAAAAAACTGTTAAAACTGTAATAATAGCGCTTCTCTATGATAGAGAGACTCTACCCACAGGCAGTCTTATTATATTATCTTCTTACAGCATTTCAGGGAATGCCAGATAACCTTGTTTATGTGAGTGAGAGATTAATTCATTGTTTCCTTTAAGAGATGGAGCTTCTACAAAAATGCATATTAATATAAAGCCATTCATTAGTAAGCTCAAAAGGTTCACGGTTCATTTAGTGTAGCCTGGATGATTCATAAGGGAAGTTGGGTATTAGTGCATTTAGTACAAATATGGCTATTGTGCAAGATCCGCAGCACTTTTTCTTAAAATTCATACATTTGATTGATTCAGGTGCAAACATTACAAAACATGCCAGTTTTTATAATAATTAGTATATGTAGTAAAAACCAAAGGGGCAGACATCAGGCAGGCTTCGGAAAGGGCCATAATTCATTTATGCTGTTATTTTTAGGAGCAGCTGAATACTGTGAATTCTTGATGCCTTGTATTCGTAAACTTATCAAAACAAGAAGGTGCTCATATATCTGCCCCGTTTAAAACCTGATAATCTAGTGATGATATGCTCAATACGACTAAAAAATTGTTACAAGCACTAATGCTTTAAACATGTGACTGTGCTCTTGCATGCCTTACACGATAACACAGACAGTTTTATCATAGCACATCTAGCTTTCAGGCATGGAGCAGCATTTTACAAGCTGCTAACAGCTGAAATTGGGCAATTTGTGGCAATATTCATTTAAGTGGCTTTTGGAGAGGGAGATCTCCAACAGGAACAGATCTGATTATGCTCTCTATATGAGAGGTAGTGAAGCCCCCAGGGCAAATGACAGCTCCAATTACAGACACATAAATTCAGCACATGCATTTGTACATTAAAAAAAGTAGGCTACACATATATCCAAAAAAAGTAATATGGCATTAAATTGCTGTGGAGAGGTAGAGACTGAGCATTCAATAATATACATACATATATTTAGCATGTTTTTATTCAGTACTGATTTCATGAACTCATGCATGCAGACATATGCAACCATTAAATAAGTCTAACTAAAATTGTCAAGTAAGTCATATATACACACTACCATTGCGTTTTTTAATTTTTTTAAAAAGAAATGAATACTTTTATGCAGCAAGGATGTATTAAATTAATCAAAAGTGACAGTGAAGACAAACATTTTTTTACAGAATATTTATATTTCAAATTGATGCTCTTTTGAACTTTCATTAAAGAATCCTGAAAATCATCACAGTTTCCTCAAAAATATTAAGCAGTGCATATGAGCATATCAGTTTGGTTTCTGAACGATCATGTGACACTGAAGATCGGAGAAGATTTTCTGCTTAAAATTCAGGTTTAATATCACAAGAATAAATTACATTTTAAAATTAGCTAAAACAGATAATGGTATACTGTAATAATATTTCACAATCTTACTGTTTTTTTTCTATCATTTTGATCAAATTTAAAAGTGTATTCATTTGTATATATATGTGACCAATTAAAGGAAAAACCAGTATGTTGAGAAACCATGTGATGCCAGAGCAACAAAGTCTGAAAGATGAAACACCATTCTTGCAAAAGATATTCCCTCCTTTAGTGTTTTGATGATGGTGGTAGAGATTGCTGTCTAAGACGTCAGCCTATAGGCCACGCTTTAAACGCAACATTTAAACATTATATATGCTCTGTCTCTTCATCCACCAAGGGGTCCTTGACCTGCAAAAAGGTTGAAGACCCCTGACATAAAGTTTAGTCAGGCCGTTATGCTGATGTCAATATAGTGATCTGACTGTCTGTCAAGGTCAGTAAGCATCTTAGTATATCAAATAATTTGACTATTTATGACAAGGCAATGTTAGTTTGGATCGTAAAATGTCATGTGGTGTGACTACTAAAAACCATAAAGATATTAATTAATTCATGGTATTTGTAATAAATATGTTTTACCTTGAAAAAATATTTTTGTCATTAAATTGAATTTAAAACAAAAAACAAAACTATGGAACCAGCATGAATAAAAAGAATGTGCTTTTATAAAAACTTGGCACATTTAAACTGGATTAGAAGCTTTCCTTTCATTTAGTGTTAACACACTTTTATTTTTATTAAATTATATTTATTTCCTGTTTTATGCCACACCTCTCTCCTCATGCCATGCAGACTCCTAAGCCACAATCAAAAGAATAAATCATGCAATGCACATATAATCATAATAAATGTATTTATTTAGCATCTCATTGTTCAACCTCACTGTCTTCCTAGCTTTCTCTCTTTCATTCTTTTCCCTTCCTTCTATATATCTCTTTCTAATTTCCTCAACCCTCTTCCATTCATCCTTTATCTATAACCCCCCCACCTCCATTCAGCTGCCTCTGAAGATCAAGCTGCTCTGCCACTCTTTCACTGTCTTTCTGTTTTGTTGTGCTTGTGTGTGTGTGTGTGTGTGTGTGTGTGTGTGAGTGAGTGGTGAGGCAGCATTATCTAGATGCATTATTAAAGTCTGTGCACTCTGTGGTACTCTTTCACACTCTGTAAGTCTGAAAGAAGAGTTTAAGGGCAATGATAGGATTACCGAAGTGTTTAAGGAGAGCTCGAAGGATGCATGCAGTGCTGGGAACTCCATAAATATACATCTACTCATACAACAGCGAAAAAAACCATCAAAAGCAGCCATTCAAGAGCGTTATCAAATTGAATGATTTACTCTTTTTCATTCATTCATTGTCCAACTGTACTCTCATTGTTCAATGTCTTTTTCTATAGGGCTTTTGTTTTGCATTCTTAAAAGATTTCGCTTGATTAAAAGAGAAAAACACAAAAGTAACAAAAATGAAGTAATGTCACTGAAAGACTCTGAAAGACCAGGCAGGCTGTGGTTATGAAGGAAAATAGCACTGAGAGAAGGAAAAACTAAGGAAAGCAGAGAACAAGCGGGTGAGAGGGTTTTAGCACTGTGTTCATTAATTATTCAACAGCTGGGAGCTGAAAATGTTCAGAGGGGACTCCGACAAGCCTGATGGTTCTGTCTTTCTTTCTCTCTCTTAATCTCCATCTCAGACTTCCATTGTCATTTTATCAGTGTTGAGGAAGCTACTTTGTAACTGTTTATTTATAAGCTTCCCATAACTCAAAATAGATATATAATTATATTTGAAAAAGAATAACATTATAAGATTTAAGGCTATTCAAGAGTGGAAACTCTTTTTTAAATATAAGATAATATTATTTATTTCTACAAACAATATAAATCATATTGCACTAAATAGATATTTTAAATTGAAAATTAAAGTGAAGTGACATTCAGCCAAGTATGGTGACCCATACTCAGAATTCGTGCTCTGCATTTAACCCATCCAAAATGCACACACACAGAGCAGTGAACACACACACCCGGAGCAGTGGGCAGCCATTTATGCTGCGGCGCCCGGGGAGCAGTTGGGGGTTCGATGCCTTGCTCAAGGGCACCTAAGTCGTGGTATTGAAGGTGGAGAGAGAACTGTACATGCACTCCCCCCACCCACAATTCCTGCCGGCCCGGGACTCGAACTCACAACCTTTCGATTGGGAGTCCGACTCTCTAACCATTAGGCCACGACTTCCCTTCAATTGATCATGACTTCCCTTCAAATTGAATTTCAACCACTGAATTAATGGAAGCAAATTTGGAAAGTGAAATAAAATGGACTGGAAATTTGCGTGTCGAATATTATACATCAAATTTTTAAACAGTGAATTCTGGAAGGTGAATATGAATTATTGAATTTAGTTTTCTTTTCTTAGTTTTCATTTCACCATGCTTTTTTGTTTCAAAGACATATGGCATTATTTTACTTCCATGATCTAACCATATATTTAGGTTGATTTATTGCAGGAGTGTCAAACTCAATTCCTGGAGGGTTTTTTTTTGTTTCAACCCTGCTGCAACACACATACCATGTAGTTTTCAAATAAGTCTGAAAGACTTGATTAGTTGGATCAGGTGTGTTTAATTAGGATTTAATCTAAACTCTACAGGGCTCCGGCCCTCCAGGAATTGAGTTTGACACCTTTGCTTTAATTTCTAAATAACAGCGTGAGATAAAATATCTCAGGTGTAACCATAGACCGTATATAAACATGGACGTAGTGGCTGTGACGTCACCCGTAGGTTTCTGAAGAGCATTTTTGAAGCCTAAAGTAGGTGCAAAGTAGGCAAAGAGGTGGGACTTGGGTGGAGCTGAGGAACAGGAATGAATGTTTAAAAAACATCAGATAACATTATATGTGTCACTTCGACAGAACGGAGGACCCTTTGGAGTTTCATCATGGCAGCATGTCTTGATGCAGAGGACCATTGGATCAAGAAGAAAATAAAGCGCCTACACTCTCTGGAATTCATTATAGGTGAAACAAGACTTCTGAATCTTTCTCTTTGCTCACATTAACCTGCAAAAGTCCAGGTCCAAAACATCCACATAGATGCAGTGCAAATGGATTGGACAAAAACCTCAAAATTCTTCACACTGCATATAGTTTTTCTGAGCTAGCAAATAAAATAAAGGAGTTTATTTAATGTTTAGCTGAGTGAGTGCGGAATCTAAAAGTCCTTTAGATTGATGAGTAGACTCAAATGATCAAATGAATGCAATGAAGAATTGGTGATACAGTCCACAGAAAAGTTCTTCACTGAGAGTATTGAAACATACAGTATCATCTGATTCTAAGGTAAGTGTGTTTGTGTGTTTCTGTATACTGTTCTATCCATATTGTTGTATGTTTACATGTGTGTAAATGGCTCAGTGATCGGCTCAGTGTGTGACGCAGTAACTCTTTGTCCAAGCCTTTACATGCCTAATCCAATTAGAACACTTCTCAGGCCGTCTGCCTGTAACATTCTGTGTATGTAGACTCTAAAAAACGTAAGTAAAAAAAAACAGGGTCAACTGTGCTAATTGTAGGAATTTTCTGTATTAATTTTTGAATTCACAGGAATTTTCACCAAATCAACACATTGTATTGTGTTGTATTTTAGGGCTGAAGGAAACTTAACGCAGGGCTTGCAAAATCGCTAGCCCAACATCTCAGGGCTATTTTGTTTTACGTCCAAAATGCATCACCGCCAAGTTGCAATCATCTTGAATAGTGAAATAAAATCCCTTGCTTGATTCTCATTGTTCACTTGCTAGTAAGGGTGAAACGGATCGTATAATCATTTGCACGTGTTTCTAAGTCTTGCCAATTGAAACATTCAAGCGCTTTAAGTCGGTTAAGTCATATGTGAAGTGAACAATCATATGCGTGTCATATATTAGATCCGTGCATTAGATCTTAAAGGGACAGCAGCCTATATACCTGCTGCTGCCTGTGTCATTAATGTTAATCAAACAACAAAATACAATAGGCTTGTAACTTACACACAACTTAGACACAACCCCTTATTTTTTTTTCTTATATTGTAGGGTTATAGCATAGTTTAGACTGCTGAAAGATCTACTACTGGTTAGGATCCTATAACTGATAGACTGAGTGTACGATTTTAAGCTATTTAGCATTGCTCAGTGCTAACGTAACATAGTAATCTTAATCTGTCCTGACTGGTCCACTACCTGTAATCCTCCCATGTGAATGAATTGTAGACTATTCTTTTAAGTAGTTCATCCTAGCCATTAGCGTTAGCTGCCAATGCTAATGATGGAGTACAGCCATTATCTCTCAGAGAGCAAGCATGAGCAGACCTTTTTTTATGATGGAACATGGGCGTGAGGGGGAATTAAACCCCACTCTACAGGCCACTAATCTTGTAGAGAGAGAGAGAGAGAGGGAGGGAGGGAGGGAGAGCAGTAAACTGAAATGTCTCATTGTAAAATTCATTGACTATGCACCCCTTTCCCAAATCTATAACACTGATTTAATTCCTGGATCCATTTTAGTGATCTAGCAGTTCACAGACTCCTAAATGTAATTGAATAATTCTGTCTTTAGTATATAATATAATCTTAAGGTCTTCACTGGCTCCTGATTTTGCTGTGAAAAAAGGCCATACTTCCATTATAACCCTATTGATTAAGACGGTGCTGAAACATATATGATGAATAAAATATATTAAATAGTGCTGAAAATGTAATGAGATTTGTATAGGGAGACTTCTACAATATTTGGTGCCTAATCCTTTTGAAGACGGAACGGTGTTGTTGGGGGATGTGTTATCCTTAAGTATAAGCTTTAAAGAGAGATTTAGAAAGAGGGATCTATGGATGGATACCTGCAACGCCTTTGTGCTTAAAAAAAGAAATAGAGAGCTGTTTTTTTTTTAGTGAACAACATGGTTAGGCAGAATAGCTGCTAATATGTTATTATCATTTATTATTAAAATTATCAATATTTAATCAGGCAAAAATAATGCAATAACTTGAATAGTTAATTATAACAGAAAGTGATTTATAGAGTGGAAAAAAGGCAGGTGCACAATGATCAAGAGGTGTTTTTCCTTATCCATAATGCAAACTGCCTGAGGTACAAACTGTTCTGGAAACTCTTCAGAGAGCACGTTGTTGTTTTTGCTATTGGGATCCTTCTTTTGTGCATTTGATGCTAAGGTAACATAATTGTTATGGTTGGAAATTATGGGTTAGTTATTTTAAAAAGTAAAGACCAGTAGGGAAATAAAATAATTTTCAAGTATATCTTAACCATTGTTACAGTCCATTTCCTATTATTATCTGTATTATCTAATAATTAATTTTTGCAAAAAAAGTTGGCATGCATTTAAACCTTTTGTTCACTGTAAAACATTTAAAAAAAATTAATGCATGTAATGTTCTTGGTCAGTTTGGCTCAGCCCTTATTGAGTTGTTGTAGTTTTTTGAAAATGCATGGGAAGATGTTTATATATAAACCGGGTTGGTGGAAAAAGTAGGTGGTTACTCCTGTGCAGTAAAAATGACTGGAGAGTAGTGCAGTTTAACAGCTTTGATGTGCTGTATGCAGTATTGATAACATTGTTGACAGCAGTAAAATAAATGGAAAGTGAGATCCTAATCCTGTGTAATCTGAGAACATAATGTGATCATGAGTCATGATCTCCTGGGATCTCTCTCTTTTTTGTCACAGTATATTATTTTTATCTTTTTCTTTGTTGGTTCTTCTCGTTGTTGACCACGAGGCTCCAGATTGTCTCTCACATTCCCTGGTGGGACATATTTGATATTGAAGCACAATAAACTTCAACCCTACATAAAAAGCAATTCTGCAACAGCACCACAATATGCAGAAACTACAATATAAAGGAAGACCACATTTCATACGACAGTACAGAGAAGAGTGGTTGACTACACATTACCAGTATATTGCTGTACACCATTTTGCTTGCCACAGCTATTACCATTACAAATGTATGCAGTATGATGTATACAGGACTGTAAACAGCATAAATATTGTACAGCTATATATATATATATATATTAATTGAAACTGAACAGTATTACCTGTGCAAATTTTCATTTTTGGGTGAACTATCCCTTTAATGGTTACATGACATGAGGTAAACAAATATTTTATATTTTGGTAACACTTTCCTATTTGTAATATATTTTCACACAGTACAAGTTGCAGCCTGACATGGTTTTCCTCCCCTTTTTGATTGATTGATAGAATCAGCCCTGATCATGAGCTGTTTTTTAACAATCAGCCAATGGCCGATTATTGCTTTAATCAGCCGATACGATTATTGGCTGATACATTACATGGCCGATGCATCCCTAATTACTACCTTTCTTCCATTACAATAAATAGTGCCCCAATGGTGACCTTTCACCCTGTGTGTAGCTAAATGGAGGAGCGGGACCGCAGTCGCTCACCATCTCGCAGGACCAGCAGAGTAGAGCAGGTGGTGGGACGCTGGCTTCGGCGCTCCAGAGAGTCCATCAGCCGGTACCATTTATATAAATCTAAGAATGACTGTGTGAATGAGTACATTTGCTTTCGTGTTTAACAGGATCACCCCCCCCCCCCTCTCTCTCTCTGTCTCTCTGTCTGTACACAGAGAGCGTGTGCTAGAAGATGGGCAAGTTGCCGACAATGGCTCCCAGGAGCAGAGGAGCTGTCCAATTAGAGTCACCGTTAAGATCCCTCTTGACCCCACCCTTAACTCCCATGGCTTTACAGTCTCAACACACACTCCACCGCAGGTGCTGGACGTGACAGAAGGTACATTACACACCATCATCTCTAAAAATGCATGCATCAGCTCAAATGAATTCGAAGAATCGTCTTTTACAGTGTAGTAAGGTTCTTCCACAATCAATTATTAATTAAATATTATATTAATTTTATTATAGTATTTACTGTGGATTGTAAAGTCTGCACTCCTCTGAGCCTTCTTGGCATCCTTTTTATCATCCTAACATGGAATGAAAGCACTGAAGTTAAGCATTATATCTCAGCCAGGTGGCTTTGGTAACTGTAGGACTTCCAAATTAGCTATGAATAACACTCACAGGGGTAACAGCCAGGAGACCTTTGGCCATGCATTATCCCACTATGAAATCTCCAGGCTAGCTTGTTGGTGGGAAAATGTGCACTTTATGAACTTATTCAAATGTTATTGTAATATAAAGACAATGACCAGGTCTGTTGAGGCATTTGATCTGAGGCAACACTCTAAACAAGGTGAATAAAGCCCTGCTGAGGTTGTTACATTTTGAAGTTAGATTCTGAATATACAGCACACAAGCCCTTCATGGAAATCGATAAAACAGCTAGCGTGCATTAGCTACCCAAACACGCTTCCATTACTACAAAAAGGATACTGCTGTAATATATTTATTGCTCAAATAAACTCGAGTCAAATTGTATTATATCTTCTAGAAAATTTCATATTAAAGGTACAGTTACGTAAAAATCATTTATTTTCAATTTAAAATATTTTATGATGTATTCTGCAGATGAATCAATTAGTGTACTTTTTATGGCGTATCCATTATATAGAAGAGTTTTACATTCATTTACTAAGATCAAAAGTTGTATCTGCTAACGTTAGTTAATGCACTGTGAACTAACATGAATATTAACATAAGTAATATTAATAAAAGTTCATAAATGCTGTAAAATATATCGCTCATAGTTAGTTGATGTCAGTTCATGTATTAACTAATGTTAAGGTCAAGGTCAAATTTATTTCTATAGCACCTTAAAACAACATGAATGTTGACCAAAGTGCTTCACAATCTCAACACAGATGCACATACAGTTAAAACATAGCATATCAAATACTTCAAACCAAAAACACATAAAAGATAAAAATAAAAATAGGGACAAAAGCCTAGTAACGACACAAAAAAGTGCAAATTACATGATCATTTCAAAAATGCATACAGCTTTTAGACGCATTTTAATATGCTTGTGCAAAAAGGTACGTTTTAATCGATGTTTTAAACACTTTTAATGTAGGGGAAGCTCTAATTGATAGTGGAAGTGTATTCCATAGTTTTGGAGCGTAAACTGAGAAAGACCTATCACCCTTTGTTTTCAGACGGGTTTTTGGAACGTTTAATAATAACTTAGATGACGATCTAAGTGATCTCTGAGGAGAATATGAACTTAGAAGTTCAGATAAATAACTAGGGGCGAGTCCATTTAGAGCTTTAAACACATAAGTGAAAACTTTAAAATCAATTCTGTGTTTAACAGGGAGCCAATGAAGAGAGGCCTGGATAGGTGCAATAGGTGTTAAGAGATGAGACCTTATTTTAAAGTGTTTAATAGTGCAAAGAAATCTGATTTAGTCATACAGATGTTTTTTTTTTAATGTTGACTGAGCATACGTTTGATGATTGAAATGTGACCCAGCAGCTATTTGCATGTATTGCCTGCATGTAGAGCAACATGTTGGCTGACTCGTTTGGCACATAGAGCTTCATCTACAGGAAACTCTACTCTTGGAATGGCTAAAGCCATCTGGTTACCCAACAGCCAGTAATTAGGACAACATTAACACTTTTTCACAAGCATTCTTATAAAACAGCATAACTATTTCAAATCAGGTTGGCAATTGAATTCTAAACCTTGTACAAATGATTGACAGAAATACAGTATCATGATATGTTTGTCTGTTTTTAATAGGTGGCCCTGCTGATGGAAAGCTTGTCCCTGGTGACCAGCTTTTTAAAATTAACAATGTTGCTGTTGATGATCTATCTACAGAGCAGGCTGGTGACATCATCAGGTATGTGAGCGTTTATGTGAAACTATAAAATGAGCTAAATCCAGCTGCCCAGGTGTCCAGTTTCTCATGCGGCCAAATTTATTATAAATGTATATCTTCAGAACATATGCTATGACATCTGGTCACTCTAGCTGCATTTGTGCCAGTGATTCTGCCATACTCTTTTTCAGAGAATGTCAGAACACCATAATACTGACTGTCCTGAGAAATACTGTGGTAAGTGTATGTGTGCACAGTTAGATAGTCAGTCTCTCTCTCTCTCTCTCTCTCTCTCTCTCTCTCTCTGTTGTGTCTGAATGAGGCATGGCAGAGGGATGTGGTATTGTGCTGCATTATGGCAGAAGGAAGAAATGATGACCAAAAGTTTTTTAATAATAATCAGGCCCAGAGGAAATCTGCACACAGAGCTCAGCAGAAATCTCCCTAAATGTCTGCTGATTTTAAAGTGCCTGTGAATTTTGTCTAATTTGATTATGCTTTCAGCTTCCAGTAACCCTATTAAACACATTTTACACTAAATCCATCCATTTAGCAGAATTCTGTAGATTTCCTTCAATTGCCTTGTATAAAAACAACATAAAGATGCATGTGCAAGATCTCAGTCTGGGGTCTGGAGAAGCATGGTGCCTCCCTGTTTGCAAATCTTACTTTATTTCTCAATGACAGGCATGCCACAGTCAATGCAGAGACATCTGTCAATGCCAGTGCAATTTTGCAATGAATGTTTGTTGAAGGAGTATGTCACTGAAGGTCAAACATGTCCATAATTGTACTGTTTGTCATTATGGATGTGCTATAGGGGCCAAAGTCGTCCTTCATAACTCCAGAGAAGAGAGCCAAGCTGAAGTCAAACCCAGTTAAAGTGAGGTTTGCAGAGGAGGTGGTGGTCAATGGTCATTCACAGGTTTGGGACATTTATGTTCATTCATGCTGTTAATAATGGATTATTCAAATGTGCTTACTAACAAAAATGATTGATAAATAAAATGAAAGACCGAATATGAACAAAAGATGAAGAACAATAGAGAGGCATTGATAGGGTCTTGGGCAAACCTCAGTCAATGATTTATCAGTAATTTATTAAATATTACATTTACTGTTAATCAAAATCTTTGTATAGCTGTGCTGACATGGTGTATAGCAGCAATATATACAGGTGGGGGATTTATCATAAGTTATATTTATGATAGAGCACCTTCATAAATATTACTTCATAATACAGTCCACCTAAAAGTAAAAATATAATTATTTCATCATTATTTTGAATTAACTGTTTCTTTAGGTGGATTGCTGTGAGGATGTTAATTTTCCCTGACTTGATATGTTTTTAATTAACATCTAATTAAACAAACCCATTATCAAGCACACCACAGAACTAAAGCAGTGATAAAACTGTTTATCTTTTTTGTATGCAGCTTTCAGAGGGCTTAATCTTTTTAATATGATAATGAGACGGATAAAATTAGATTAACCAGAATTATTTTAACACTTTATTGAAACAGCCAGTTGTTTGATTAATATAGTATGTGCGCTATGACTACCATGTATTTTACATATATTATTATATTTGTATATAATAATGATTATATTGATTTTGGATCCTATATTGACCTCTGACCTCCAGGGTAACTCTCTGCTGTTCCTGCCAAATGTTCTGAAGGTCTATCTGGAGAATGGCCAAACGAAAGCTTTTAAATTTGAATCTAAAACCACTGTCAAGGTACTGTAATCATATTTATTCACTATAGTCTTATATGTTTATTTTTCAGTCTGCATTTATTATATTGCCTGTTTTATAATGTTCCCTCCACAGGCAAAAAAAAAAAAGTAGATTTGTAAAGCCATGTTTTATACACTTATATGTTATATACACTTCCATTTAAATGTTTGGGGTCACTAAAATTAAATTAATATTTTTTTATTCAGCAGGGACGCATTACATTGATCAAAAGTGACAGTACAGGCCTTTATAATGTTACAATGCTGTTCTTTTGAACTTAATATTTCTGAAGGATCATGTGAGACTAGAGTAATGGCCACAGAAAAGGTCTTTTTGGTATCACAATAATAAACTACATTTAAAAAATACCATCGCTGTACAATGGTACCGTCATAATGGAGCTCTTCTTAGCTTTAACAGGTGTTGTGCATTACAGTTCTCTATATAATTTCACATGCTTCGTGTTTTCTCTTATGAAATGTGTTTTCCATCAGGACATAGTGATGACTCTGAAGGAGAAACTCTCCATCAGCCGTATTGAACACTTCTCTCTGGTGCTGGAACAACAATACAGCACCAGCAAACTGTTTCTCCTGCATGAGGAAGAGATTATTCAAAAGGTACAGAAGGTTTCAAAAGGTTTGACAGAAAAAACAAATCCATACAGGTTTGAAACACCTTGAGGATGATTATAAATAAAAGAATCTTCACTTTGCATGAAAATGTTCCTTTAACAACTTTAGTTCCTTCTTTCTACACTCATCTGTAATTGTTTACTGGCTCACATACAGTATTTCTATCTAATACTCTTTACGTGTGGCAGGTGGTGGAAAAGAAGGAGACTCACGACTACAGATGTCTGTTCCGTGTCTGCTTTCTACCTAGAGACTTTACAATCATGCTCAAAGAAGATCCTGTGGCCTTTGAGTATCTATACTTACAGGTGCATGCTTGTGTCTGTGTTTAACAGGCATATATTTTAAAGTAATATCACCACTGATTGATGTTAGATTGTTTCTGAAGGAATAGTTTACCCCAGAAATTTGTTGTGGCTGAATATTTCCTCACCCTCAGGCCATCTGAGATGTTTCTTCATCGGAAAGGACCTATACACAAAAATCCTAGTCACAGTAACAGACAATTATTAGTCCGATAGAAAATAGACTCGTATTTTGACCAGAAGTGATGGTTGTGTAAAGAAAGTAAGTGTTTTGTAAAAAATAAAAAATAAATCCATCAAGTCACTTTAATGTTAACTGATATTTGATCCTTTTTGGGTGAACTATTCCTTTAATGTAAAATACAGTCCTTTTTTTGTGAAGTATGTTTATTTGCATACTTTTGTATACCGGTTTGTCCTCAAATGTGAGCTAATTGTAACAAAGCCTCAATTTGGAAAAATTTATTCATGAATAAAGCAAAGATTGTTTTGGGGGTTAGCAAATAGTCATAATTATCTGTATAATAAAACAATAGAAGTATATAATATGTCCCCATCTAAACATCTGAATAAGTGTGTGTGTGTGTGTGTGTGTGTAGAGTGTAAGTGATGTATTGCAGGAAAGGTTTGCAGTGGAGATGAAATGTAATACAGCTCTCAGACTGGCTGCTCTACATGTTCAGGAAAAACTAGCCAGCAGTGGACAATCCCTTAAAACACCACTCAAGGCCATCATGTGAGCACACACACACACACACACACGCACACACACTGTGCGGTAAGTGTCCATACTATTTCCACTAACATAAGAAAGCTTGCTGTTGCATTTTTTTTGTTATTATTCTTAGTAATTGCAATGCTATTGAAAAGTTTAAGGTCGGTAAGCTTTTTATTTAAAGAAATAAATATGCATTCATAGGTATATGAATAAGTAGTATTTGATGAAAATATATGGGATTTCCTTTCCATCAAAATGCATATGAAAGTTTATTAAGTTGGACAAAGTTGGATTTTTTTTTTCATCAGTTATGTACATTAGGGATTTTTTTTTAAATCTTATTTAGTTTTATATGTTCGTATTTTACATTTTGTTACCATATTTTTTTGGTAAAAATTTGGCAACCCCAGCTTTCTTTTTGTACACAAATTCCACAATTTATTTTTTATTTTTTAAAGTGTATTGTATGTACTAAAGAGTACTAATACTTAATTGATACTTCGGCCAACAAATAAACAGTTAAATAGGGATCTGATGAAATTAAATTAGAGTCAATATTTTCAATAATTCAATGCCAATAATTCATTGCTATCTTCATACCTATTTTGGCATTAGCATATACATTTCAGTCCCACTGTACTGCACAACCCTGAAGTGTGTGTGACACTATTCTGTTCTGTACTATTTCTGTCTGAAGGAAGGAGTGGGGTATTGAAAGCTTTGTGTCCCACACCTTACTGCGAAACATGAGAGAGAAGGACTTGAAGAAAGCCATCAGTTACCACATGAAAAAGATTCTGTCTCAGGAGCCCAAACAAAAGGTGTGTGCATAAATGATTTACAAGAACGTAAATCATGCACATAATATAAAGTAAACTGTAAAATTAAAAACCTGTGGCAGTATGTGCCAGTGATGGTTTTAAATTGTTTTGATATATGCCATATTACTGAATGATACTAAATCTAGGTTCAGATGATGGATTTTACTCTGAAAAAATAGCATGGTTCATGAAAAAAATCTGTAGTGTTGCCATTTTATTTTATTTTAAGTACTGTATGAAACATATTTACATTATTTTCAATGTGTTTTCATAGGTGATCTCAGTGGATCAAGCTAGACTGAACTACATGAATGAGATGTCTGAAGTCAAGTCCTATGGAGGAAAGGCTTTTAGTGCCACTATGATGGTAAGAGACGCACTCTGAGTCTTAACAGCCACTTTCAAACATGAAACCCATTAAACTGCAGTAAAAGTTTGACAGTAAATGTACTCCACCTGCATTTACACATGCATTGGCATACAACTTTCATCTGTATACTCACACTCACACATCAGCACTGAAAATGGCATTTAAGATGTTAGAGAGTTAAGTCATTTCTTTCAAAAACACTTTCTCACTGACCCCAAACTGTTTGAACAGTAGTGTATTTTTTCCATGTTTTAGTGACTGTATACATGTGAGGAAATATTTATTAAATTTTCACTAAACATTAAGAAAGCATAGACAATTAATAAATTGTGTTAGATATTTACTGTGGAATAATAGGTAGAATGCTATAAAATATTATATAAAATGCTATAAAAACACACTTTTACTAGAAAACAATGGCACTAAAATGCTGTTAGAATTTTCATAAACTAATTCTATCTGACACTTCAAAGACCATTCTTGCAATTTCAAACAAATGTTGCAATTTCACATAAATAATTCTACATAAATGTAAATGTAGATGGCTTTAATGTGAGATGTGAAATGTAGTGGATCAATGTTTGTTTCCATACAAATGTTCGTAACAACCCTTTTGGTTTATCCCCCATCCTTCCTTCCATTTTTTGCTGCTGTCCATTCTTTCATACATCACAGTCTTTATCACATATCTTTCTTTCACTCTCCCGGTTTCTCTCTTTCTCTCTCTCTCTCTCTCTCTCTCTCTCTCTCTCTCTCGGTTTAACTAGCTGCAGGACAGGGAGTCAGTGGTGAGTTTGTTGGTGGGAGCTCAGTATGGGGTCAGTCAAGTGATCAACCACAAGCTGAGCATCATGACCACCCTAACTGAATTTAGCTCTATTACCAGAGTGGAAATATTACCTGAGTCTGACAGAGTTAGTCTGGTCAAGATCTACTTGCAGGATATAAAGGTATATATTACAGTACATAATCATACATCTACATATGTGTACAATTCTTTCATTGCTTTCTTTTTTTAATATTGGCACACTTTTCCTGTCTTCAGCCAATAACCTTGCTGATGGAGTCAGTGGCAGCTAAAGATTTATTGTGTCTAGTTGCTGGATACTGTAGGCTTCTTGTGGACCCCCAGATCAGTGTGTTCCCCTGGTCAAATAATTCAAAGAGCCACCGAATATCAGCAGAGGAAGGTACTGAATTATTGAATTCTTTGGTCTGGCAAATCAATTTTGAATTCTGTAAATCCTATTGAAGCAAGAGAAAACATTGCTGCTCTGGTTTAAACAAAAGAAATCTTCATGCTTCAACCAGAATCTAAAAAGCTACACTTCCACTCCACACTGCTCTCATACTCAAGTTGTAACAATGTTCTAAAAATCGCAAGTTGTGATATTAGGTTACATTGAATTTTTAACAGTGGAAACTGTTTGCATCTTATCAGTGCTTATAAAATTATAAGGTATATGACATTTGTCATTACTGTGAAAAAAATGATTGTGACAAACACAATCAGATCATCAAGTATCAGCAGAGGAAGGGATCGTCTGTTACTGTATGTCTAAGGAACTGTAAAAAAATGTGACCACTGTTTGCATGTTGTCAAAGAAAATTTACTGTATCTTAATTTTGTCTGTGCTTCTGCCATTGTGTACAGGTTATGTGTCACACTGTGGCAGTGACTCTGACGACTCAGACACAGACGTGGATGCTCTCCTTGCTCATGTTGCTAGCACTGCCAAAAGCAACAACACAGCAGATAAACCCAATGATAAGCTACCAGAAGAAGCCGAAAAAGCACAAAGCTACATGGAAAAAGATGAAGAGGTGGAGAAGGAAGGAGGCAAAAAAGAGGAAGTGGTTGAGAAGAAGGAAAGGGAGGAGGACAAAGAAACCAGCCATCAGTCTATAAATGGTAATAATGGAAAGACAGTAGAAATAGACGATGAGAGTGTGGGCACAGAAAAGGAAGACAAAGGGCAAGAGAAAAACCCTGAACAACAACAGTGGGTCATCGTTGTCGATGACCCATCATCTGAAGCATCCGATTCATACCAAACTGAGTCACAGTTCATGACCAGCATGTCGAGTGACTCTATAGATGCCCTAGAGGAGGACGACCTTATGACCTACTTTTCAACCAGACGCCCATGCCATTTACCAGTGAAAAATTCTTACTCCTGTGAAGATCGCTATTCACCGTCATTGTCTCCACGGCATCCGTGCAGCAAAGATTCTCACTCCCAAAGTGACCTGTGCTCTACTGATTCCCATTGTGAACCTGATATAGACCAATTCTTTTGCTCTCCTGCACTCTCAGATATTGCTGAATGTCTACCTAGTCCCCCTGCAGCCAGTGAAGAGGAGGATTGTGAGGAGTTGGGAATAGAGGATGAGAAATATGAAAAGGAGTCACCTGGAAAATGTCCTGAAAGCACCCCACCTCCACCTGTGGACTATGTGTTCACATTTGAACAAGGAGACACTAGACACTATTACAATATCTGCACCAATGTTACCCCAGACAGTGCCCGGATCCTTCCACAACCCCTATCTCCTTCAGGTCCCATGGAAACACAACCAGATCAGGAAAGAGGGGAAGCAAATCACACAGAAACAGTGCCAATATTTCAACCCCCACCAGGGTTTGGAGACAGCAGTTCAGATGACGAGTTCTTTGACGCTCAGGAAAGATTCACACCAGCTGAAAAACCCTGCTCAACTTCCTTAACTAGAGGTATGACATGGGGGAAATTCCCCATGAAATGTTCTCAAAATATTTCTATAACATGTTGTAGAAGTTAAAGAATTGAGTAAATCATATGAAAAATAGTCATGTGGAGTTTTGTTAACAAATACTCACCAAATGTATTTGCTGATATTTCTCTTTTATAGAAAATTCAGAAGAGTCAAGCACCATACAAGTACATAAGCACCCAAGCCGGAGGGAGAAGAAACAAAAGGAGCAAGATAAAATGGTTACACAAGTTGAATTGTCAAATTTCAACAAAAGATCCAAAAAGCGTCGCTCATTCATGGAAACAAGTTACACATCCCTGGTATCATTCCCAGAACAGGATCATTTAGAAAACAGTTATGGAAATAGCATCCCAAACTATTCAATTAACCAAGGTGCTGGCCGAATGACGTGTTTTGAAGGCGGATGCTCAGATCAAGGTCCATGTCCAACAGTCTCATCCCTCACTGATTCTGAAGGAGAACCAGCTCAACTGGAATCCAAACCCATCAAACCGTCCAAAGTCAATGGATCAGGACCACATAATCCCACTGTTACACAAGTGGGATCACACACAAACAAATCATATCAGCGCAAACAGCAACTTATAGAGATGGAACCAGATTCCATGGAGTTCAAATCAGTCAATGAACTAATGTCTACTGCATCGCCAGCTATAGTAGCAGTACGCTCCCCCATAAACCTACAGGATAAAGTAAGCACCAGTAACCATAGCAGAGATGATCAAGAAGAGGGTGCAGTGGGAGGTCTAGTTGAGAGACTGTTTGGAGACCACCTGTTCTTTGATATGTCTAAAGGACAGTGTGATAGCAGTGTTTTAATTGGTCAAAGAGATGATAAGGTAACCAAACAAAAGGAAGAGTTTTTCCAAGGCAGTTCAGTGACTCAAAAGAGCAGCTCACTGCCAAGACTAGGCCAGATATCCCCATCAAGTTTATCCTACTTCCATGTCCCGAGTATATCATACACCACAAGCCCTGATGTAGACAGAGACAACAGTTTTGTACATCTAAAATTTGGGATGGGAAAGCACTCAGTGGAACCAGCAGAGAGGACCAGGAGTCAGAGTATGTCTGGATCCCTTGGTAGTGGTCCATCAAGGCACTTATTTTCCCAGCGAGTCAGAGGACCAGAATCTGAAGAAACTGACAATAATTGTGACACGTCACTCCAAGATTTGTCTTCTGGTGTTCTGTCTTATAACCCAGCCCAAAGGTTCCTTCTTACACCCTGTTCGTCCAGCATCCTTGGGCGACTCTCTTCCTCAACATTGCGGGGAAAGATCCAGAACCTTCCCCTCTACTTATCACGTTCCCAGGAAATGCTAAATGGCAGTTCTAATGGCAACGGCAATGTTAAACCTGTGAGAAGACTTTCAGAAACACAACTACAAAAATATGAAGTTGAACTAGCAAAAGAGGCAACTGAGGATGTGACGTTGAATGAAGGTTCTCCTGAAGTTACAGAGGTAAAAGTGGTTACCATAGTATCTGAAGAGGTCACTGAGGTCATTGAGGAGGTAAGAGAGGTCAGCCACATTGGCCTCAAAGCATGTGGACAGCTGAAAACCAAAACTAAACCTAAAGAGTTTTCTGAAATCTGCTCCAGGGCAGACAACTCTCTCCAATTCAGCCCCTCATCCGTAGTGGTTACAACACAGAACTTAAATGGACCCTGGGGCGTGGTAACGTCTAGTGGGTTACAAGAATGTAGCCATCCACCCTCAAGCACAACACCCCATAACTTTAACTCTAGCTGTGGGGTTTTCGCAAACTGCCAGTCCAAACCTACCATAGCCCAGCCAAAATCATTGCTCAGCCCAAATCAACATGAGAAGCCAGACCTTAGTTGCAGCTCAGTACTGGCTATGGGGTGTGACAGTGTAATGGAAGGTGCTCAGACACATTTAGAGGTCTGCAATACAGTATACACAAACTGTTTCAGTGGAGTTCTTGACAGCGCCAGCTTTGACGATGAACTCACTGTATATGAGTTTTCCCGCAGAACGAGCCAGGGTGAAACGGGGGATGCTGTGCAGACATCTGTCCCCCTTTGCTCCCTCTCTCCATCACCTGCATCTTTCTCTCCTTCTTCTCCATTGCCCTCATTTCCACCTCTAGTACTGCCTGCATCTTCCTCTACAGAGCTCAGTCCCCTTCTGTCTCCATTGGATGCTCCTGACTGCTTCATTTCGCACCCTCATGAAGATATCATCACTTCGCTGCTGACTCGTCAATATCCCCTACCACCAACAGGATTCCTTTCTTTGCAAAGGGATGTGGATACCCTCTTAAATGTTCTTGCTGGCGCTATGAAAAACCAAGATGGGGTCCACAAGCACCCCAGGGATGCCTGTGTGGCTCACTTTTCAGAGAACAAAAGACGATTACATGCAGAGGCTCGGAGGCTTTTAGCTGGATGCCAACGCGTAGTCAGAGTTGGGCAAACGCCAGAGGAAACACTTCAATCATTGTCTGAAAGCTTCTGCTCACTAGTACAGCTGACAAGTGTGTGTATATGTTTCTCTAACTGCCAGCGATGCAGGGAGCGCCATGGCCAAGCACTTACAGGACTAGCAAGTGTTGCAAAAACGTATCTGGACTTTGCTCGGGCAGCAGAGCTAGTGGGAAGTGCTAGCGAAAGAAAGACTTGTCATGATCTCAGTATTAAACTTCTGGCTCGCCAGTGCACTGCACTAACCACCTCAGTCTTCTGCCTTACCCAGCTCTTTCGCACTCTCACTGCCCTTTAGTGATGTCAAAAGTACCGATGTCTGTACTGAAATGTAAAAAATTTGATGATATCAGGTTTCCCGCTAGCATTTTGAGCACCGTTGTGTGGATTCTCAAACAGGTTTGATTGGCCATTGTGTTCACATGCTCAACAGATATGTCTGTGATTGGCTACAGTTATCATTACCTCACGCTCTCCATCGAACGCTTACACAGATACACACAGGAGCGTTTGAAAGCCATGTCTGTCAGCGGATCCCTAATATATCTGCTCAAAGATGGATCCACTGATAGACATGGCTTTCAAATGCTCCCATGTGTCTCTGTGTAAGCGCTCGCTAAAGACCATGTTAGCAGGAAATGCTGGTATTGTCACATTCTTAAATTTCAGTTCCAACTGGAACCGACATTGTTACTTTTGACAACACTACTGCCCTTTGCCCATTCAACAGTTACATTGAGTATTTTCTTTTCCCCACAAAAATGGTGAGAAACCTTTCAGAATAACTCAGATAGACCTGGGGCATGTTCCATAAAACAAACCAAATAAACCAGGCTTATTTCAGTTAGTCAAACTTATTTTGAACCTAACTGAAATAAGCCTGGCTTATTTGGAAAACTTGTTTTATGGAACAGCCCCCTGTTGTGGTAAAGAACATCAACACTGAGGCAGTGTCCAAGCCATACCAGTAATAAGCGTGCACTATACACTCACACATATACATGCACTGAAACATAAAACCTGCCATTTTGATTAGCCTAAAATGAGAACTGTACTGAGACCAGAATTTCTAAACAGTTTTACAGTATTTATAGGTTGGGTGTAAGTTTAAGTTTATAATTGAAGAATAAGTTTAGTATTGAATGTAATTCTAAACCATAACTGTATTTGTTCTATGGTTGTCAGTAATTTATTCTGCTTCATGAGGAAAGCATAGATAGGGATTTTGCATAATGTATCTTCCAACATTCTCTGCTTCCTTTCTCATATTTGCTATCTTTTGCTTGTTTTCTTACTACCAGTGTTATGCACATACAGTATATTATCTTCTCTCTGCTATACCTATTGTCTATTAGGGAATGCTATATAAAAAAAAACCTTTCTGCAGTAATCACCTGGGTTATAAATGTTTACTAAATACAAACCTCTTTTACTTGAGTTGCCAGTAATGTTATTATGTGTTCCTTTTGAAGAATATACCACAGCCTATGGATGAATGATTTTGCAGTGAATGCAAATTCATTCAAAAGATTTTACATTGACTTTTGCATATTCTTTACAGTTATGACTTCAGGAATTGGGGTTTATTTAGATAATTAGATTGTTTTGTGGGACATTTTTTGCTACCATAGATTTATTTTTCACTGATAATTTATCACCTTTTTAAGAATATAATTTTCCAGAATTCACAAAACACTGCTCACATAATCATACAACACTTATATAAAAATGCATAATATATGAAAATGTTTCAAAGGCAACATGGAAAATTACAAATCTGAGTTTGACAAAATATCAAATTACTAAATTAACTGCAAGTAATTTACCTACCAGTAATTTTCTGAATATTAAAAAGCTGCCATCCACTCTCTTCCTATAAGGCATGCTGTGTAAGCCATAGACATACTGTATCCTTGGAAATACCGTAGAAGTAGAAATAGTAAAAAGGAATGCATGATTGAAAGAATTACCAGTGAGTGAATGAATGATTCCAGCAATGAAAACTGGCTTTGTAATGCAGAAATCACCCAATTAAAATGACATCTAAATGACTGGAGAATGTATGTTTTATTAAATAGACTTTGCACCATTAGTGCCAACACATTTTAAATCCTCTATTGCATCAACTCTGCCTACTTCGCTAACAGTCAGATTGTTGTTGCTTTTATGTTGCTGACTGATATGGGACAATGTATTTACCACTGACATCTAGTAGCACGGGTGCTGCACAAAAAAAGGTGGCAGATGAACACAGAAGCATGAAGGTGCAGGGTTTAAATTAGGAGGAGTAAATGATTGAAGAAGTCCTGCATTCTAACTGGCCAAGAGAAGAAATTTTCACCAAAAGTTGCATTTTATGACTTTATAGGGTGCATTTTCATTTCCTAATGCAGACTTAAACATGGCAGCCCCTATGAGGAACCTCTTACAAATGAGGACAATCAAAAACAACGAAAGAGCAATGATATATAAGTGCTATAACAAGTCTCAGTTAGCTTAAACGCAGTACACAAAGGGCTTTTAAATAATATAATAAATAAACAAAAAACAGATAGAATAGAAAAAGAATAGCGAAAGCTAGGTATAGAGGTCTTTTTTATAATTGTATAATAAATGAAAAGAAAATAGAATACAAAAAGATTAGAAAAATACAAAAAGATTTTTTTAAAGAATAGAATTAAAATAGTGAGTGCTAAAGTTAGAGGGTCAGATAAAAAAGGAAAAAAGTTAATAAATAATAAAATGAATTAAATAAAAAAAAATATTATCAAAATTAAAAATTGTAGTGAGCTTAAGCTCTGGTAAGTCAGGTAACTTATTATTAGAGCTCCTTGTTCACATATTTATTTACTTGTGCTTATTTGTGTGTGTGTGTGTGTGTGTGTGTGTGTGTGCGTGTGTGCGTGCGTGCGTGCGTGCGTGCGTGTATGTATGTATATATATATATATATATATATATATATATATATATATATATATATATATATATATATATATATATATATATATAGACTCCTTGTTCCGGTATTTATTTATATATATATAATTTATTATTGCTGGCTCAGTGAATAATTTTCCAAAGCTTTAATTGTTTCGAAGCTTTGAAAAGGTTCGTTAGATCACTACCTTCCACTAACGCAGAAAGACTTTTATCTTAACCGGAAACAGGAACTCTTCTGACGTAGCAAGTGGGAAATTCAAATTCAAAAACATGTTCGTATGAAAGATACTTTGGCAGTTTTAATTTTATATCACATTATAAACATATGTTATTTCGAGTAGCAGAGTAAACTGTTGCCCTTTTTAAAATAACATCAAAGTTTTTATTTATTGTTTTGAACTCGCTTCTATCGGCGTTTTTAAAGTGAATCGTTGGAGCACAGCTGGTGAGTTTGTTGTTCAACATTTTGGTCAAAAGTCTTTGTTATGACTGCTTTTATTACAGTTAATTTATTAACATGTGTTAGTGTGACGCGTGTATATTTGGAAAATTAAACCTTTTTGGAAAATTCTGATGCATCCAGTACTTTTTACAGTTAGTAATGTGAGCTGCTTTCCACATTAGAAACCAGTCGAGAGCATAAAAAAAGAGATTTTCTAAAGTTAGTGATCCCGCATTGACAGAGTGGAAAGTAAATAAAAAAGCTACTCTTTGTGGTTCTACCTTCTGTTCTGTGTTTTTGTTGCAATGGCCTTAAATGTTTAAAGAGTAACTAAAAAAAATGCTGTTTTAATTTAGATGTAAGTTTCCTCAGCATGCCTGTTGACAGCACTTCTGAACTTCTCAAGCACTATGAGGTTTATGAAACCATTGGCTCAGGTAACGTTCATTAATGATGCTTTTATATAATGCTTTAGAGGTGCATACAAGAAAAAGAACATGCATTTAGTTTTATTTCCATTCTAACCCATAGGTGGTTTTGCCAAAGTCAAACTTGGTAGACACATACTGACAGGAGAGAAAGTGGCCATCAAAATATTGGAAAAGAAAGACCTAGGGGTAAGAGTTTCTCCTTTTAATTTTACATTTGCATAAACCTTTTGATGATAAAGATTAAATATGGAGATATTGTTTAATTTGCTTCAGATTTAGATGGAATACCTTGTTGGCGTGCTGAAAATGAAAATAAATGTGTGTTACCTGTTTCTAGGATGATCTGCCCCGAGTTAAGACAGAGATTGAGGCTATGAAGAACCTCAGTCATCAACACGTGTGTCGTCTCTACCATGTCATCGAGACATCAAGCAAGATCTACATGGTGCTCGAGGTATATTTCCTTGAAAGTGATTCTGATGCTTAATGAAAGTGCATTACGCTTCGTATGTTTATATGCATGTATCGTGCCGCTCTCTCAGTACTGTCCTGGAGGAGAACTGTTTGATTACATCATTGCCAAAGACCGGTTATCAGAGGAAGAGACCCGAGTGTTTTTCCGTCAGATCATCTCTGCGTTGGCCTATGTTCATAGCCAAGGTTATGCACACAGAGACCTCAAACCGGTGAGTTGGTTAAAAAAAAAGAGCATTACAATTTTAAGTAGTTTAACCATACGGTGGCATGCAAAAGTTTGGGAACCCCTTGCAGAATCTGTGAAAATGTGAATAATTTTAACAAAATAAGAGAGATCATACTAAATGCATGTTATTTTTTATTTAGTACTGTCCTGAGTAAGATATTGTACATAAAATATGTTTACATTTAGTCCACAACACAAAAAATTGCTGAAATTATTAAAATAACCCCATTCAAAAGTTTGGGAACCCTTGGTTCTTAATACTGTGTTTTGTTACCTGATGAACCACGACTGTCTTTCTGTTTGTGATGGTTGTGCATGAGTCCCTTGTTTGTTCTGAACAGTTAAACTGAGAACTGTTCTTCAGAAAAATATTTAAGGCAGATTCTTTAGTTTTCCAGCATCTTTGCATATTTGAACCCTTTCCAGCAGTGACTGTATGATTTTGAGGTACATCTTTTCATGTGGGGTGACTAAATGATGACAGTATTTCATTTAGGGGCGAATTATTACGTTAAATGTATTCTTAACACGACTGTTTCTTACTGACCTTAGGAAAACCTGCTGATCGATGAAGATCATAACCTAAAACTCATTGACTTTGGCCTTTGTGCCAAACCAAAGGTGTGTATCCATCTATTATATCAAGTCAAGCATGTGTTTATATGGCACTTATACAATACAGATTGTTTCAAAGCAGTATGACAGTAAACTGGAATAATAACCGTGTTAATGTTGCAAACTCAATTATGAAACGACTTCATTTGAAAGCAGCATGAAGCAGCTTGTTGTTTTAAATGATATGTCCACATGTCTCAATGCTTTTTAATAAATATTGGCATTTTAAAACTTGTGAATTGTTCGTTGATTAGGGCGGTTTGGGTTTGGAGTTGCTGACCTGTTGTGGCAGTCCAGCATACGCGGCTCCAGAGCTCATTCAGGGCAAGGCTTACATCGGCTCTGAGGTCAGTCTGCTGTATGTGTTTCATGTCCTACATAACAAATTAAGCATGTGTGTTACTCATGGCACTTGTGTTTCAGGCTGATGTGTGGAGTATGGGTGTGTTGCTTTACGCTCTACTTTGTGGTTTTCTACCCTTTGATGATGACAATTGTATGGTCCTCTACAGAAAAATTAGTGTGAGTTAATTGGTGTTCCACCACTTTACTCATCCATGCACTTTTACTAGGTTACTAAAATAAATGTATAGCACGTGATCTCATATTGTGCAATATTGGCTTGTGTTTTGACAGAGAGGCAAATATAGCAACCCGCACTGGCTTTCACCTGCTAGCATTCTGCTTCTAAACCAGATGATGCAGGTACTGTGCATGGTTTATGTGTCTGTTTGATGTTTTTAAGTACGTTTAGCTAGTTTATTCTCTTCTCCTGCAGGTGCACCCAAAGAGGCGTTTGACTGTGGAACAGTTGCTTGATCACTCTTGGGTTATGATGGGATACAGCACACCAGTGGAGTGGCACAGTAAACATCCTGTAAGATCAGCTCTATTAAAACATCTATGCCTCCCAGATCCAGTTAGTCAAGTCTAGCCAGTATTGTTTTTGTTAGACATTTTTTGGGGCATTAAAGCTGTTGTTATTCCTGTTGATTTTTTATATGACCTTAATGTGTTTGTGTTAAATGCTGGATTCAATATTAGAGTCCTCTTGATCAGGGCATTTATTGATCAGCTGTGTTTATTGATGGATACTCAAATTTTAAATAACACAGCTATTAGATGTAGAGAATACAGTATGTGCATCATCTGTAATTGTATGTTTCGGAGACCCTAGCTGTATAATTTCCTGTGTATGTTTGTTCTTTTCAGTTGGGTCATATAGATGAAGACTGTATCACTGAAATGGCAGTGGCTTTAAAACAATCCAGGCATCGCACAACCCAACTTGTGTCAGAGGTACTGAGTGATTTCCCGGATTTGAAATGAATATTATATTAGTTAATATTGTGATTACAATTTAAAATCGATTTTAATAGTTATTTTAAAAAATTAATTTATTCCTGTGATCAAAGCTGAATTTTCAGCATCATCAAGTCTTCAGTGTCACATGATCCTTCAGAAATCATTCTGATATGCTGATTTGGTGTTTAAGAAACATTTCCGGTTATTTTACAAAACATTTCAAGATTTAAAAGTTCAAAAGAACAATTTTTGAACGATTTCAAAATTTGTACTTTTGATCACTTTAATGTGTCCTTGCTAAATAAATTAATCCCTTTAAAAAAAACTAACTCGAAACAATTGAACTATAATTTACATACAGTTTTAGTAATAATTGATGCACACGAAGCAAACAGTTGTGAATTGTCTCATTTTTGCTTCTGATTAGATAATACTATTTATTTATTTTGTAAAAAAAAATATATAAAATGATTATTGACTTGGCAAGTTTATTTATATAGCACATTTCGTACACAATGGTAATTCAAAGTGCTTTACATAAAAGAATAAAAAAAATAAAACAAGCAATTTTAAAACTTTGAAAATGATTTACAAATTGACTTATTTAAAATTAATTTAAAACAGTTAGAAATAGAAAATGAACAGTGAATACGTAAAATACAGTGCAATCAGTTCGGACATCGCACATTGCTCATTCAATAAATGCACAGCTAAACAGATGAGTTTTGAGTCAAGATTTAAATGTGTATAACCTTTATAAAAACCACTTATGATTCAAACTATAGCTGTGAGAGAGATAATTTCAAGACTGTTTGGCGATTTATTTAAAAATGAGGTGTTGAAATTCATTGAATTTTATGGAATAACTCCTTAATTAGATAGATAACCACTTCAAAGAAAGAATAATATAAATTATTAGCCATGACCACTAGATGTCAGTAGATGCCAGTGCATAAACAAAAGTGTTCTCCATCATTCACTCAGAAGAGAAATCTTTACTCTCTGTGTGTGTGTGTTTCTTCAGTGGAAGTATGATCAAATGACTGCCACCTACCTTTTACTGCTGGCTAAAAAGCGACAAGGCCGTCCTGTGCGTCTGAGAGCAGAATGCCCCGTGATTGACCCCTTGTGCTCTCCTCTACAGGACATACAAGTGAGTTAAGTATCCACACATTTAGGAGCATTATGAATGCACGATTGCCAGCTCGTGCTACATTTATTAATTAAAAATATTACTGTAGTCATGTTTTGCCTGCTGTGCAAATGCTTATGTAGCTGAAGCTGTTGACAGGAGGAGTATGATTTTGTGCTTGTGTCTCAGCTGAAGAAGAGTCTACGCTTTAGTGAGGATGATGATGGTGTTCACCCAGTGGTGCTCGGCTCTATGGTCTTCCCTCTTGATTGCTACGATGACGAGAATTCCTGGACCCCTCTCACGCCCAAGAACACACACACCACAAACACTCCACACATGGTGATCCCTTGTTCTCTTTATTTCTCTGCTCTTCCCTCTTGTCCAATACAGCCACAGTCTTTTTTTCCTGCATTTAGCTTCCTTTTTATTTCTCCACACTCTTCTTTTCTCTTACTTCCTCTTTCTTGTTTTGTGCAGAACACAAGTTGGTCTTTCTTAATTACTGCACAGAACTGGATAGTGTTTGGTTAGTTTATAAATGCATTACTGGTAATGTATAAAGTTGGAATAATTAGGATAAAAAAAATATTTTTTTTTTTAAAGGAAGTGTCTTATGCTCAGCAATGCCACATTTATTCCAGTATTAGTGTCACATGATTCTTCAGAAATCATTTTAATTTGTTGATGCTTAGTGTTAGTATGGATGTTGTTAAGAAAACCATAATATACTGCAATTTAAAAGTTTAGGCTCGTTTATTTATTTAATATTGTTTAAAGAAATTAATACTTTTATTCAGCAAAGACACAAGAAATTGTTTAAAAGTGACAGACACTACATTTATAATGTTACAAAAGAATTCTATTTCATATAAAAGCTGTTCTTTTCAACTTTATATTCATCAAATAATGTGTCATGGTTTTCACAAAAAAAAATATTAAGCAGCAAAAACTTTTCAACATGGATAATCGTAAGAATCATTATTAATATTTGAGCACCAATAATATTCGATACCTAATCAACAAATCAGTATATCATAATGATTTCTGAAGATCATGTGACAATGAAGACTGGAGTAATGATGCTGTGCATCAAAAGATTAAATAATGATATTTCATAATAATATCGTGCAATCAAATTAATACAGCCTTGGTGAGCAGGAGAATTATTTCAATCAAAAAATGATTCCCTTTTTGACTGGAAGTGAATGTATATTTAGGGAAGTTTATGAACTTTCAAGAAGCCCAAATCCATAAGTAACATTTTATGGCAACATTAAACTTATTTCAACACATTTAACTTCAATAATGTGATGCATTTAAAAAATAAAACCAAATGTTTAGCAGGAGATAATGTTGGGCAATTTTACAATCAAATCATAGTTAATGCAGCAGCCCAGAAAGCACTTGATTTACTAATTGTTGTGAAACGTTTGTCGTCTTCAGAAGTTCACCTCTGAAACATCAGAAAAGCGGCGGAATGAAGTGTGTTACTCCCCCATCATAGAGCAAGGGCGACCCCGTCAACAGAAGCCCGAGAGGCGTGAGAGGACCAGAGAAAATAAAGAGAACCTCATTGTGACGGGCACAGATGGAGATGTTTTTGCTCTGCCTGCTCCCCGAACTCCGATGAGCAGCAGAAAGACCAAATCCAACAGAAATGTGGCGACAACACCCAACAACAACATCACTAGCACCAGCAGCAGCGCAAACAGAGGTGAGCTAGATAATGAATCAGTTAAACATCATAGATATGCTTTGTTGAACTGTTTATTGTATATGTCTTATTAATTTGGTTTCTGTGTCAATTTACATATGCCGTATTTTTGGAAATGTTCTTATATGGTGGCCTCAAAAGCTACGGGTCAGTAAAGATTAGATATTTATGTGTTTATTTACTTTGAAAGAAATACATACATTTATTTAGTGGATGGATGCATTAAATTGATCAAATTGTGACCGTTAAGATGTTTACAGAATGGGGGGTAGATTGGAGTAAAACAAAATTGCCATCACAGGAATACATTATGCTTTAAAATTTAATGAAAATAGGAAATACTTATTTGCAATCAATTGTATTATGAAATTTGACCATTTTTATTTTTACATTTTGTGATCAAATAAATGAAAGAGTCATCTTGTGAAAAATACATCTTTCAAAAACATTAAAAAAAGAAAACTGATCCCAAAATGTTTATACGGTAGTGTATTTAGACATCTAACCCACACCTAATGTAGGGCATTGCATTCACAAAATATAAAACCAAGTGCCATCTGCAAACAATTTTTAACTGAAATACAGTTTTTCTCAAGTTCACACAGGTGTGTTAGCAGAGTAACCAAACAAAGTTAATCGCAAAAACTACAAACATGTTCCACTAACATCTGACAATTAGAAAGCACCCAGAAATGGAAAAATGTGCTTACAATTTTTACAACTTGCTTTAATAATAGTATTATATAATCATCAAACAGTTGATCCATTTTTAACATTATATTGGAATTATTAACTCCTAGGAGCTGGTATTTTTTATGATTATTATTTATTTAATTG
This sequence comes from Carassius carassius, assembly GCF_963082965.1. Lineage (NCBI taxonomy): Eukaryota > Metazoa > Chordata > Actinopteri > Cypriniformes > Cyprinidae > Carassius > Carassius carassius. The sequence continues at coordinate 2,130,219 of NC_081760.1, forward strand.
AAGGAAATGACTGCTGAAAGCTGAACAAAAGCATTGATAGTGATTTCTAGTGGTTCTGGAGATAAGGTGTAATCAAGGCTCTCACTTTTGACTTCACTTCATTTACACACTGATGCACTCGTTTTCTGCAAACTGGATATTTGAAGTCTTTCAGCCCTGTACTGCAGATGCTTAAATGGCATATCTGGAGTTTAAAGGACTATAGCTAAAAAGAGGTTTTTGTGTGTGTTCCTACATTTTCATCTAGCATCTATAGTTTGATTCAGCTGACCAAATTCTGAGTATGTGTCTCTATATGGGCACGGTGCGTCTGGGGAGAAGTCTTCATGTCCCAAAATCCACTGTGTCCACCTCGTTACTGTCACACACCATCTCCTGCACTGCAACAGACAGGTGCACACTGGGGACGGAGTGTGTGTGTGTGTGTGTGTGTGTGTGTGTGTGTGTGTGTGCGCGCTAGTGTGCAAGACAACTCCCGAAGCACATACTGACAGGTGTACGCGTCTATGTTCCCAGTATCGCTTCGGCAGCATGTAGTGACACATGTTTATCCTGTGTGTGTGTGTGTGTGTGTGTGTGCGTGCAGGAGCGTCCAGTACCACTAAAGAAGTGTCCCGCAGGAGAGAGATGGACCGACAGCAGAGCGGCCAACAAGGAGAACTGGATATACTGGCTTTCAGCCCTGAGAGAAGGTAGAGAACTTTCTGTATTTTGAGAGGAAGTTGAGGACTGTGGGATTTAAAGGTGAGTGTGTAATCCTGTTCCATGAGCAAAAGTGTTTTTTGTTTGTTTGTTTTAATTAATTTATATATATCATTGACACTATACCTTTAAGGTTTTTTGTTTATTTTTTTCACTGAGGTCAACTTAACTTTTTTGGAACAATGAGACTCAAATATAAATAAGCAAAAAAAAATAAATAAATAAATATATATATATATATATATATATAAAATTTAAGAGATTTTTAAATATTTTTATGTTTCCACCAGTTATTATTTTAAACAGTTATTGTTCACCAGTTATTATCTTAAACAGTGTAAAAGTCTTTACTGTCACTTCAGTCAATTGTCCTTGCTAAACAAAGTGTAATGTTTCTTAAAAATCATCTCATTAAAGCTAACTTTTGAACAACAGTGTAATTTATTTAAATTTTTCATGTCCCTTTTGACCCTCAATTTTGCCATTTTTTGCTTGATCTGTATGACCTGATATAAAAAAAAAAAATTGCATTTGAAATGAGATGCAGCACTTGCTGCACTTACTCTTGCAGATTGCTGTTGAGTCATTTAGGATTTAAACTAACCCTATTATTCTGTAATATGATCTTGGCAAAGCCTGTGTCTTACTGTGATAGATTTGCAGTTATACAAATGTGCTATTATATTCTAAACTGAATTTCTCACGTGTCCAGGTCTCGATCTCTGGACCTGGCTGGCTGTCAGGTGGACAGTGGGCAGAAGCGGAAGGGAGGTAAAGTGTTTGGCAGTCTGGAGAGAGGCCTGGATAAAGTCATTACAATGCTCACACCCAGCAAAAAGAGAGGACCTCGAGATGGACCACGCAAAATTAAGGTATCATTAGTCTTGTTTTTACATTTGCGCTTAGTCTTTAAGAGTGTATTGTTTGTCTGTTGTTCTCTTGAATTGCCTAAAAGTGCTTGTTTTTCCATATTCCAATTATTTTTAATTATGATTTGGCATGTTTATCGCTCAGTTGCAACCAGACACATTCTTAAATAAACTTTCTGAAGGGATAGGTTATTTATTTGCATGAATGTATGGATGATGGCTCTTTCATGGAATGTAAAAAGTAATTAAGGTAGTTGCTCTCAACCTTCTTGACTCCAAGGTCTGAAATTTTCCTCAACAATATTTGAAGACCCCGTGAAGTTTTCATGATTTTCTCGATAAGTGGATATATATATATATCTTCTTTTTTTTTTGACACCCAAGTTCTAAAAATATTTTAGAGCTTGGCATAATTAGAAAAATGTATATTCCTTATATAAATTCCATATATATTATACGATTTTATTTATTTATGTGATTTTTCCACTCTAGAAATCTCAGTTTTTTTTATCACTTCCTCATATATGCAGGTTCTCAAGACGGTAGGAAGCCAATTTTCATCTAAGAAAACAAGTAGTTGTTGAGTGGTTAAATTATAAAAATATCTTGATGCTGAGTTGTCCCCACTTTTTTTGTGCTTAAAGCCCTGGTTCATAACCACTGCCTGAAACCACCAAAAAAAAAAAGAGAGATAGACCGAGTTAGACCAAACAACTTGTGTGCTCTGTTTGAGGAACAGACTTTTTTTTTTTCTTTTTTTTGGTTTAACTTTCACTTTAAAGGACATTTCACCCCTAAAAATGAAAATTCTGTCATCATTTACTCACTCTCAATTTGTTCCAAATCTGTTTGTTTCTCTTTCTTTTGGAGAACACAAAAGAACATATTGTGAAGAATATGGGTTACCTAACAGTTGCTGGACCCCTTTGACTTCCATACAGTAGTATATATTTTTGTAACTATGCCTTTAACATTTGCTTCACGTGTTCATATTTCTTTTTCATTTCAGGCAGTCTCCATAATGCACATGTAGATGTTTTTCAGTGACTACATATATAAAAAAAAACTCTTTCTGTGTTTTGTAGGCTCAATATAACGTGACACTCACCAGTCAGACTAATGCTGACCAAGTTCTCAATCAGATTCTCACCATTTTACCAGAGAAGAATGTGGACTTTGTTCAGAAGGGGTAAGTTAAACTCTCACATTAAGTGTTTTCTGAAATGGGAATTCAAATTTTATTTAAATGTTTTTCTGCTAAACCAATGGTTCTCAACCCAACTCAGCAGGATGACAAGTATTGATATATTAAAATCAAAATCGAAATGCTAAAAATCTTTTAAACATCTTATAGCTGATATTTATATTCTAGAATACAGAACATAATTTGAAGGGGGTGCCTTTCAAATGTTGTTTTGGAAAACGGGGACTTCAGAAAGGTTGTAAACAATAACTTGTTAATTTTAGTAAAATCGTTATATGGTATAATAAGGTCCTCTTTTTCTGTTAGCTATACTCTGAAGTGCCACACACAGTCAGACTTTGGAAAGTTGACCATGCAGTTCAAGCTGGAGGTGTGTATCCTGCAGAAGCCCGAGGTGGTCGTGATCCGTCGACAGCGGCTCAAAGGTGACGCCTGGGTCTATAAACACCTGGTAGAGGACATCCTGTCCAGCTCCAGCATCTGATGTCACTCTTGAGGCAGACGAAGCGACATCACCTCTTACCTACCTGAGTTAAATGAGGTAGATGGAGTCTGTTTGATGTCCATTACAGAAAAACCTCCACTTCTACTTTATATTTCATATGACCATGTCCATTATTCTTTGGCATGTGCAGGAAGTGATACAGTATTATTCCGTCATGTTCTGCCCTTGATAGAAATGCAAATATTTTTGTCACTTTATACTATACGTCCTTCTAATTTAGCAATAAGCAGTACTCGTATAGCATTATGCCAGCAATTGCATCTTATTCGTCATTTGTTTTTATGTTTGTCTTTATGATATAGTGTCAATGTCAAGTTTTTCTATTTTTTTTAATCTGTTACCCTTTTCAAAATGTTTGTCATTTTGTTCATGTTTCTATTTGTGAGCGTGTCAGTCTGACTCGTAAATAAATCTTTTTAACATCTATGTTTCAATGTATCAATGACTGGTGTATTTCAAAATAATATACAGATTATTATCCCTACCATTGTCCTAGTCAACTGCACAAAGCAATATAAAAAACAAAATCATAGCTCATATGAAATATTGGATATTTTAAATAAAAGCAAAATGGAATGTTGGTAATGTTACTTGTGACAAATTCAAAATTAACTTGCCATATTGCAGAGCTATTTATCTTTTTTCTCTGTTTGAAATGAAGTAAATGTAAATCCTATAATGAGCAGTTACTGATAAGTCCATCTTTTAACCCGTCTTTTTGCTTTATCCTGAATAATCACTACTGTAAGTCTAATCTAGAGGTCGGGACTGATTTTGCGGGAAACTGCACACACGTCATATCTATAAACAAAAGTAGCTCCTGTGTGTGGCTAGTGTAGGACTATCTGAAGTTAGTTGTGACAACAAGCGACAAATATTGACTCTGAACCACACGAAACGGTAAACCTAAGGGGAAATGGTTGTAAAAATATCAAAAGATATGCCAAAAAGACCACAGTCTACAAGCCAAAAGAGAAGTCGTGCGAACTAAAACCAGATTCATCATTGGAGTCTTTGGTTTTTATGAGATCTACGAGCTTTGAATTTAATACCAAAGCTTCCTTACTCGACGTTTAAAATATTTCATATAACTAATTGTAACTTTAACAGTAGCGTGAGTCCATTATATAGCGTTAGCTGAATTGTGTAATTTCATTATGGACTGTTGCAGTGCGGTGCTGGACTATTTTCTATGATACATATATTCTACTGGATCACCAAATTAACATTTCACTTGTCTAATTAGTCAACTTTTTAGTGTCCCTTTCTATGCTAACTGGTTATCTTGAACCTGTTTTGGTCTCATTTAATTTACCGAAATGACCAATGTAACATCTTTTCATAATTTCAACAAATATTTTCAGGCAAGGAGCTAAATTTATCCGTGCAGGAGAGCTGAAGCTCAACCATAAAAATGTTCTTTTTCAAGGTTCGTGCAGTTTTATATCTTAAAGGATTAGTTCTCTTTTGGAAGATTTGGAAGATACATTTCCTGATAATTTACTCACCTCCATGTCATCCAAGATCTTAATGTCTTTCTTTCTTCAGTCACAAAGAAATTACGGTTATTGAGTAAAACATTCCAGGATTTTTCTCCATATAATGGACTTCAATGAGGACCAATGGGCTGAAGGTTCAAATTGCAGTTTTAGTGTAGCTTCAAAGGACTCTACACGATCCCACCCAAGGAATAAGGGTCTTATCTATTGAAACTATCTGTTACCTGGCAAAAATCCTGGAATGTTTTCCTCAAAAACCTTAATTTCTTTGTGACTGAAAATAGATAGACATGAACATCTCGGACGACATGGGGGTGAGTAAATTATCAGGAAATTGTTATTGTGTAAGTGAACTGATCCAAGAAAAATCCTCCCTTTCGTCTGTCAAACTGTCTCTTTTATGAAGTTTAACCTAAGCCCTTCGGTAGCCTATACATGTCTTGATCTATGATGATTTTCATTTAAAGAAAGATCAAAAAGATCATTTAAATGAGAAAACCCTAAAGAGAGTTCTAACACATGCCTTCAGGTCTTTTCCAGCATTACTCTCACTTACACACCATTGAGAAGTTAAACGTAATGAGCTGAACATGTGTTTGTCCCGTCCTCTGCTTGTCTTTGTGTGTTTTCTTGGGTCAGCGAAGCCAGTGATGTTTCTCTTCATTACGAATCTGACAGATTTAGAAAAGCGCCTGCACTGTGACAGCTCACTTTCCAATTACCTCCTTCAGTTTTAACAAATTTTGCTTTTCACTGATGACTCTTGCAGTCAGATGCCTGTTCGTTAGGGTACTTTGTATTCCAGAGATGTGGGCTTCCATCACACACACACACAGACCCGGAGCTAATGGGCATGTACAGTAGATGACGGCGTGTGAGGTCTCCGATGGGAAAAATTACTTTATGTGTTGTTTTATTAACGGGCGAGTGGTTCCAGTGGTTGAAGAACAAATGAAGAGTTTGATTCTCATGCCAAAATGTCATTTCAGCCTGAGGAAACTATTGGCAAATATGCCAGCAGTGCAGGACAATGGCATGCTCTTTGTCTATTTAAAAAACAGCTGTTAGAGCAAGATTTAAGATTAGTTAAACAAACAGACTAAGAGATATTAACAACAGGCAAAGGCTGTAGCTTCTAACAGCAAATCGATGAATACATGAACAAATAGTTGTCACACATCTATGACACCTTTTCTATCACATTGAATTTAGAAGTAGGATACCCTTTTAAAATAAAGTACACTTTAGCATACTTGTAAAAAGAGTTACTCATTACAGAAATTATATAAATAAAAAAATACAGTACACTTAAGTGTGAATTGAATGCAATGTTTTCAGGCACTTGTGTTAGTTTCAATTTGTTTGAATTGTTTTTTTTTTTATACATTACATTTGACTTAAATTAAAGTGCATCCTAATGTTTCATTTCAAGTGTACTTTTGAAAGCATGCCAAAAAAGACTAAAACATTTCCGAGTACTTTAAAGGTTTAATTTGACATAATTACAAAGAGCACTCAAAAAGAAAAAGTGTACTTTTGTGTTAGAAAAAGTCAAGAAATAGTACTTTTTTAAAGCCTATTTCATTTTTTTAATTCTACTTTTAAGATTTAATGTACACTACTAATGCACATTTAATACAGTTAAGAGCATTTCTTTTTCACAATCTAGACGCTTTTCTATAGTGAGTTTTCTTGGTGTTTAGGAATAATAAGAGTGGAAAAGTTTGTCAATCCTTGTATAGCGCCAGCATCATGAAATGTTATTTTTAACAAGATCCCAAGATTATCATTTCAGTCCATCCTCTAAATAAAATGGAAAATCGCTTTTATTGATTGATTCTGTCTTCATGTTGTTCCAAACCTGTATGACTCTCAGAGATTATTTATTAAATATCTGACTTGGTGAAAATGTCAGTATATAGTAGGCCCGTACATTTCAATGCTAAATAAAAAACCCAGTTGTGTCAGTGATTGCCCTTTTCATGTTGATGCATGGTAAACTTTTCTACCACCTACTGGACTGGAGTATGAAGTGCTGGAAAGCGCACCGGAGAGTGGACATTTTGACTAACATTATATAAGATAAAAAAAAATTCATTATAATAATACAGGATATAACCAGGAAATGTGATGACCATGAAAATTACAACAAAACTCTTTTTACTTGTTGCACAGAATATTTGTGAAAAGAGAAATTACCAATGTGTACTTGGGTGGGTGCTATGCAGAGAGAGAGAGAGAGAGAGTGTGTGTGTGTGTGTGTGTGTGTGTGTGTGTGTGTCAGTGTATCATAAAGATCTATTACATTGAAACTGCTCATTATCATGTAGACTGGACTGAAGCTGAGAATTAAAAACCCTAACTGTGCTGTAATCCTCTCACTCTCTCCCTCCTGGTCACTGACTCCCATTCTCACCCTCTCTTTTCTGTCCGTTTTGTCTGATCACTTTCTCTGGACTGTCTATCTTTAATTTTACCATCCACATTCATCTCCTCCATCTCTTCTTGGTATGTTTTCCATTTCTCTCATCTTTCTCGTTGTCTCTTAATTTCTCCTCTTTATATCTATACATTTCTCGCTCTAGCCATTGAATGACTCCTCAGCCATTTTCACTCTTTCATTATCTGTCTGGCCCCATCCCTAATCTTCACTCTTCTCTCTCCATCTGTTCTTCTTATGTACTCTCCAGGTCTTCATCTCACTCAGTCTTGATGTATTTGTTTAGTGGCTGTAATCTTCAGGTGATTGCGATAGTTCTCTCTGTGCATACTATGATGGTAAAACATGTTACAATGTAATGATGCTAGAGTAAAAACCAACAGAGAAAAAAATATATATATAATAATTTGGAGGATAGTATTTACACATTCTCATGTTTGTGTTAATATATATTCTGGCATTTATATTATAAAAAAAATGTTTGAATCTCCTATTAAATAAAATTACTATACAATAATATGTATTGCGAATTTATATTCCTTTCACAGTTTTTTTATAACCATAAATGTATGGAATTAAAAGATTTTACAAGTGTATTCATCCTTTTGTTTTAACATAGTGGGGAATCTTTTTGAATGGGTTAAAAAGGACGGATCTTTTAATCCTCTCCAATTCTTTGGGTGATATTCTTTCTGTTTATTTCTTTTCTGTCTGTCTCTCTCTATCACACGCGTGCAGACACACACACACACACACTTCTCTCCTTGTCAGTAACATTAGAGCTTAAACCGACAAGGTTAAAGTCCTAAGACCTCTTTCAGAGCTGTGTGTGTTTGTGTCTGCCTTTGAGTTACAGAACACTACTCACACACACACACACTCACACAGTCTCCGCTTGTAAGCAGGAAACACACAGACCAAAACAACAAAAGCCAGAGGAAATTGAAAAGTATCAAGGGAAAATCCTCTATTCACAGTGCACAAGATGCTCACAAGATGCTCAGGTGTCCAGTCTGTGTGTTTGTGTGGCTTTTAGCTTTACTTTGGGGAAATTGTTCGGAGAGGTTTGCTCAGTCTGACAAAACCTCCCTCTTGGACATTTGAAAGTAAAAGTAAAAACTTATTTATTAAATGTTTTATTTAATATTTCATTTACTTAGCTAAAAATGCAAGGAAAAAAATACAAACGGGACCACGATTCCCTGGTGGTCCCAATGTGGTGCTAGTGCTAGAAAGCTCAATTAATTAAAAAAAATTTTGTTTGTTTTTTTTTTCTACATTTTCAGAATTTTATGTACTACTGCCATTTTTGTTTTGTTTTACCTTCCAAAGGCTGGTAACAATAAAACATTTATTGTGTCAATAAAAAATATGTAAATGTAATGTTTTTTTTTCCAGGTTTATATATCCAAAATTACCCAAACAGTGTGCAGATATAATGCCAATTTGCTTTAGCTTCAGCGCAGTTTAAATAAACAACATAAACTCACAATACTTAATGATCACACTGTGATGTCCCTCCAAAAAAATGCGTTGTTTTCTAAATTACCTTACTGGCTTAATTATGTAATTAAGAATGTTGCATGAAAAAAAATATGATTGTCTTTATATTTTTGGTGTGGAATCACCTGTAGTTCATCAGATTTTAGCAGTCCTTGGCATCAAGAAGTTTGAACATCCTGCTGTAGTGACTGTATGGTATTTTGGCAGAAACTGTGGTTGCTGTGTTGTATGAGATTTGTCAGTATGGGGTATATCTGTCTTTAGAAACCCCGAAAGTGAGTATAGACTAAAATAATATGGCTCTTGCCTGCATAGCTTACTTGTGTTTGGGATTCTTTCTCTCTCGCTGTCACTCTCGCTCATTCTCCTCAGTCTCTCTTCCTCTCTCTGTCTCTAATTTGGTCTAGGATGAGTTTCTTTCGACAGGTCCATTCATCATGGACGAGACCAGAAGGACAAACCCTCTGGGAGAGACGGAGAGAGAGAGAGAGAGCAAGGAGGGGGGTCAGACAGCTGGATGAGAGGGTCTTGTACCTGTCAGCTTACTTCTCTCCTCTTTTTTCCCCTTTCTTTTTTTCCAACTCGTCATGAGTGTCAGTTTTACAGGCATAGGAAAAGACGAGGAAATTGTACAACTCACTGGTGCATTAGTTAGACGATTAGATCAACATTTGTTTTAACCTTTTGATGTGGACACAAATGTTCGCAAAACTTTTACTCTAATGTGCATTTTTTAAATAAGCACTCGATGGCCACTCGTGTAAGTAATGTCTTATTAAACCACAATATGTGTGTCCCTTGATATCCCATCAGCAAATGATGATGATGGAATCCATCTACATTTTTCACTTCTTAGAGACACATGGACACTGGAGATACTTGCTTTATGTCTGTTTTTGCACACTTTTTGTAAGTAGAAGTAGAATTTTAGTTCGAAGTGGAAACCAGGTTGAGTTCAAATCTCAATGTTTGCTTAATGTCTGCATCAGACACTGGACAGACATTGAATTTTGAATGGAAATTAAAAAAAAATTGGGTTGGTGTCGAAACTAAACATTGGCTTAACATTGACATCCAATACTGGAGAGACATTGAATTTGGTTGGAAATGAAAGTCAGGTTGGTATCAAAACTCAAATGTTGGCTTAATATCAGCATCCAACATTGGACAGACATTGACCAATTAACTTAGAACCAATAAAGTATTGTAGAAATGTCAGCTGTCATTAGTATTCTACATCAAATTGATGTTGGCGTTGGACACTGTCCTGACACTGAATTATAAATATAAAAATGTATAGGAGAACTTGAATCACTCAGTGAAGAAGCTCTGCAGTTCTGACAGCCAGTGAGCCGTTTCTTGACTCTTGAATGCATGAGTTTTATACAGGGTACCACCATGAAAAATATAAATCTGTGATGCTATTGTTGTCAAATATATTTTTTAAAGGTAACACTGACAAATAGTTTTAAGTATTTAAGTCTTTTACTATTCATGTAGATGGTATTTTACTTTTCTGCCAGTCTTTTCAGGAGGAGAAATCACAATACAAATATGGTCAGCCACATACTTTAATCAGTAAAGTGTGCTATATGTAGATATTACCTATACTTGCATGACTGGAAATAGTTGCCTGGGGCATTTTAAATATTTAATAGTATAAAGGTAATTATGGAATTAATTATTTTAATCACTTATTTTTTAATCATTCGAACACTGTATGACTAGTTTTCTGACCACAAATGTGTGTTGTTGTTTCTTTGTTTGTTTGTTTTTGTTTTTTTTTAGAAATGAAGATTTTTTTTTTTGTTTGTTTTACTTATTTATTTAGTTATTTTAATTAATTATTTATTTTTGCAGATGTAGAAACAGGCTTCCATAAGCTACAGTGCATTCAAGTTATGCTTCTTTTTTTTTATCAGCACATGCACTCCCTGGGAATCAAACGCACAACCTTGATGTTGCAAACAGGTTAAAGAAACACCATAATTTGCCCTCGTCCAAAATCTAATTTCTAATTTACCAGAGAATTTGTTTATCATACAGTTGCAGAATGTATGGAAAGACCTTTAATTATGGCTAGCTTCTTGAGCAATATAAACAGTTTTAAATAAGAGCTAATACTTCTCTAAACTAATTACTGTAGAAAGTTAACTTTGCTGAAAATGGCTTTTCACCTTTTATTCTACCCTAAGGCTCACTCATGAATGAATACTCTTTGTAATCAAGTGCCTCTGATTCTTTAAGTGTGTTTGTGTGTTGGCTTGTGTATGTGGGAGAGAGAACATGTCCTCGTGTAAGCGTGTGTGTATGTCTATGTTTGTTCCTGCAAGTGTCTTCACCTGCACGTCAGCTCCTCTGTCTTTATAAGACTCTTGCAATTGCCTTACCAGCAGTCCAGCACCCTCCATTTCCTCTCACACACAAGTAGCTGCTCTGTGAGTGACGTTAATTTGCATGGCTTCTTGGCACTCTAATGGCTATCTCTCCCCCTCACGCTCTTCTCACAGAGCAAGAGCAAATAAAATAGACAGGGGAAAATAAAAATGTCATGCTTATTCATTTAATCAGGTTTGAAGGAGCTAGTCTAATAAAGGGAAAGAAAATTTGTCCAACACAGATGATTCATTTTAGTCTGTTGACTAAAGTTCCATTCTGAATCAAGTTTACCTTCATGTTGGTGCATGCTCTCAATTACAGTTTCCTGTGTCTTTAGGCTTGTGTGGGGTGGATGTAATTTAAGAATGTGGACATAGCATCCATATATGGTTCCCCCTCCACATTTACTAAAGCATGACGAGCACTTTAAATGCACATGTCATTTGATGTCATGATTTACTGCGTAATGAAAATTTTAACCGTTCCTGAAAAAGCTGTATACTGAAATAACAGTTTTAGCAGAATTATACAACAGTTCCAGTTGTCGAATTGTGTCATTCCAAATATGCTTGTAAACAGTCCAACATATTCAGATCTTTTACTGTTTTTACTGCTGGTGCATTTTAGGGACTATACAGGTCTCATCATTATGTCAGTATGGAGCAACATGTGATTGAGTCATTGAATCATTTCCTCAACCTTTTCAATTAAAACACTGATTCATTCAGAAACAAAGTATCACTACTGTGGCGTGATCCGCTTTTGCTTTGTTCAAAAGTATTTTAGTTTACAGAGCACATAACTGGCTAAAAATGTTATGAACAATATTAATTCCTTGTTTATTGAGTTGTTGTGTGAACATAATATCACAAGCACCCAAAATGTTCAAGCTTCAAAAAGTATATAAAGCCATCATAAAAGTGATCCATATCAATGAACCGGTTTAATAAACGTTTAGTTAAGGCACATATAAACATTGATCAGTGCATATAGAGCTATTAAAAAACTAATTTCTTGAATTCCAGCTTTAGTTTACTATATTTGCTACACTCTATAAAATATACCTTATTTACTTTATAAAATATTTTTGTCTTAATGAGCTTGTGTTGACCAATTGTAATCCATTTGTTATTTATACAGCCTGATTGGCGACACCATTCCTTGCTGGAGAGCAGTGTTCACAATACAACATTGCTTAACTACATTGATTTGGTAAATGCCCATTATATTTTAAGTAATCCCTGAGTGAATATCTGTAAGAAATCATAAAAGTTTTGTTGGCTCAGTTTGAAGAAGCAATGTGGGAGATATGTATAAGGTTTTGTGTAATTTCCAGATGATAATGAGCTTTTGAAAGTGCCGCTAGAAGAGGGTGATCCACTGTAGACACCAACGTACACACCTGAGGGACTCCTCTGCTTTGAAGTGCTCATTCATCATGTTATCTGGCTGAAACTCAAGCTCTGCAGAAATCACAGTTTGCCACTGTGCTTCTAATCTGGGAATGCACCCAAGTGCCAACATGGCAAACTAGGTATTCGGGCAGTGAACCAAGACCGTTACTGAATGTGTGTGTGAGACATGGTGAACTGGCACTTGACCAAATCCCAGCTGGAGCTGAGTGTGTATCCAGCTGGGCTGAAGCTGTTTTCCATGTGTGTGTGTGTTGCTGTTGTATCGCAGCTTGTGGTCCATTATCCCCCCATGTTAAAGGCTAAGTTCACTTTCAGAATAAAAACCTTCTTATATATATATATATTCCCTCTGTGTTAAATGACCATATAAATATGGTAGGACCATTTTGATGAAAGTCAAGCTTTTTTGATCAATACTAATACAACATGTGAACTTAAAAAATTACTTTTATTCTGATGAACCAATAAAATTATGGCCAATATTTACAAATAATTACTTTTCACATAACACAATAGGTTAATTGATAATTCACAAACAACATTCACTCATATGCACATACTCAGAGTAGCCTACGACCCTGTTTCAAGGATTAGGAGGAATGCCAGACAATTGAATAATCCTGAACAACAGTAAAACAAACAAACAGAAATCATCAGCATAATAAAAAATAATTATATAACAATAACAATAGAATTCCATTAGAAAATCCATATCAAATCACATTTATTTCCAGCTTGTGGACAGATTTTAATCATATGAAGAAATAAGTCACGAAGAACCAAAAAGATTGAAAACAAGCGGCATGATATCTTTGGCAAATTTTGTTCCGCAGTAAATACATTCAAATATTTAGACAACACACGACACGTAGAGAAAAACACCAAGATTTTTTACTACTAGAAAATTCAATAAAAAACACACACATTTCTTAAAGAAGCAGTTCATTAATTTACTCGTTGCAAATATCTATTGCCTTCCTCTTTCTGTCATGTTGGTTATTTCATAAGTAGAATATTTTTGTAATGATCACTACAGTATACTTTGCTACAGATGTGTTATTGGTCAGACTTTTTCCTTTGAATTGAACTGATTGCTGTTATTAAATTCGTCAAAATGTTTCAAACTTTCTTAAAATCTTTCATCTTTACTTCAAAAACCGTGTAAAAAATACTTATGAACCCCTTGGAAAAGAAACTACAGAAGGAGCCTTCGATTGTACACAGAAGGCCACTATAAGGTGATAACCAAGTCCTCTGTTTTTTTAAAAAGCCTGCTTTTCCTGTTGGGAAACCTGTAATTTTCATGTGGACACATAGCAATTTTAGAATCAGTAGAATACCAAATATTCCTGTTCTCAAATTGTGAACCTAATTTAGCTCATTTGGAAAATGAAGTCAAATCGCATTGTACTCACCTATACTAATTTTTTGATTTGAAGTGAGGAAAACAGTGGGATGCTGTCAACAAATTGAGGGTTGTTTAGTGGATGAATGCGTTTCATTTATGACGCACAGCCTTCACTGACACACAGCTTTCAGTTTGGAATATACTTTAATTATGGAGTCATTACGAAACCATATTTAGGGAGTAAACTACTTTGTTTCAAAGTACAATTTGAAGCCAGGTACTTATTTTGCCCCTTTTTTTTACGAATGAGAGTGAATGAGGAAACATAGGGCTAATTAAATGAACTTGTCTGAACTTGTTTTATGCAAGCTATTTATAACTTAAAATGTGCAATTAAACAAAATTTATGTTTTAATCACATAACCTTAATCTTCTCAAAGGTGATTAACATCCAACTTGTAGATTTTCTAATCTGGATGGCATTTGGAGGAAGAGATTAGGAAGATAGAGTTCAGTGGTGGTGGGGAAGGAAATAAGAAATTGAAGTAAGAGGGGATGGGAAAAGAGAAAGAGATTTTGCTGGTGCAGCAGGTTTTGATCATGTCAATGAAGAGGTGTATTTTGTGTCTCTCTTTACTTTAATCCAACAGGAATACCCAGAACCTCGGTTAAACAAAACGTTTGGGTGCATTTTGTGTTTATTGAATCACATTATATCTGCTATAAGTGTAATTACTTCTCACGTTCTTCTATTTTGGTGGGGACCGGTGGTAGCAGTAGGCTACAATATTGTATATATAGGTCAGTGTTTTATATTTGATAGTCGTATCTAATTTGATGTTAAATTGATTTAAATGGATTTCATATTTCACTTGTAGTTTATTTACTGAGTTTTAATAAGATTGTAAAATTAGCATGTAAAAAACGCTTGTAAAAATTATTGGAAGTGGCATCGGCATCAAGCTGGGATCTCATTACGAAATGCATGCAAATTTGCTATTTAGCGACTCATTCTGGATGACTTGGTAGAAAAATAAAGGCACTGTCCTTGATTTCAGCTGGTGTACTTCAGGTTAATAATGCCTCTGACTTAAAGTTTTAAAGGTAAAGTTCACCAGTAGTCATTAGTGGTGAACGGCATCAAGGGTTTCTTTAGAGTTGCATAACGTGCAACTTTTGATCTTCAAACAAATGTAATCCTATTACTACTTTACAGTCCAGAGCAACAACATAAAACATAAAAACTATCAACTTCTCTCTCTCTCTCTCTCTCTCTCTCTCTCTCTATATATATATATATATATATACAACCCGAATTCCGGAAAAGTTGGGACGTTTTTTAAATTTTAATAAAATGAAAACTAAAAGACTTTCAAATCACATGAGCCAATATTTTATTCACAATAGAACATAGATAACATAGCAAATGTTTAAACTGAGAAAGTTTACAATTTTATGCACAAAATGAGCTCATTTCAATTTTGATTTCTGCAACAGGTCTCAAAATAGTTGGGACGGGGCATGTTTACCATGGTGTAGCATCTCCTTTTCTTTTAAAAACAGTTTGAAGACGTCTGGGCATTGAGGCTATGAGTTGCTGGAGTTTTGCTGTTGGAATTTGGTCCCATTCTTGCCTTATATAGATTTCCAGCTGCTGAAGAGTTCGTGGTCGTCTTTGACGTATTTTTCGTTTAATGATGCGCCAAATGTTCTCTATAGGTGAAAGATCTGGACTGCAGGCAGGCCAGGTTAGCACCCGGACTCTTCTACGACGAAGCCATGCAGTTGTTATAGCTGCAGTATGTGGTTTTGCATTGTCCTGCTGAAATAAACAAGGCCTTCCCTGAAATAGACGTTGTTTGGAGGGAAGCATATGTTGCTCTAAAACCTTTATATACCTTTCAGCATTCACAGAGCCTTCCAAAACATGCAAGCTGCCCATACCGTATGCACTTATGCACCCCCATACCATCAGAGATGCTGGCTTTTGAACTGAACGCTGATAACATGCTGGAAGGTCTTCCTCCTCTTTAGCCCGGAGGACACGGCGTCCGTGATTTCCAACAAGAATGTCAAATTTGGACTCGTCTGACGGCGCTTCTGGACCATGTTCACATATCTTCCTTTTTGCATGATAGAGCTTTAGTTGGCATCTGCTGATGGCACGGCGGATTGTGTTTACCGACAGTGGTTTCTGAAAGTATTCCTGGGCCCATTTAGTTATGTCATTGACACAATCATGCCGATGAGTGATGCAGTGTCGTCTGAGAGCCCGAAGACCACGGGCATCCAATAAAGGTCTCCGGCCTTGTCCCTTACGCACAGAGATTTCTCCAGTTTCTCTGAATCTTTTGATGATGTAATGCACTGTAGATGATGAGATTTGCAAAGCCTTTGCAATTTGACGTTGAGGAACATTGTTTTTAAAGTTTTCCACAATTTTTTTACGCAGTCTTTCACAGATTGGAGAGCCTCTGCCCATCTTTACTTCTGAGAGACTCTGCTTCTCTAAGACAAAGCTTTTATAGCTAATCATGTTACAGACCTGATATCAATTAACTTAATTAATCACTAGATGTTCTCCCAGCTGAATCTTTTCAAAACTGCTTGCTTTTTTAGCCATTTGTTGCCCCCGTGCCAACTTTTTTGAGACCTGTAGCAGGCATTAAATTTTAAATGAGCTAATTAAGTGGATAAAAGTGTAAAATTTCTCAGTTTAAACATTTGCTACGTTATCTATGTTATATTGTGAATAAAATATTGGCTCATGTGATTTGAAATTCCTTTAGTTTTCATTTTATTAAAATTTAAAAAACGTCCCAACTTTTCCGGAATTCGGGTTGTATATATATATATATATATATACATATACAGTACAGACCAAAAGTTTGGACACACCTTCTCATTCAAAGAGTTTTCTTTATTTTCATGACTATGAAAATTGTAGAGTCACACTGAAGGCATCAAGGGCTATTTGACCAAGAAGGAGAGTGATGCGGTGCTGCGCCAGATGACCTGGCCTCCACAGTCACCGGACCTGAACCCAATCGAGATGGTTTAGGGGTGAGCTGGACCGCAGACAGAAGGCAAAAGGGCCAACAAGTGCTAAGCATCTCTCGGGGAACTCCTTCAAGACTGTTGGAAGACCATTTCAGGTGACTACCTCTTGAAGCTCATCAAGAGAATGCCAAGAGTGTGCAAAGCAGTAATCAAAGCAAAAGGTGGCTACTTTGAAGAACCTACAATATGACATTTTCAGTTGTTTCACACTTTTTTGTTATGTATATAATTCCATATATAATTCCACATGTGTGGAATTAATATGTTAATTCATAGTTTTGATGCATTCAGTGTGAATCTACAATTTTCATAGTCATGAAAATAAAGAAAACTCTTTGAATGAGAAGGTGTGTCCAAACTTTTGGTCTGTACTTTATATATTATTATTATTTTTTTCTTTTGTTATTTCACATCAAAGGTTTGGTGCTTGTGACGCACTACTAAAACTACAGTGTTCTCCTTTTTCGAAAGCTAATGCACAGTGTATTGAAATAAAAAGCAAGTAAATCAAAAACTGGGAACACTCATCACAGACAATAGCTAAATAAAGCACACTTTTTGTCTTTTCTCGTCTACTAGAATCTAAAGTTAGATATCAATATATCAGTCAACAATGATATTGAAAGCTCTTGTCGTTTTAAGTGATAGATGTAAAGGTTATCTCCGACATGCTGTTGCTACATAGAGAGTTTGGTAAGGCCTCCACCTTGGTCTCATGCATTGTCTCGGCGCAGTATGGATGAAGGGAATTAAAAAAATGCGCTCGGAGAGAATGAGCGTGAAAAAATAAATAAAAAAGCAATTTCTAGATAACAGTTTATTTCTTTTGTGCTTTTAAGAGTGTCTATTTGCACTACTGAAGAGCATCTTTGGGGAGGCTAAGGAGACCATTTGAAGGAACAGACAGTATGACATCACTTCCTGTTGGGGAAGATTTAGCATCGCTAACGGTTTTCCCCTTCTAAAATGGAGTGACTTTACAAAAGTTTGTCAGTGCTTCAAAGCCAGTAAGATCTTTTGATTGCAACTGATTTGTGTTTGGAATGACACATCAGGGGTTTAAAAAGACAACCTTTAGCCAGCAGTAGCATTTGTCTGCAGTAAACTTTTACACACAATTATATATATTACTCTCCGTCATAAATAGCTATAAATTTTACTAATGTACAGTTGAATAAGGGTATTCTGTACATACGTAAATAATATTTATCTACATAGAGGAAGGAGAGGAGTCTTTAAAATACCGATGCTCTTATTCATGACGAAGTGCTTAAATATTTAAATCATGCTGCTATTTTCCAACATATTACACAATGACTGAATCACACAACAGTCCCGTCGTTTAGCCATCGCATTGCGGCTAATGCTAAACTTGCATGTAATTCAGTTTATAAGGAGTCTGTTACGTCTAAATGGCTCCTAGATCAGAACTGAGGGCTCAGATATTCTTGTGCATCACATTACAGCATCTTCCAGTAAAATCTCTACCGTAATTATGCTACATTTTCAAGTGGAAGTGTCCCATGATTGATAGCAAATGCTGGATAATTTTAATGTAAATAACGCCAATATTCTGACCTGAGTTTTCTGTCCAGCTCTATTAAATCTCTGTTCACTCTATATGTTAAGTTCTATCCAAAACAATTGATGGTTTTAGTCTGCCACAGACTATGATGCCACATTCACAAAGATAACAAAATGACAAAAAAATGCATGTAGGTCATCTCAAGCTGCCACTAGTAGATTGTCTGGAACCAATTCCTAACACCTTATCATCTCTAAGAAGAGGCTGCATAGAGATGCAAAGACGATAGGATAAGCAAGGCTTTAATGACAGAAGATGACAGATTTAGTGTGAGCTGAGACCACAGGAATAAAGATGAATGAGTGTGTATTTTACACTAATGAACAGAAGTTAGACACGTTGGCTGAAGCTACAGATTGGACCATTGATTGTAATTGGCAGGAAAACAATGTCACCTCCTCTTACTTTCTTCTTTCTCCTTCCTGCTCCTCATACACTTCTGTTCTTTCTTGTGTGGCTGTTATCAATCCATTCCCGCTCCTCTTTCTTTTTGTTTGGCCCACTCCTTCGCCGTTCCTCGTCTCCTCTGTCAGGCTGGTCAGTGGCGGTCATAAGCTGTGGCAGTCGCAGTGGCAACCGTTCCTGCTCCCCGTGTGGCTGCGCTATAGTAGTACGGAGATCCTACATGGGATGTCAAAAACAAATCTGTCAGTCATCAGATTATCACTTAAATAGCTCAAAGAGGAGGGGACGAGATCTGGGGCCCAGGTTAGGCCCCTTGTGTGACCCTCTAAATTCGTTATCGTCAACTGATGTAAAGTAATCCAGGTTTTGAAAGTCAGTTTAAATTACTCATTTAAGCACCACTAACTCATTTTAAAATAGTTTTGTACACTACTGTTTAGTAGTGATTTTTTTCCCCTTTTTTTATGTTTTTAAAAGAAATCTCTTCTGCTCACCAAGGCTGCATTTATTTTCTAAAAAAATAAAATAAAACAGTAATATTGTGAATTAAAATAACTGTATTCTATTTAAATATATTTTAAAATGTAATTTATTCATGTGATGGCAGCAGCCAGTAAATTCAGACTCATGTGATCGTTTAGAAATCATCTGAATGCTTTGATGCTCAAAACAACTTTTTTTTTTTTTGTGGAAACTGATACATTTTTCTTAAGATTCTTTGATGAATGCAAGAAAAAAAATATTTTGTAACATTATGGAATGTCTTTTTGATGTCACTTTTAAATAATGCATCTTTGCTGAATAAAGGATTTTACTTCTTAAAAAAAATAATAATAATAAAAACAAAATCTTAACTAACCCCAAAATTTGGTATGTATGTGTGTGTGTGTGTGTGTGTGTGTGTGTGTGTGTGTGTGTGTGTGTGTGTGTGTGTGTGTGTGTGTGTGTGTGTGTGTGTATAATTTTTTTTTATCATTTCAACTCATATTTGTGACTCTATATTTATTTTATAACTACCTTTTGAACTCCTGTTGCTCCCAAATCACATTAAGATAAATGCTAAATATTAAACGATTTCATTGCTGAGAATAAGTCTGATTACAGAATGATGGATGTACAGCCCAGTGTACTTTTGAATTATCAGTCCTGGACAATCATGTCACCCTTCCTCCTGATGAAATGACTTTAGTATCATCGTTAGTTTTAGCAAGAAATATTTTTCTTTATTACATGAGACAGTGGTTATGAGCGAGGGCTATAATGAAGTGGAGGGACAGCTGTGCTGCTCAGTCTTTGTTTCTGGAGGTAAAGAGTTTGAAATTGTGAGAAATATGGTGGATGTGTGTGTTTGTCTTCACTTGAAATGAAGATTGTGAGTATGATAAAGCAGCTTTTGAGTTGCTGTAAAAACAGAGTTTGACAGTGTGAGGTATACCAAGATATCACTGCTTTTGAATGAAAATATCATTACTTGTGAATAATTTTGGCAGTGTGCATTTAAAAACTGAGGTGCATAAGCTCAGATCAAGGAGGCCTATGATCAGTCAGTTACAAAAAAAAAAAATACCTGAGCTAATTGAAAGAAAACAATTTAACAAAAAGGTTGAGTCCAATATTTGGTAATAATATAGCATGATGAACATTTTATAAACAGTTTTTTTTGTTGGCCGGTGATTTTTGACTGCGAACATCACAAGTGTAACAAAGGTGGTGAAAAAATCCCAAGAAAGTATAAAAATCATTATTTTGGGGGAAGTTGTTACACCTTGTGTGAGCAACGTCAATAGGCTTTAGTCTGACGTGAAATAATTAATTGAAATCATTTTTAGGAAAATTAAAATCATCTCAAAATGACTTGGACACAACTTATAATCACAATTATTTTACTGGTAATGTAAAATTAAGTAATATTGTGAATACTGCAAAGATTTATTAGCGTTGTATGTGCCCAGTGAGCGTACTTAGACTGGTTTCTCAGTCCTTCCTGGCCTCAAATTTGAATTAATTTCCTTGAACCTTTAATCAGGTTAACACAACAATGAATTGTATGTAGGTAAATATTAATAACTACCATGACTCATATATGGCTGGCTACAGTGAAAACTGCATTTGAGAATGTTTTAATCCACTTCAAAGCATATGCCTTTGAGCACTTCACACCAACACTGTCAAACTTCTGTCAAATCAGGGTCTCGCTCTTGACAACACAAAGCGAAAAGCTCATGAAATCCCCAAGGAATCCCTTCTCCGTTGGGAACGTTAAGGTCAGCTCTGTGGCTCTCTCTTACACACATGTAACTGTTTTTAAGCTTTGCTCTGGACTGATGTGTCAGTCTGGGGTTTGCTGAACGGGGCAGGTTCTTCTGAACCGCTCATTCGGTGTGTCGTACATACAGATATGGCAAGCTAAGATGACTGTTTCAAATGTCCTGAAATCATCTCTGATGGCGTGGGTGTTCTGTACCTGTAGGTTGTGGGGTTTGGCCAGGGAATAGACCCGATGAAGCTGCTCTCTCTGAGCCCAGTAAAGGACCGTACTCCTGCTGGAACACTGAGAAGAGCAAAGTGCACACACATACAACAAGTTAACATCAGTCAGTTTATAGTTTACAGCAAATGAGGGTCTTTTAGAAATTAAACCTTTGTAAAACATTCTAAACCGATGCATTTTATTTTGCATTTAAAGGAATAGTTCACACAGAAATTGAAAATGCTTTTATTATTTTCCCAACATGTACATCCAATCCACCTTTCCATGTTTTTGAAAGAAGCCTAAAACTCTTAAAAATAAAGGTTATTTTTGGCATTGGTGGATCCATGAAGAATTTCTTTCATACAATGTTCTTTAGTTGTATCAAAAATGTTGTTCACATTAAGATAAAAATGCAGGGGATGTTTTAGGAAACCCAAAATGGTTATTCTGTGGCATCATTCTGAAAAACCACATTTGGAAGGTGTATGAACAAAAAGTGTTTTTATTTAATTTAAAACAGTAATATTGTGAAATATTGTATTTTGTTAGAATATTCAGTGTCACATGATCCTTCAGAAATAATTCTAATATGCTTATTTGGTGCTCAATAAGATATTTTTTATTATTAATAATGGCGAAAACCGTTGTGCTGCTTTATTTTATTTTAATTTTGTAAGTTTTGTTTTAGGATTCTTTGTTAAATAAAAATTTCAAAGAAAACACATTTATGTAAAAAAGGAATCTCGTGTAACGTTATGCATTTTTTTGTGTCACTTTTGATCAATCTAATGCATCCTTGCTGAATAATTTGGTAAAAAAAAAAACTTACTGATCACAAAGTTTTGAATTGTACAGTAAATATGAGCTGTTATAATATAAGCTAAGCTTTTACCTAGTAGACTGGGGTTTGCAAATCTCCAAGACTCATTGTACGTTGAATACTGCGGATGGGAATAAGGACTGCCAGAGAAATCTCCTCCTGAAATTCGAGAAAAGACAATAGAAGTGTTAGATATGCATGTAGAATTGCACAAACTCTTCCATTTGTAAGTGGATTGTACATCTGTGTAGGAACCTAAAAGGTCCGACTGGCTGAGTGGAAGTCGATTTGTGGCAGTTGTTCTCCTCCATTGCTTCAGTCTAGTTTTCCCCTTATCTCCCTCTCTCTTTCTCTCTCTCTTTTCCCACGTTCCCCCTTTCCCTGGGGAACACTTTCCCTTTGCTGGCTGTCACAAAATCAGAGGCCCCAGCACTCTCTCTCTCATGCATCAATGTCACTGGCAAAAGCCTTTGTAAAGGTTAAAGTGGTGACTCTTTGTCAATTAACGAGTCTGGAAGGACCAGATTTTATGGGGTTTAGATCCACTCATTAAAAAATACTGCGGAAGATACAGACTATCCTTACAGTGGAAGAGACCGAATTACTCAAGAAACATGGTGAGGGAGAAATTACTCCCAATGATAAAGATTTTTTTCCAAGTTTGACTGTTTCACCTATTTTAGAGGAGGAAGGTGGAATTTTTCTGGATTCAGAAAAAGTAGTGGTCATGGACCTTGAAGAAGTGAAGGGCAAGAGATTGTATAAGTCATGTGTGAAATGTTTTAATAAAAAAACATTACATGGAAAAACTGATACACCTTGGCGAATTGTGTTAGGTTTGGATGAAGTTTTTAAGCCAAATTGGAAAACTTTTTACAAGTCACCATTAAATAAGAAAATTGGAGATTTGCACTGGAGGATTTTACATTGTATTATTGCTGTAAATGCTTTTATATCTGTGTAGAATCCTGATGTAGGCCATGAATGCCCATTTTGCTCACAAAGGGAGACTGTGTTTCATGTTTTTATGTATTGTCATAGACTTAAACCTTTATTTGAGGTTTTACAAAATTTGTTTAAGTCTTTTGATGAAGAATTTTCATTGCAAGCTTTAATCTTTGGTGTTAAATATACAAAGAGACGACAGAGAGAGTGTCAGTTGTTAAATTTTGTTTTGGGCAAAAGCAAAATGGCAATATACAAGAGTCGGAAAGATAAAATTTAACAAAATCAGGAATTTAATCTGGTGTCTATGTTTGGTGCTATATAATTACTCAATTTATGTAATTTATTTTAAATAGTTTGGTTTTAATGCTTTAAAACACTTAAATTGTAATAAAAGTGTTTACAAAATTAAAAAAAAATCTCTCTCTCTCTCTCAGACATGTCACACTTTGAGTGTTTTTCAATGACAAGAAATGAAAGCAACAGTTTATTTTATTTAAAGCAACAACACCATATGTATTATTCTTATAGTTTAGAATAGCAATATAGCAGAAGTTAATCTTATCACATTTAGACTTTGTATGTACTGATTGTTTGTACAGAGAATGAAGGGAAAAAAGAAATGGGAAGAGGGCAGATTTCTCAGCAGGCAACAAATCTAATCACAAAACTGCACAAATTGAGAGTTACACAAAACATGGTTTCCAAGTATATAATTGGACTGTTCACACTGTGAGTACTTTGATCACAGCAATAAAAAAAATACATATTCAAATATAAAATGGTTATTTTAAATTGTAATTATATTACACAATATTACAATTTTACAATAATTGTGCATGTGTCTTCCAAAACTTAAAAAACATACTAACTCAAACCTTTCGATCAATAGTTCTTACTTTTAGCTTTTAGCTTTACTTTTAGCTTTGTGTTAGGACTTTATATGTAATATCATAGTTCATAAACAATATATAATTATACAGAAAATGAGATTTGTGTACATAGATACAAAAGGCTCACACATACTGTATATTATATGAAAGAATAGGGTGACATGATTCATACGATTGTTGCTATCCAAGTAAAGTTTTTTTTAAGTGTTTTTCATTTTACAACTTTGATCTGAATTTAATCGATTCCAGTGTCTCTTCATGAACACAGAAAATGTCAACTCTATGCCACAGCGACGGATGTTTAGGGAAGATGCTGTTGAAAGCGAGGGGAATGACTTATGGATGGAGAACAGAAGAGGAATGGGGTCTCCCCAGCAAGAGAGATGGGTTACAAGGTCATAAATGCTTGTCAGAAACGGGGAAACATGGGGGATTCAGTCGGAGGGAGATACCAGACAAGGGTACAGATCTTGCTCTGAAAAGAGAGGACACAACAAGACCCTACGAGTGACTGTGGCAACGGGGAGAGACACCAGCATGACAGACTGAAGACACGACAAGAGACATTTTGTTGTTATGCCTCGGGATTGTTGTGCTGTGTTCAGAGAGTCGATACAAGGGTGGGTGAATAGTCCTTTTATCCCTGAGTTCTTGCTTTTTTATACCGCTCTGTTTGTCTTCTTACACTATAGTTTTCTCTTGTGTTACCATGCACTTGATATTGAAGCTATAAGCGTACATTTGTTCCATACACTTTAATGAGACATTGAGAAATTACCAAGTAGCTTTTTTTCCTCTTCATAGTTATTTAGCTAGTCTGTAAAGCCACATGTATCAAGAGAATATTAGCTGATTAGACTGCGTTCATTCTTTCACATTTTAAACTCCTAAGAAAAGTATATAAAAATAGGATGCCATGTAATATTAATATGAAGAATTTGTGCTTTCCCCATTTTTGAATGACACATTGCATTGTTTTGTGTTTTATTTTAAAGAAATATCCTAATATCATAGCAGAAAAGTACTAGTAAATTTTCAATTTTTCCTACTTTTTTTTTTTATACTTTCTTTCTTCATTACAGTATACAGTAGTGTTTTTACACTTATTTTATAATATGGGATGCAACAATATTGAAATTCTAGCTGATGTGATGCTTATTTTAAACTTTGTTTAAACACACTAAAACATAATAAGTTCATTTAGTACCATTTTCATTAATAAAGTAACAATAATACAGGTTGCAGAATATTTAGGTCCGCGATGCACATCTGCAAAATTAACACATTGTGTAATCACATTGGAAATCACAAGAGTTGGACCTTAAACCTGTTGGTCCACATTGAAGTGCATTATATGTAGAAAAATCCTGGAATATTTCTCTTAAAAACCTTAATTTCTTTGCGACCGAAGAAAGAAAGACATGAACATCTTGAATGACATGGAGGTGAGTAAATGATCAGAAAATGTTTATGTTCTTAAAGGGAAGGCGCATTTCAAGAGAGGGTTATTTTAAAGGTTTAATTTGGATATGATATATAATGTCACTTTAAATAAGTTAGACCTATACATACATACATATATATATATATATATATATATATATATATATATATATATATATATATATATATATAAAGATCTATTACACTCCAAAATTATAAAACATTTGTTAGGCCACATTTTACAAATCACTTGATAACTAACAACTTATTTCATGACACTGAAATACTGCAGGGTGTCAAACATGTTGGAATACAATTCTCCTGCTTATTTCAAGTATCTAATATTGTACAGCTGACCATAAATAACTTGTCATTATTTTAAATAATGTTTTGGTATAAATATAAAATTGGTAAAATACTTCAGTGTAGGCATGTTAGTCAAATATAATTTACGGAATATCTCAAAGCTTTAACCTGCATAAAAATAAATAAAACAGTTTAAAAATAGTTAAATTCAGTGAGAAAACCACAGACCTGGCAACCCTCCCCTTTAATCAAATGATGTTGGATTAAGGAAAAAATTATCAGGTTGTATTATTAAAGTCCCTTGTGTATCTATGTGAACAGTATTCAAAGCCATTTACATGCTTTTGTGTTTGTGAATATGAATATCCTAGTGAGAGAATTCATGTGCATTTCTGTAATTCTGAAGTGGCCTGCAGATAACAAAAAAAAAAAAATAGCTCAAAGAAAGGAGGCCGAGGGAGTCTGCAGGAGAATTAATTAATTAGTCAAGGGTCACTGATGATTCTCATTATAAACAAATTACTGATGTTGAGAAGGGACAGCTATGTGACTGGAGTCTAATAGTCCAGCTACTGCTGCTGAAGACTCAAAGCCAGTCCAGTCACCCCACACTCTGCCAACCACCCAACACCCCACCCTCTCCATCCCATAACCCCCTGGGAGTGCTGTCAACCTGGCAGATGGGGGAGACAGGAAGTGGCAAAGACTAGACCCCCCTCCCATTGGAACCCAACTGAAATAAAGCAGAAGTGAAAAGGAGGTATTGGAAGAGTGACTACCGCAAGATGAGCAAGAGGGTGATAGAGGAAGAATTAGGATGCCACATGTATGAAAATAATTATGATAATTATTTTCATCAACACTCCCTTTTTCAGCAATATGCCAAAAAAATCGAGAGAACTCAACTGTGATAGGAACTTAAAACTGTTGTCTCTGTGTATATGGAGTTAAAAAATTGATTGACAGGCATGTATGCGAGTGAGACTCACCGGGTACCATTCCTGTGAGGGAGGGTGTGGAGTAACTACCCTGCCCTGTTGGAGGAACATGAGGAGGGTAACCAGGGAGCGTGGTACTGGCCAGGTCACGACCTGTAAAGATAAAAAAAGCATTTCTAGCATTAATAGCATCGACTCCGACTCTGACTTCTTTTTGATGAATCATTTCAATCACCACAACCTCTTATGAAGCAATTTCATCCATAATTATTTCAGTAAAAAAAAATTGTAGCACACCCTTAAAGGGATAGTTCACCCAAAAATGAAACTTACCCCATGATTTGCTAACCCTCAAGCCACCCTTGGTGTGTATGACTTTCTTCTTTCAGACAAATGCATTAGGAGTTATGTTTAAAAATGTCCAAGCTTTATAATGGAAGTGAATGGCTGTTGAAGCATTGATTTGCTTCAGAAGGACTTTATTAACCCCCTGGAGCCATGTGGAGCTCTTTTTATGATGGATGGATGCACTTTATTTTGCTACAAAATCTCAACAGCTATTCACTGCCATTATTTATTTTTTAATACAACTCTGATTGTATTCGTCTGAACTAGGATGGATTGAGGATGAGTAAATCATAGGGTAATTTTCTTTTTTTTGGGTGAACTATTTCTTTAAGCTAAGCTTAAATTGCAATTTGCTTTGTATCTCGCATACCAATATTTTAATGTTTTTTTTTTAAAAATCACTGTATGGCCAACTAAGATTTTAAGGTGATCAAAGTTGGAGTGTATATTATCACGATTTGTTGTTTGTTTTTGGAGTGATTGGATCCAGAAACTGAATTCAGATTTAACAACTGGATTCTGATAAACATTCTATTTGCAATTCATACTGAGTATTACCATTTGTTTTTTGTATTTTGGTTCCACATATGAAAAAAGTCCCAAAGAAAGGCAAAAGATAATTGACCATTGTTCGTCTCCAAGCAACATGAATAAATGCTGTTCATGAATGAATTTGAGTTTCTGAATAAATCGGTAGACTGAATGATTTAACACAGGGACTAGTGGCCTAGTGGTTAGAGAGCTTGACTCCTAACCCTAGGGTTGTGGGTTTGAATCTTGGGCTGGCAATACCACGACTTAGGTGCCTTTGAGCAAGGCACTGAAACCCCAACTGCTCCCCGGGCGCCGCAGCATAAATGGCTGCCCACTGCTCCGGGTGTGTGTTCACAGTGTGTGTGTGTTCACTGCTCTGTGTGTGTGCACTTCGGATGGGCTAAATGCAGAGCACGAATTCTGAGTATGGGTCACCATACTTGGCTAAATGTCACGTTATTTTCACTTTTTTTTTTAATGACTTACTCATAAAATCAGTTTGTTCCTGATAAATCAGTTTAAATAAATCAATTACAAAGAATGATTTAATGAATGACTTATAAAGGGATTCACTTGTCGTCATATTTTGTCATATCAGTGTTATCTGCAAAACTCTTCCCACCAGGGGCAAGTTTTTTGCAAAAGAATACATAATCAATCATTGCATATTAAAACAGTTTCCAACAAAAGTAACCGCACTCATTTTTATGGCTCCCAGGGACAGAATGTTTTGGGAATGTTAATTTCTGGTTTTGATAGCTAAAGCTCAACAGTTAAAAAAATAAATAAATTGTGCATACATCTCTGACCCTCACTAGTGTATTTTTAAAGCTGACACAGAAATAGTTCACACTGCAAATTGAATGAAGCAGGAATCTATGCTGTAGCTTATTAAGTAAGATAAGTGACATCTTTTGAGCTTGGTAAACTTGTGACATCCTGTTTAATCGTCCCGATTAATACAGCCATCTCACTTTATGTCAGATCACAAATCTGCCTTTGCCCCAGTGATAGAGCCTCTGGTATAATTATGCACTGATGTATGACAGGATCTGGTTGTCTCTACTGTTAGGATACAACATACATGGCCCTGTCTCCCTCAGGCCTGATTCACTAAAGAAAGAAAGGGGCAAATTCAGAGGAACAGAAAAGAAAATCAGATCAGTGAAATAGCTCTTTAGTCACAAGTAACTGACACGCTTGTCAATACCGTTAAACTACAGATAGAGTTCATAAAAACGAATATGGATTAATAATAATATTAATGGGAGACTTAACTCATCCATTTCACAATGATCACTGGGCAGTTTCTAAAATTAATTCTCTCTTGGTTTATCCCTCCTCTCTCTCTCTGTTGTTTGGATGTATAACTATTGGGCTACATGACATGACTGTCAGAGTGAATCATCTCTCAGTCCGCACATGGTGCTGTTCTGTAGACTGAAGCCCATTCATCATAATAAAAAGCATCCCCTTCAACTCAGACACCGCTTAAGCCTCTGTAGGGCCTGTGAGAGGGAGTGAAACTTGAATACTGTATCAGAGATTAAAAAAGGGCGATAGAGAAGACAAGAGAAGGTTTAAGAGACTGAGGCAGGGTGAAGAATAACTCAGGACAGGTAACAGAGGGAAAGAGTGGAATGGAAAATGTACCCATCAGTTGTTGTGAAACATAAGTACTGTATGACTTTGGATAGATGCATTATTCAGCAGTAGCTTGTTCTATGTTTGCAGTTATAAAGCGAATGAGATGTGAGTTTTCATAGGTCAAATATCAGTCAAGAAGACTCATATTATGCATATTGTGAATATATGCACAGAACACCTTTGAGTCTTTGAGTGAGTCAACAGATTTATTCAAAAGTGCCAATTAATTTGGGAACAAACAAAATGAATGTAGAATAAGTCATTGACTCATTCACTCAACTCGGGCTAGATTCGTTAAAATACTGTTCTTCTTAACTGCTAGCTTTCTTCTTATTTTCTGAATTAAGAATAAAGTTAAGAATATTTTGTTGTCCCAAAACTACTTTTTGGAGAACATTCTTGAAACGATTATTTTAAAATGATTTCTTAACTTCTCTCTAAAGCAGATTTTGGGGAATCCAGCCACTGTTTCTCTCATTAACGCTGATTCTTTCATAAACGAAACATCACTTACCTAAGTTGTTCAGACACACACGATGGTTAGTTCTGCTTTGATGCTGTTTGGAACTATTTTACTTTGTGGAGGAATAACAGACAAAGTACATCATGTCAACTCTGTACTCTAAAATTCAAATTATTGAATATTAACCTTGCTCATTGAACTGTTTTATGAAAGCTATGTCATACTCTCAATCATGCCATTTTTCAAATACAATGCCTTCAGCCAAAATGCAGTGTTATTGCTTAATATACCAAAAGGGGCATGCAATCAAATGCATTGGGGAAAGTTGTCACATTTGAACTTTCCTTAAAATTTTCAGGAATATGTTAGCAATGGACAATACATGAAGCAGAAAAAATATAAAAAAAATAACATACCATTTAAAACATATCACTTGCCCCAATGAAAATGTAACTTGCCCAGACCTGACGCAGTTACACACACAGTCTCACACTCTCTGTTCTGCTGTTTGCCATGTTAGGTGACAGGAAGACATTAGTGAAGACTGGATAGTACAGTAATCCACTCTGGGTCAGTGGATAGGGCGACAGAGAGAGAGATGGACTCTTCAGAGGAAGAACAGACAAGGCCCAGTCCTCTGAGAGACGTTGTCAGAAGAGAGAAGAATGAAAGAGGGTAAACAGGGAAAATGTATGTGTATGTGTAGCAGATGCTTGTGTCACTTCCCAAACCCATTTCCATTTCTATACACTAAACAAAAGAGACTGTCCAAAATAATGTGTTTTTATTTATATTTTTAATCATTTGTGCATTCATGATTTGCATGATATCGTTTGTTAATTGATAAAAATTGATAGTCATCATAAACCATGCAACGTCAACTGGCGGCCCGCGGGCCAAATCCGGCCCGCCAAAGATTTCCATCCGGCCCCCAGAATAATACTTTATTCAGGAATAGCCTTGTAAGAGGAAAAAGTTTAGGGCTGGTCCGAATACCATTTTTTGAGCTTCGAAGCTTCGGTAGTAATGAACATTGACTATTCAAAGCTTCGGAAAGAGGGGCTGAACTTATTTTTCTCTCTAATAAAGGCAGGAATCTGTGTCTGTATTTCCGTTTGCATTTTTATTATTTCGAGAACCGTTCATCCAATCGACTTCACAAGGGAGTGCAGTGTAGCATTTGGTGCAATATAGATGGACACGGGAGACACAACACATTCAGAATTAATAAACTTTTAGTAAACTACAGTCAGAACAGCGCGAGTGGGAAGCGGCGCACCTCACGCGGG
The DNA here is from genome assembly GCF_963082965.1 of Carassius carassius. Classification (NCBI taxonomy): domain Eukaryota; kingdom Metazoa; phylum Chordata; class Actinopteri; order Cypriniformes; family Cyprinidae; genus Carassius; species Carassius carassius. The sequence continues at coordinate 2,161,232 of NC_081760.1, forward strand.
CAGGGCTACCAAGAACGGACACTGCACTAGTGATAGCTATAAAACGCACACACACAGGTCTGTTAAATTAAGCAATACTTTTAAGGTAGTCTAATATTTTTCTGACTAACAAATTGGCACAGTAAGGGTAGATTTAAATAAAGAAAAACGAAATTTAAATAAAGAAAAACTAAATTTAAATAAAGAAAAAAACGAAATTTACATAAAGAAAAACGAAATTTAAATAAAGAAAAACGAAATGAAGTTAAATTAAAAACGAGATTAATTTAGATTGATAATAACGGGTAAAAATGCTAATACATTTTGTTTCTATTACTCTATTTTCATCAATGTCAAAGCAACAAAACACAAGCTCAGACATGCACTTCGGTCCATTCAAACTCCGCTGTTCTACGCTCTAGCCAGAGAACACTCCCGTTGCGGGAACACGCGTCGGTTCTATTTCTAGCATGCACGCGTTTTCCGCGTGGCTCGATCGCGCCTGAGATGCGTGTCTCAGTGTGCAAACTCCAACCTGTTAAATATGGGAGCCAAAATAAAAACGGACACGCCACGCAGCTGAGACGCTCACACAGCCAGTGTGTGTCGCCGGCCTTATTCAGGGTGGAATGAGAACCGTTTCGCGGGGGATCCCATGTGCAAAAAAAAAAAGAAAGAAAAACGATTATTCGAATGTCAAATTTTCAAATCGAATACCAACCCACCGATCAACTTTTCGCTTAAGGCTCTTTAAGAGTGCCATTTTTCATTCAAATATATTCAGAAGGCCTTTCTTCTAGTGTTCTCCACAAACAACGACCTGCATGTGACAGTGATGGACAGCTTGACAGCCTCACAAATATGAAGCCTAAAATTTCGCTATCGAATTTTATTTTATATTATGAGTATCTGGCCCTTACAGTGTCTGCAGAGAAATATTCTGGCCCTTTGACAAATATAGTTGATGACCCCTGTCATAAACTATAAAATGTTAATGTGTCATTTGCCAATAGGGGGCGCCATTATGCAAACATGAGGTACGAGTCCCATTGTCTGTTCATATGGTCCATCATGAGAAGAGCTCTGTGTGTAATTAATTCTGGCTTTCTCTCCTTCCACACACACAGACACACACACACACACACACACACACACACACAGTCGAGATGTACAGGTTTTGCTCTACCTTGTCAGATGGTGCACAAATCCCAATTCCATGATTCCCTCGTTAGGGCTCCTGTCCAAGCAGCTCTTAATTAGCAATCCCTTACTCCCAAATGGAGTGAGCAAGTAAGGGAGAGCGGGAGACGTGTATATAGTAATTACAGGTCTCCATCCTCTCCCTCTGTCCCTCAGGAGATAGAATCTGGATCTGAATCACTGAGCACTGTTTAACACGTCTGATAATAACACTCTCATCTCACCTCTGAGCTGCCCACAGCAAGCTGATCTACAATCAGGTGGTTCTAATTCATATTCAGCTGATAATTCATATTCCGCTCTAATACAGAGGAAGCCTAGCAGATCTCAAATCAGCACTTCAGGTGTTAGCAGACTGGAAAGAATCTAGTAACCTATACATCTGATATCTTCATTTTATGATAAAAGTCATGTTTTACAGAATTGGTTCGTGGGTTTATGTATTATAGTAATGGTATATGTTTCTTAAACTTCTGGCTTTTTTATGTTCCAGAGATTGATCTCTCTCTCTCTCTCTCTCTCTCTCTCTCTCTCTTTGGAAGAGAGAAACTTGTTTTGGAAACCTTTTACCATATTTTAAATTTTTTTTCTAGTATCATTTTACATAGAAATTAATTCATTATTCATTACAGGTTTATATATTATTTAATTGTGTTTATATTGAATACATTAAGTGCTAGCTATGAAAATGTCTTAGCATGACAAAAATTTGTCTGCCTTTTAATTCCAAAATGTTAAAAAGTATATAGTCATTTCCATATCCGTGAGATTTCACTAGTTTAAGCCTAAATGTTTTTTTGTTGTTGTTGTTTTTTTTTTTTTTGTTTTTTTTGCTTTTTATCCACTAAACAGAGCTTGTTTTAGCCAGGGAATAAAAAAAAAGAAAAAGCAAATATGAGTTCATGTCTTAGTATTGCAATTTTTTTTTTGGTGCCATTGAATAAAAAAGGTACTTTTCTCATTCTACTCATTTTACAACATTTTCTCTCACAATTAAGACTTGTCTTTTCATGGTTGCACGTTTATATTTCACAATTGTTTATATTTTCACATCTTGCAATTCTGATGACTTAAAATTTCAGTGTTGATTTATAAGTACATTATTTTAATCTTTTTTCTTCTTCTTCTTTTTTTTTGTCTGTGTGTTCAAACAACAGCTGATATTATTTCAAAGACATTTCAGCACTGAAGGTCATCAGGCAAGCACTACTGTGAAAACTACAGTTTGCTCACCAGACACAAGTGGATATGATTGAGGACCTGCAACAGTGGAACCCAGTTCTGCTCCCGTCTGATTGGCCAAGCTGTTCTTCATCTCCTCCAATCCGCCAGCCAAAGATGCCATAGCCGAGTAATCGGGTGTCTATGGAAAGAGATTTCATTATATGGCTACAATGGAAGAAAATCAACTTTATGAAATTACTTTGTATGTTAACCCTCATCTTTGTGTTTGTGCTCCACAGGTGCATAGTAACCAGTAATGAGTAGTGGTGGCGTACATCCATGATGTATATGGCTGACCCCGCTTGTGTGCTTTCATGATCAGTTACCTACAATGATCTCTGTCCCACCCCACACCCACAGTGATTCATCTCCATTGGCGGTAATGGGGTTTGTCACTCAGGTGTGGAAGTGGTTTGATGGCAGAGTTTGGGAAGTGGCTGGTGCTTCTGTTTTAGTCCAGGAGGAGGTTATTAATAACCCTGATTAGGATTGAATTAACCCCAACAAAATCCTGATGTAGTGCTCACAAGATTTCAAACTCCCTGGTAGCCTTTCAGAAAGGCATTCTTCAGATTTTGGTAACCCAGAATGAATAAAAGAGACATAAGCTGAACTACAGTATACTGCAGACAAATAAGCATGATCAAAAACTTCAGTGACTGTATTTTTCCTTCAAATTACAAGGTGAGAGAGAAGGGCTGCAACAGATTACACAACTCATGTGTTAGATCGTATTACTGCATTCATTACTGCATACAAATTCACTGTATAAATTATAAATAGATTAATCTTTATTGAAAGTTGTGCTTTGTTGTTAGATTAACATGAGTGACACAGACAGCAGCAGGTTTTTAAAGGCTTCTGTCCCTTTAAGAACGATTGCACGGATCTCTATACAAATGTGATTTCTTTCTCCATTGTTTATGTTCACGTAAGACATAACCAACTGTTTTTACCAGAATACTTGCTGAGACGGCTATTTTGAGAGCATTTTGTGTTTATGTGTCCGTTCAAGCTCAAGAAGATGCGAAAGAGGAATAAATTCTGTATTCGTACGTTGTATGAAACGATGCTTTTTGGTTGCCCAACTGGAAGATGCAATAGTCCTGGGATGTCAGGCTAGTGATTTTGCCAGCCCTGTTATGGTACACATTCCCCTTGCTGTTACCGTACAGTTACATCATAACATTACTGTAAATACATTTTAAGTTACAAGTAGGCTTGTGCTGTTTTACTGAGAATACGAATCCTCTTATGGATTTTAGTGCATGTCTGCCCATCTGTATTTGTACTCCTAAAAGTTACTCATTTAAAATCTGCAGCCTTTCCCTTCAGGGAAATGATCAAATGAGTCACTCAACTCTATGAATCAGTCAAAGTGATTCTTCATTGAACCACAGCCCATAGGGCTTACATTTACATTGGTGGTTATTTATATTTAATTGTGCTTTTTAAAGACAGTATTCTACATCTCAGTACTCTAACAATGGGAAAAAAAGATTAATAGAACCTAAATATATTGAGTGTTGATAACAAAATAATTTCCTTTGCCATTTTAGTTTAAAATAATCAAAAGTGACAGTGAAGACTTAGTGAAGGCTTATATTGCTACAAAAACTTTTCTAAATAAATGCTGTTCTTTCAAATTTTCTATTCAACAAAGAATCCTAACAAATGAAAAGCTTATTTGTTCAGCTTTCATATGATGTATAAATCTCAATTTTGATAAATTGACCCTTATGACTGGTTTTGTGGACCAGGGTCACAGCCAGTGAGCCGCGACCACAAAACCAGTCTTAAATAGCTGGGGTATATTTGTAGCAATAGCCAAAAAAAACATTGGGTCAAATTATCATTTTTTTCTTTTATGCCAAAAATCATTAGAATATTTTTGATTAGTAATTTACTTTGGACAACTTTAAAAGTGATTTTCTCAAATTGTTTTATCTCTACCAAATAATAAATAAATATTGTTCTAGCCTAACAAACCATACATCAATGAAAAGCTTATTTATTCAGGTTTCATATGATGTATAAATCTAAATTTTGAGAAATTGACCCTTATGACTGGTTTTGTGGTCCAGTGACACCAATATAAGCACAACTGTTTTCAACCATTTTTATCAATATTTAACATAAGCACTAAACCAAATCAGCACATTAGAAAGATTTCTGAAGGATCATGTGACACTGAACTGAAGACTGGAGTAATGATGCTGAAAATTCAGCTTTGAGCACAGAATTAATTAAAAAAGAAAGTTTTTTTTTCATGTAAAATATAAAATTTTACTGTATTTTTGATCAAATGTATCAATTTTATCTGCTTTATATTGCTTTAACATATGGTGAGCATAATACACTTTTCAAAAACAGATAAAAAACTTTCTAACCCTAAACTTTTGAACAACGGTGTGACTAAAGTCTATTTATTTATTTATGTATGTATGAAATAAAAGTCTTCACTAGAATTATAAACGAAAACCACAACTTTTAAATCCTTTTCTAACGATGTAGGCAGAGTGTTTGTGTGTGAATGTGTGTGTGTATCCCAGTGACTTCTTAAACACCTCATGGTTCATCACAAGAGAGAGAGCAGTAGACTGTGACTTCACCAAACTTCCTCTCTCTCTCTCTCTCTCTCTCTCTCTCTCCATCCCTGACTCCTTTCCACTGTCTATTTCTCTGTTTCAGTCATTTAGTGTGAGAGGTATTTCCTCTCTATTTTATGCGACTCGCCTCCTCATCATGTGTGTATGTAGATGGGAAGGTTAGCACTAGTAATTGGCGATTATGAAGTTTGGCCTTGCCTTTGACAGAATCCTAGTGAAGATGGATTATTCTCATTTTAGCTTGTAAATGTTGTCAATTCTGAAGCTATGCAACCCATCAGCGCCCATGATGCACAAACACACACATCTCACATATTGGCACAGTGCCCACACACACACACACACACACACACACACACCACAGCTGAGGCAAAGATTGGAGAGAGGCCAGACGTTGAGAGAGAGAAAGATAAATATTAATAAAAGTATAAAGTAAAGGGGTTGGTAAAATAAACTGAGATGAAAATAAGAAAATCAGTGTTAAAGACACAATGTTTTTTTTTTGTTTTTTTTTACTTAATAACAATTGTCTGAAACTTCATCTGTATTCCTTGCTCTCTCGATTTCTCTCTGGGGTCACAGTTTTCTCGGGGGTCATTTTTGACACAGCTCCTCTGTAATGGCTCTCCTCTCTTTGCACATCAATAACAGATGAGACCCTAATCGCCCGACACCAAAATAATTTCACCCCAACCTGCAGCCGCATTTACATAATAGTATTTCCTCTCAGGCACTCTTTCTCTCTTCCATTCCCTCTATCTCCCTTCCTCTATTTTCCCCTCAGCTTGTACCTATTGTCTCTTAAAAGAGCCTGTAAACTGCACTATGTGTGTGTGGGACTGAGAAAGAGTGAGGAAGGTATTTAGCAGTGCATGCAGTATTAAATGAGCCTGACTGGCAGAGAGACATTTATTGGTGCCATGACTCTCAGCGTGTTTAACACCCACACTCGCCATTCTAAATGCTTTATTTGAGACATTGATTCTGTACCTTTTTTGCTAAAATATTATATATAGGGGACATAGTTTTACCAAAAATTGAAGCTTCTGTAATTATAACCTTCTCTCTCTCTCTCTCTCTCTCTCTCTCTCTCTCTCTCTCTCTCTCTCTCTCTCTCTCTCTCTCTCTCTCTGGGTCTGGTTGAGTAATTAGTTCAGTGTAAGGGTTGTTGGGCTGTTGATGTTTCTCTAACAATGTAAGGAGATGGAAAGAGGAAGAGGAAGATTTAAATGAAATGACTCTCACGGGCATGCACTGTTTTATATGCTCCCCCTTGAAGTGCAGGACACTAATTAATAGATCTGCTGGTGCTAAATGGTCTTTCCAGCACCACAAACTGAGAGATGGAGAGAGCAAATGAGAGGAGAAGTGGAAAGAAATGTAAAAGAGGCGGAGAAAGGGCGCAGGAGGATGAAACATGAGAAAAGAGATGTCATCACTCTTTAATAGATACAGCTTGATTGCAAATTTATGGGTGGAGACTTATATGCACTGTATATACATAAGCAGATCTATCTATTTATATAGAGAGATATTCTTGCTTTGTATGTAAGACTTCTATACATAAAGAGTTTTGATCTTTGATTATCTTCACCTCTACTTTTGCAATTATTTGTGAATACAAGTTTCCTAGTCGAAAACTGGTCATGAATGTCCTCTTAAATCGTGTTTACAACATCACTCACATTGTGTTTGTAATCGCAACATTTGCAAACTATTCTACCTTTGCAACATGTTGATTTTAAATAAAGAGTGAAGATTTTATAAAAGCTGAATGTAAATGCATACAATTACGTTTAACACAAAATGCATAAAATGACAGTTTGTTGGTCACAGAGCACATTTTCTGCAGAAATCTAAAAGCCATTGGGAAAATCCTGCTTTTTGCCAATGCTAACCGGTAGGCCTACAAAAATATGTCATCCCTGCAGATTTTATATTTCCAAATAATACTGCTACTTCTAAATAGCCTAAAGATGCTTTGTGCACATGAGTTATATTTACAAAATCTACCAGTAGGAGTTAACGTGTTGAATTTGTGAAGTTAGAAAGTTGCAGAAGTTCAGAATATGTCTCATGAGTTCTGAACGTTACGAAGCATTTTCACAGAACATCTAACTCTTTTATTTTAAAAGAGCAGGGAAGAGTCCAATTTAATGATTTAACATTTTAAAATGAGAGGCACTTAATAAAGAGAAATAAATAATAATACAAAAAAACATTATTGTACGGTACATGTTGTAATCTATTTTCAGATTGTTATAGTTTTTTTTATACTAAAAAGTGAAACTGCTATTGCATTAAGGCACCTAGTATGACAGTTTAAAGTTCCTTTCACTGGCCTGATTTACTGTAAACAGTTTGTTTTGTTATTAAATGGTAATATCACACCGCTTTTATATATAATGTACAGTGGTTATAGAAAACAATCACCTCCCTTTAAAATAATCACATTTTGTTGCATTGCAGCCTAACATGAAGATGGACATGTTTTTGTTTTATGTAGCTGTATTTACTCAGTGCAACTTATAACATCCAAGTGAAAGATAGAACACCAACATACAAAAAATAACAAAAACAGAATCAGTTGGAAAAAGTATTGCCCCCTCATAAAAATGACTTGTAAACTCAATCAGGTGTAGTTAATCATCTTCTCAACGGCACACAAAGCCATTTGACTTTCATCTTTAATGAAGCTTAGATGTGCAAAGTTAGTAGAGACAAATCCCAACCAACTAAAGGCAGTAATTAAAGCAAAGGGTGCTTCAACAAAACGGTGTCCGTCTTCATTTCAGTCTGCAAAGCTGTAAAATGTAGTTAATTTAAATGGGAGTGTTTATGTTCTATACACACTGTATAAAATTGAGCACTCATGGATCTTAATCTAATCAGCGGCTATCGAGAAAGGAATAAAGTCCCAAGTTCATTTCCTGCCCCTAGAAGACACAAACACACTCGAAAAGAGTCGAGCTCTCCATCATTTCTCTCTCCTTCAGCAGCATTCAGACTGTCAGTGGAGGGAAAGCCACCTGTCAGTCACTCACACAAGACCACTTAGCATATGTATCTCTCGTGTCTAAAAAACAGACGGCACAAAACTCCCAGCTCTCATTTTTTCTGATCATTTGTGCCACAACAAACCTGACTCGCACACACCCAAGGGATGTGGATTGACCCTAAGGTTAATGCCCTGCTCAGTGACCTCTGACCTTGCCAGCCTCAGCGCTCAGTGGTGAAATGGACTGAGGAATTATGGGGTCTTTCAGACAAGTCTATAGAACTCTGACACTGGCCTGAATGGATGAGTGACGTCTTTGACTGCCTTTCCTTGTGATCGATTTTTATGCATCACACTTTATGCATCTGTCTGTGTATACAACTGTACTTTTGCATGTTATCTGTAATATGTCAGCGTGTCAAGCCATACTGCAGTCATACTGCAAACACAAACCTAGTTTTGACCAGAATGGAGGAAACCAAAGATATTTAGTAAAAATGTTAGTCTAAAACGCTGTAGCGGAAATATTCCATTTGCAGTTTTTCCAGTTTGGTCAAGTCGCAGATCATTTGCTTTAAACTAAAAATGTTGACGTCATGTACCCTCCTTTACATCATTCTACATTTTGGTAACTATTTTTTAGCGAAGACAAAATTTCATTAATGTCATACTGTCAAAGCTGCTATTTTTCATTTAATGAATGTGTAGTATCATAACTGGTTAAAAACTTTTCTGAAAATATATATATTTTTAAAAGAAGTCTCATGCTCACCGAGGCTGCATTTATTTGATCATAAATACAGTAAAACGGTAATACCGTGAAATATTATTACAAATAACTGTTATGTGTTTTAATATATTTTAAAATGTAATTTATTTCTTTGATCAGCAGCCATTACTTCAGTCCTCAGCATTAAATGACCCTTCCAAAAACATTCTAATATATAGATTTTTTGCTCAAGAAATATTTCTTATCAATGTAAGAAAATGCAATATTTCTTATCAATGTAAGAAAATGCATATGCAACAAAAGTTTAAAAGAACAGCATTTATTTAAAAAATAAATATTTTGTTAACATTATAAATGTCTTTACTATCACTGTCGACCAATTTAATGCATTTCTTCTAAAAAAAGTATTAATTTCTATGCAATTCTAATGTTATTTATTTTAAGCAGTTAAAAGAAGAGTGACTGAGGCCAAAAGCTCACTAGAACATAAACAAAATGAAAAGTGAACATTAATGAAACATCGCCTCATCATGCTTTAAAAAAAAAGGAAAAAAAAGACTTAAGAATCTATCTGATGTGGTCACTTGGAAAACAACATTATGCCATGTGTATAGGTAACTTTTGCAAACTAATGAACAAGTGTGCTGGGACTTAACCTCAGCCAAAAACTCTATAGAGCAGACATCAGCACCATTGGGGTCAAAGCCCCAGCATAAGCTCAGAGAGGTGAAAGGTCAGTGTTAGCTTCAGTGTGGGGGCGCATAGGTCAACAGCAGGGTTGGGACAGGGTCAAGCGATACTGGCAGCCAGGCAAGGGCAAGCATGAGCTTTCAGAGGAGGTGCGCACAACCAGCGTGGCAGGATACACACCCCTACCCCCCAGCCCTTACCTTGAAGCTGCTGCTGTCAGGTACGGGGTAAATGTCAGGATAGGGCTGTCGATCAAAGACATGGTCCAATACCTCGAGCTGCTGCGGTGTAAAGAGTTCTCCTCGCATCTGCTTCCGCAGGAAGTCCCGCCCTGAATGGGCGTGGCCATTCATCAATGGAGAATCCTGTAGAGCTGGAGAGAGATTCAAACAGATTTCATAAAGAAGCAATATAAAGTACAATGTAACATTTACAAAAGTAGGACATTTCAGAATTAGAGTGCTTATCATGCATAAGCATGGGTTTTAGATGTAGTGAAAATAACTAATCAAGCTGTAGTTGTTTGCAGGTGAACAAGGTCCTTATCTGATGTCAGTAGTGTAGCAATGTATAAAGCACTGCTCACACATAAGTCAATTTCATCCAAATGCAACAAAGTCATGTGACTATCTTGAAAATGAGTCAAATCCACATAGGGAACTCCTGATGGTACGGATTCCAATTGGAGTGACTATATTTCGCACCCAAAATTTTGACCAGAAATGGTAAATGGTGAATTCATTAGTTTTATTGTTAGTTCATGGTAGTTAACATGTTAACATATGGGTGCTGCTTCAACTTCAGGCACTGTATTTTGACATATATCTATATTATATACATTCACTTCAATCTCATTTGTTACAACATATTTTTGGTTATCTGAAACTCTTTAGTGACACTAATTACTTCAATTACTTCACAATCATACATCACAAAAAAGTACTACATTCACCAAGTTTAGCATTGTCACATGACCTACAGCATCAGTCGCTTTACTTCCACACACACACACAAAAAATATTTATTTCTTTTTGTCATCATGATCGTTAGCTTTCTTGTACTTTTCTGGAAACTAACATACAGAGACTCAAGCACACATACAGGCACACAAACACAGATTCCTGGACTTGTGTTCTCCTCTTTGAGTGAGTCTTAAGGCAACGCGTGAGTCAGTTATTAGTGAGCTGTTGAGTTTCTGAAGAGACAATTATAAGAGCTGAGAAAGCCACAGCCCTCAAATGATTACAGGGAGAGAAAAAGATAGAGAGAGAGGGATGAAAAAAGAAGAATAGAAACGAAAATCCCTGATATAGAGCCAATTCATTTCTTCAAAATGCCTCTGAGATGTTATTCTAGGGAGTTAGAGTCAGAGGCCAGAGCAATCCCCACAAGACGAGAAAGACAGATACGGAGGGATAGAAGGATAAAATGACAGGCAGACAAAGCAGCTATCCAAACATTCCCTTTTCCTCCTTCATTTGAACACAGAAATCGATGCATTTGAATGGAAATTCAGATCCAGTTTACTGCAGTCTGCAGTTATTTAAAAGAAAGATCTGATAGTCTCTGACTTGCTGATGGCGTGCAGGTCCCATGTGTCCCTAATACACCTCAGCATCACGACTTACCTCAACAAAGCCTAAACGCTCTCACACACACACACACACAGAGAGAGAGAGAGAGAGAGAACACAGAGAGAGTGTATGATCTCCAGTGTTTTGACCCTCTTAATCCCAGCGGTCAGTGTGTCTGATAGAATTCAATTGATCAATCATGTCTGTGAGATGGCACCATTTCAGCAGGTTTATTGCTTTCCACTATTCTCAAAGACTGTCCGCCAACAACACACACACACACACACACACACACACAAAAGATGTCTGAAAGTGTGCATCAGCGCACATACATTGGTTGTAAAAAAATGTCAGTTTGTAAACTGCCGCTCTCTGGACTATTTGTGTGCATTGTTGTTGATTTATGCATCAGGTGAGTGAAAATGCATTTATTTATCATTTTTCCAATTTAATATGACATTTGTTTCATGACAAATTATGTTATCACCTAAAAATTTAATTTAGTGTAATTTACATGAAATTCTGAAGTTCTTTGTAATTGGTTGCCCCCCTTTTCTTTCAAAGACAGGAGCACTCAAGTTGGCATGAATTGCACAAGTTTGATTATGTCGATCATATGAATCTGCATATGGGCATCTTTCACCCTTAGCTAAACACAAGTGAATGTGTCTGTACAATGTCACATAATTCCTATTATTTCCACTTAAACTGTTGCTGCTTCAGATGTCTTAAAACATCCATATCCTTGTGGAATCACTTTAACTTGTAAAAGCATAGCCATTGAGTGTCAGAACAATGTTATGGATTGTTATTATTACACAGATACGTGTTTATCTGTGACTGTTCATGTGTGTGTCATGCGTGTAACTCTTTCACACTGTCAGCCACCGTGTGTGAAATGCAATTTCGGACAGAACTGGAAGCCCACCCAGCCATATCAGAGCAAAACAGAGACAAAAAGAAGAGAGGTCGCCAATAAAGATATTTTTCACCAAATTTAAATTAATATAGCATACCAGCATCACGTTTAACCAACCTTCAAGACCTTCACAGACTTATTGGATTTATGTATTCAGATGCTGGCCAGTGTTTCTCTGGCCTTTTGTCTTTCAGCCTCTGAACCTGCTTTAGGGAACCACTCTCTGTAACCAGTCACAATACAGTCCAGCTGCATTCAGGGTTAACCCCACTATACACACACACACACACACACAGAAGAGGCATCTTTCTTGCTTCAAAAGCAGAGACAATTGCAACAATGAGATCACTGTTGTGCCCCTCTGTCTCTTTCCGTCTTCCTCTCTCTTTCTCTCAGGGGTGAGTTTGAAGGTTTTTTGGGAGCACAGAAAACTGCTCAGTGGATTCCTTGTGCACTTGATGCATATAGTGTGTGTGTGTGTGTGTGTGTGTGTGTGTGTGTGTGTGTGTGTGTGTTTCAACCTTGACAGATCAAAGTATCAGTCTCTGAAAGGGGGATACCAACCTTTAACAAATCCCACTGTTATCATCTATCCCCTATCCTCCCTCTCATCTCTTGCTCCACCTCTCTTTCACAATCCCCACCTTATTAAACATTTCCTCTATCTTCCATTCAGAATATTCCACAGAATTAAAGCGATAAAAATGCCTGAAATAAAATTATGAACAAATTAAAAATGACATCTGTCTTGATGATGTCCACTGTGGATACAAACATCCAGATCTCGTTTGTTAAATTTAACAGAATAACAACTATCTTTTTTTTTTTTTTGCCTTTTTACCTTCACGTTTTGAAGCTGTTACCTTTAAGAAATGTTACTTTATTGTTTCAGGGGGCAAAGAGAACATTGTCCAACCCATCTGGACAGTACCACAGGCCTCCTGTCTTTCTTTATTCTGTTTCTCCTCTCCTCCACTCCTCCGCTCATCCGTTCTTCCTCTGTTCAGAGACAATGGGCAGACACAATGCTTCTGTTCTAGAGGCCCCACAAGTCAAGTTCTCTCTTTCAGATCACTTCCCCTGGGTCAAAGGGCATCAGTGGGCTTTCCCAAAACACACACACACATACTAGGCCATCCAAACCCTCTGGTACATCCTTTCCTGCTTGTGTGCAGCTGGAAATCATAGTGTCTTGCTTCACCAAACATGCATTTTGTCTCCCTTTCTGAAAGCATTACCACTCAGCATAGAAATTATGTATTATTATGTAATTATTAGCTCTGTATGTTTTTAATTCACTAAAAAGAACTGTTTCATAAGACTTCTTCACTGCAGGAATCTGTCTATACTGGTCACACTGTATGTTTATGGTTCAATATGAAGAAATGGCACATAAGCGACTTTTGTTTCAGGAATCAGTCAACACTGGTTGTGCCTATGTTATGTTTCCACTACAAAGAATAAGCATCTTTCCTTTCAGGAATCATTTACACTGGTTGTGCTGTATGTTTTTGATTCACTGGTGCACTCATTGCGTTATGTTTCTTTTCATATGCAGTTTGCATGCAAAAACATTTCTTTCCTTTTTTGAGGTACTTTGTCTTGTTATCGTTTCACATTCAATACAAATGGAAAACTCACATTGGAATATGATTTATTTTGCTGTAAATCTGGTGAAGAGGTCTTTCCCATGCTCACAAAATCACGCACAGTCTGGACACTCCTTAATGTGCCTTATCCAAGCAGTGTAGGCTACTATAGCAGCTAAAACTATCACTCATGTTACTTTATGCCTTCAGCAAACCCATGTGATCGTCCCTCGCTGCAGACACGCTCACATACTGCAAAACATCACAGCACTGACCACCCGCAGTTTCACCATGTCAATTAAACACACAAATTAATTTAGTCACCCTCCCTCGCTGCTGGATGTGATGTGTTGCATTAATTAAAGTGACAGACGTTGGCCTAATTAGACCTTAGATGAACGATGATGTGTGTGTGTGTGTGTGTGTGTGTGTGTGTCCAGCTAAGCAAGTAGTCATCTTACAAAGTTAAATTATGTTTCTTTGCATCTATAGTTATGCATGTTGTTAATTTTACCTTCAGTATTATTGTATTATATTAAATAGAGTATACTAATTTTTTTTTTAATAGTAAAAGAATAGCAATCCTGTGGCAAACACCTGTCAATTGGTTATCAGCAAATTCCTGATAAAAAAAAAGGTGAAAAACTGTAATAGATGTAACAAGGCATTTTAAGTAATGTTACAGTAAAATAATGTTAAATGCTCAGACTTCGGAAAAGTTACCTTTTAATGTGCAGTAAAAAAAATGTTAACTGATATTCTCACAATGCATGAGAATTTACAATTGATGATATTTTAAATGATTATTCCTGTTGGTTTTTTATTTCAATTATGTACATTAGAGTTTTGTGTTACATCTTATATTGCATATGTTTATTGCATTATTTTAGTGTCAGTTGTATAGCTGTCAAAACATTTATTCTTTACATTTACATATAACTACATATATATTATTGCAAAAATAATGGACGGTTTCAGTGCCAATAACATAAACAAACGTTACTGCGCATGCATGCTTTTGTAGACTTCCAAACAGAATCAATAACAACAGCTAAATAGTCCCTCAAGAGTAGATTATTTTTGATAACAAGCAAAATATGTTTGCTGCATAAACAGCATTACTGAAAATGCAAATTCATTCTCTGCCAGCAGGAGGTTCATTAAAGCGGGAGGAACAGAGGTTGCCCAGTAACTGCTGTACGCAAAACAGCGCTGAGCTCACAAACGCTGCTTTATCAGGAGTATAACTTGCAAGATGAAATGAAAATTACAATTAAAATTTAATAGACTAATTAAAGATAGACTTCCTTCAGACATACAGTGATATAAAAACACCCACACCACGTTTAGATTTTTTACACGTGCAGTACATGCTCATGTTTATTCAATGAAGCCTTTTGGAAAATTTGTCAGTTTTAATATTATGAGCGCCACAAATAAATAAATGTATGGGAAACACATCCCATAGCACAACCACCTGCTCCCAACTTCAGTCTACTCATCACCTTAACTTTAATTGCATTTATAGACTGGTGTCTTTATTTTTTACTGGTTTGTGTGTGTGTGTGTGTGTGTGTGTGTGTGTGTGTGTGTGTGTGTGTGTGTGTGTGTGTGTGTGTGTGTGAGAGAGAGAGAGAGAGAGAGAGTGTTTGTGCATGTGTGAGTGACATCTGGAGTCCCTCATGTACTACAGGGGTCTGCCAAGCAATGGCTTTTTAATAGACACATGTGCGCAAACACACGCGTGCACACATCCACATGCACACGCTGTGCCTCCCCTGGATAGAGATGTTTATCTAAGACGTGCCAGCGGTGTCCGATCCCCCTCCTGCTCTGATGCATCTGTCAATGTTCAGCAACTTCCATCTGTGCTTGTGTGCATGTGTGTGTGTGCACTGAAATGATTTTGTGCATAGGAATGAAAGAAAGAATGAAGAACAACGAATATAGGATGTAATTGATTTTTTTGTTCTGTAATTGCTTGTAGAGAGAATGTCTTAGTTACTAAATGTCTTGCGTGTAATAAACTAGCTCTGTGATGCAACAGCATTAATAATACTTGAGGCTAAGATAAGAGTGAGTCAATGCTCACAAAAACATAGCACACATTTAGACCTACTTTCATCTCTTTTCCGCTTGCTTGCATCGGCAGGTGAGCTGATTCCCAGAATTCCACTGATGGAGTAGGAGGAGCCTGCAGCGTCGCTGGTTACTGCGGATACCTGGGTCACTGCCACTGTAGAGGCTAGAAAGTTACAGAGAGGTAATGAAGACACACATGAACATGGTGGATATGATTATTGACGCTCATTGCACTGACAGGACATTCACTTTGGACTATATATATGATGACAATTTGGAGTGTCCATGATGAAGAAAAATCTTTCCAAAAATAAGTTTAAAATTCTTACATCTTGTGTTCGCAATATTTTTCCAAGCTAAATTTCATGAATAAATATTATGATTAATTAATTAATTAATAGCATTCTACAACCTAAACTAATCTTGTTTAAACTATAAACCTTAACACACTTTTCTAATGTTCCGCAGGTGTTCTTTCTATGATATAATTTTCTGTTTTAAGATTTTTGACTGCCTTCTGGTTGAACCTATTTTTAGATGCACAAAATGGCAAACTTATGGCATAATACTTAAAGGAATAGTTTGGGTTACCATTGACTTTTGTTTTAAATAAAGTTAAATTATAATAAAATAAAATAAAATAAAATAAAATAAAATAAAATAAAATAAAATAAA